>NW_022589731.1:24966630-25015329 GCF_004348235.1 Phoca vitulina
CCCTCCGTCCCCTGCCCTGCCCTGCACATCATCTCCCTCCGTCCCCTGCCCTGCCCTGCACATCATCTCCCTCCGTCCCCTGCCCTGCCCTGCACATCATCTCCCTCCGTCCCCTACCCTCCCCTGCACATCATCTCCCTCCTTCCCCTGCCCTCCCCTGCACATCATCTCCCTCCTTCCCCCCACCCCCTACATGTCATCTCCCTCCGTTCCCCACCCCCCTGCACATCATCTCCCTCCCTCCCCTGCACATCATCTCCCTCCATCCCCTACCCTCCCCTGCACATCATCTCCCTCCGTCCCCTGCCCTCCCCTGCACATCATTTCCCTCCTTCCCCTGCCCTCCCCTGCACATCATCTCCCTCCTTCCCCCCACCCCCTACATGTCATCTCCCTCCATTCCCCACCCCCCTGCACATCATCTCCCTCCCCTCCCCTGCACATCATCTCTGCCCCCCTGCACATCATCTCCTTCCCCTACCCCCCACCGCACATCATCTCCCTCCCTTTCCCTCCCCTCCTCTGCATATCTTCTTCCCCCCGCCCCACACACATCATCTCCCTTCTTCCACTGCTTCTGCACTACAAATCCTTCCTCTCCTTCACCTGCCATCCCTCACCTTCTCCTCCTGGAAGTCACATCCTCTAGTGGAGCCAAACCTTTGCATTAGTGTTTTGCAGTTGTATAGTCACCTAGAAGCGGGCGTTGTGCATTGTTACAGTAGCCCAGGGACCTGCATTCTCCGCGTGTACTTGGTCAGACAGAAGACGCAGTGTTGGCAGGGGCTTGGTTGGGTTTCAGGTGGAGAAGGGGAAGCAGACCCACCAAGAGGAGGAAGCGGCGGCGGTGGGGGCGGGGGCAGGGCCGGGCTTTCTCCTCCTGAGTCAGGGTGTCCCCTTGGTTGCCCAGAGCTCACCTCCTCCCGGCTCCAGGCCCTGGAGGCCTCTGTGCCTCCTGCTCTGCTCTGTGCACACCCACGGCCTTCTAAGGAATGCCTGTCCTTCGGGCTGATTTGGCTTTGACTCTGGTGGGGGGATTCTGTCACTCACCAGCAGGACAGCCCTCACGGATGCACATCTTGGTTGAGGTCTTTTGTCCATGGAGCTTTTTCCAGCTTGCTCCCAGGCACCCCCGAAGGTATTAGGCTCTACCCCAGGTTTTAGCCACTTTCATGGCAACCTCTGGAAGGGACTTCCAATTCCTAAAGGAAGATGTGGCCCAGCCATGGGATTTGGGCCGGTGGGAATAGCATCTTTGGCTAAGAAGTTCTTCGTGCTCTGTGAATCACAACATGAAGGGGTCCAATCAGCCCTGCTCTGAGCTACACATCTCTCAACATGCCGGGGAGAGTGGGGGGCGCCATGGAAGTTCCTCGCTCGCACTGCCCAGTGCACCGGCTGGAGGAACATCCCTGTCCCCCTCTCCCAGCGTCAGTGCCAGGAGCACTCACCCGCCTTGGCTCCCTCACGCACCCTCAGTAGTTTTTTCTTCTGGAGGATTTTAGAACAAATGCCAAACATCATATGATTTCTCCCACAAATATTTGAATATCTAATTCTAACAGATAAGGACATAAAAACATAACTACAATTCCATTATCACATTGAACAGGATTAACAATGATTTCTTAATATAATCTATACCCAGACTATGTTCAATTTCCCCAAATTCCCTAAGAAAATGTAGTTTTACAGTTGGTTTGTTTTTAATCAGGAGCCAGACACGGTCCCCACATTGCACTCATCGGGTAGGTCTGCTGAGTGACTTGGTAAGTGATGGCCCCTGCCCTGCCCTCCCCACCGCTGGCTTATTGTGGGCGCTGGGATGCACGTGTCCTGAAGCATTTCCCACACTCCCCATTTGTGGGTTGTGTTTTGTGGTTTTGTGGTTTTGTTTAGTATGTTTTGTTACAACAGCTTTTTTCCTGTAAGTTGGAAGGGAGACCCAGTCTTACCTGGATTCAGCTGCATTTTGGAGGTGGGGTGTGGATCAACTTCAATCTGCCCGTTTCTTCTTGTTCACGTTCTCCATCTCATCTGCCTTTGCTTTCCCTACTTCTCCAGCCTCTCCTTCACTGGCTCCACCTCTTCACCAGCCCTGGAAGGCTTCCTGCAGCAGGGTTTTGCTGACTGCATGCTGTGTACACGTGTGTGTGATGTTTCCCTTGTAACTCCTCTAAGTCGATAATTAGATCTTACCTTCATGCAGATTCAGGGTTGTGGGTTATTGTTGTGGCCAAGAGGCAGATATTGTGACCTCCATCCAGAGGCAATGACGTCTGATTCTCTTTTTAGGGTGTCACAAGCCATCGACGACCATTGCCCAAATTCATGACTTTATTAGGGATTGACTGCAAACTGGGGATATTATAATTCTTCCTTTATTAGATGTACTACTTCTACAAGAATGGTCTCACTAATGATTTCATTGTCATAAGATGAGGTTCCTACAGGCAAGGCAGGATAAATGCTTCCGTTATATCTTTTATTTACCAGCTTCAGAATAGTGACCTAATCGCTAGCATGCTCCAATGGTGACCAGTGAGTTTTAGAAAATTATCATTATGAACTCCTAGCTTTGAACAGTTTGATGGATTTAAATGGTTGCTGTTGTTCCCTTTATCGATTCTGAAATTGTTCCATCTTGGGGTTATGGGAGCATCTTCACATTGGATTCTGAGTCCCTGTGACGTGACCCCAATCTTTGGTAGCATCTTTGCTTTCTGCTAAGACAAAATGTTCCAGGCACATCTTATACGTTTTCTGTCTTACTGAATCAGACATTTTTCTAAGGAGGGTTGCTTAGTTTTCGTGGGACACAGTATCGTAGGAAATAGGGTGGTGGGAATGCTTATTGCTACTGGATTGGTCATTGTTTTTAGACCTTTTCAGTGGCCAGGTTAGGAAACACACATATGTAAGAAATTATAGATTTATAGTAGCAGTTTCAATGAAAATTAAAGACTACAGAATTTCTGCTTAACCTCTTTGGTCTTATATCTGTATCTCTCTTTCTCCGAGGTTGAGAATTCCATTTCCTAATAACACCAACAAATTACTGACTTGCTTCACCTCACAACATGCGTGCACACACAGCAGCCTCAGAATAATGCCCCCACGTTGACTCTCCCCTCCAACACCACTGCCGTGGCTGACCGCATGCCTCCTGGATCCAGTCAAGAGTCCTTGCAGTTCTTTCTGGTTTAGACTACATCCCATTAGGGATGTACAGGGATCTCGCTGTGATTTAAAATTACTTGAAATAATTCCCCTCTAAGAGGTTATGCCATTAACTCAAAACACAGTTATGTTCATATGGTTCAACTTACTTTGGAATCTGGGGATTGATTTTTAATATAATTTGGTTTCACAGACATATAAAATATTTACCTGTTTCTGAAGTCGAATCCGTAAAACAAGATGTATTCATAAAAATTAGGCTTCTCTCCTTGTTGCCCTTGTTCTGTCTCCCTTTAAAAGTGACCATTAGAAATTCTTTTAATTTAATTAACTCGATACATTTATTTGCCAAATAAATTTAATATTTGCTTTACTTTTATATATTCAAATATATATTCACATGTCTTTAAAATGTCTCTATCTTTCTTAAAAGAACATACCATATGTATTTTTGTCTACCTAGCTTTTTTCCTACAAATACTATCCTGGAGATCATTCTATATAAATATATAGGGAAATGCCTCTTTTCTACTTTACAGCTGTGTGGTATCCCATTTTGTGAATATACTTTCGCTTCCATTGATGAACATCTGAGTTAAGTCTAGTCTTTTCCTGTTACTAATTATACTTCACTGAATAGCTTCGTGCATATGTCTAATAGGTATCAGGATAGATTTCTACAGATGCAGTTGTTGGATCACAGAATAATCGCATCAGTAACTTTTTCTAGATACTACCATATTTCCATACCCTCTATAATGGTTATAATAAGAGCATGGTGGGCGCCTGGGTGGCTCAGTCGTTAAGCGTCTGCCTTCGGCTCAGGTCATGATCCCAGGGTCCTGGGATCGAGTCCCACATCGGGCTCCCTGCTCGGCGGGAAGCCTGCTTCTCCCTCTCCCACTCCCCCTGCTTGTGTTCCTGCTCTCGCTATCTCTCTCTCTGTCAAATAAATAAATAAAATCTAAAAAAAAACAAAACAAAACAAAAAAAAAAACCAAAAAAAAAAAAAACCAGCATGGTAATTTGAAAATTCTGTCATTTCTTTTGTACTTGCTAACTGGGCTGTCAATAAAGACAGTCTCGCCCCTCATTAACTATTTGATTCACCTGAAATACAGTCCCTACAAGAAAGGCAAGATAGATGCTTTATTCCTTCCCTTTATTTGTTAAAATTCATACAAATGAGTTGGTTTCCCTAGCAATCTTCAGAGGCAGGCAATGAGCTTTTTCAGGATCCTTATGAACCCACAGATTTATATCTATTGTAATTAAATGCATCATAGTCATTTATATTTTTAATTTTTTTTTTTATTTTGGAATAATTTTAGGCTTACAGGTAAGTTGCCAGGATAGTACAGAATCCATATATACTCTTCACACAGTTTTCCTTACGCTACCAAGGTATATTTGTCAAACTTAAGAAAACAACATTGGTACATAATTATATTAACTAAACTCCAGATTTTATTTGCGTTTCTCCAGTGTTTCCACATCATACTTTTTCTCAAGAATCCAAAGATACCACATTGCAATTAACAGTGATCTTTTTGATGTTCATTTTTTTTCTTCTTGGGCTAGTGAGAGCCCCATCCATCTGGCTCCAGTCCTTTGGATGAAATCTCCGTGGCCTGTGTGTGTGTCCAGGCCAACAAGATGTTCTCAAACTCATTTTGAACATTTCTTGCCCCAGACCTGGAATGAGTTATTTTTCTAAAGAACCTTGGTTCTTTTCCGTGAGAAATGGTCTTTAGAATCATAATCTGAGCACTAGTGATGCTCATTGCTACTGGATTGCCATTGATTTTAGGCCTTTTCAATGAGCAGAGTTAAGAAATACATACTTTTTAGATAGGGAGAAAACTATAGGTTCATACTAATCTACAATTCAAATGAGACATTACAAGGTCTTTAGCTCAATTACTCGAAGCTAATTATATATTTATTTCTCTTTTGCACTGAAAATCTTGGTTCCTAACAGCACAGTTACCTTGTTCCTCGTTGTGTATAATTATGCTACTTATTACCTAACCAATATTAGTAGAGATGACCTGGGTCACACCGTGAAGCACCCCCAGATCTCAGTGGTTTGCTACGACAGAGGTTTACCGCATGCCCGCGTGGTTGGCTGTGGTTCTGATCCTCAGTGTCTTCACTCAGGGGCCCAGGCGAGGTGGCTTCTCTTTCTGGAGCTTGGTCAATCCCTACTTGATTTGCTGGGAAGTTTGTTTCAGTTTGTGTTTTGATTTTTAGTGACTACTTTCACTAATTTAGTGACTAATTTCATCCTTTTATTTATTTGTCTTTTTATAGAAAATATGTATATTGTTCCCCATTCAAATATAAAATCGGGTATATTGAGAGAAGCCACCCTGCCTCCCTGTCTCCTCCTACCTCTACCCTAGAGCTAATGCTTTTTATTAGTGGTAAAATTATTTATAATTTGAAATGTATAATGTATTTATAACTTATAATGCAGTTAGTAAGATCATTTATTTGATTTATCATACTTTTGCTTTTGTTTTAAAAAGTACATGTAAACATGCACCTATATTTTGTGCAAGAAGATGGGAACCCCGGCCTGGAGGAGATGCTCTGGCCCCCACCAGTGATCACTTTCAGACAGTAGTGGATTGACTGTCAGCCTCTGAACGTCTCTGCAGGGCTGACTCATATCCTGAGATGTGTGGCCTCTTTCCATTCCTGCAGTGATTGGAGTCTGACTGCCTTTCAGTCAGATCTGGGGACAACCTTGTCGCCAGTCTCCTGGCGACCCTCTCTTTTGCATCTGCTTTGGAGCAGCATTTGGTTTGAGGGGAAGGAGAGGATGTAGGTATGTCTGGTACTCAGAAATAGAGCCTCCTGAACACCTGGCCCTGAGGTCCTACCTGGAACATGATGGGTACGGGGCACAGGCTGGTCTCTCCCCACCAGGTGAGTACACGTTCACTGTGTAAGTGGCCTCCTACACCCTGTAAAATCCTCTCCTCTCACTCCTGGGGCCGGAGGAGCCTCAAGAGCTCTGATTCCTCTGAGACCAAATTAAATGTGTTTACAGCGCTTCGGAGTGGGTTTGGAGCTTGGTGCACACCCAGCTCTAAGAGGGCAATGATATTGGTAAAATAGTTTGTCATGCTCAGACCTTGCTCTAATAAAGTGCTTGTTACAGCTTATTACTTGTTTCAGTGGGGAGCCCCCCCCCCATTCTGTCCCTTCTAGTCCTCACCCAGGAGCTGCCTGGGTAATCGAGCATTGGTTCTCCCTGAAGGAAACGTCATTGTGTAGAAGGAGGACCTCGACAGTCAGGATGTGCTGAAAGGCAGTGTATGTGGCATCTTTCCGTCTGAGTTTATGGGTCTCAACATGGGCATTCCAACCAACAGAGCTGACTTTCTTATTAAAACTCAGGGCAAAGCATTACCTGATAATATCTTGTTTATGTCATGCTCTTTCCTGAAACCAAGGCAGTAATTTATTTTAACCTCCAATGAAAGGGCTTCCTGGAAATGGCAGTACATTGGAGGCAGAAGGGTTTGCAGCCTTATGGGGTGCTCCGAGGTAAGAGCCCCATGGTTCTGTTGGAAGATTTAATATGGTTCTTATCTCTTTCATTGACGCCGTCCTAAAGAGGCTTAGGTATTTGCAGTGAGAGAATTAGCTACTTTGGGCACTAAACCATTTTGTACTAAAATGTTGCTATCCACAGAATTACTGTTTTATATTTGGAGACTCATATACTCCACTCTGCTGAGGATGGATTCTGATCAGAATTTAGAATTGGTTGGTCACTGACTGACAGCCTCTTCTGGGTTCCAATGGCCCATGTATTTGCCTTTGTAGAAAAGATCTTAGCTGTGCATTTGCATGATAGTGTGTGACTTCCTCAGATGATGTTTGTTTCTTCCCCATCTGTAAGTTCTGCGAGGGCAGAAGTCATACGCGTTTTTCACTCAGAATCATGCACCCAGTGTCCACCATGGTGTCCAACTGTGGGAGATGCTTAAGAACTTCTGTGAATAAATAAAAAACTTTCCCCACAGTTCTCTAATCCAGAGAGAGCTCCGGGGGCTGATCATTTGTCTGGTGGTTTTACAAAAAGCCCCGTGAAGGACTAATTCTAGCAAATGACTGAGTGACCTAACTGCAAAACTACTTGATACGGGTGAGCATCAGAGTAAAAGTGTTAAAACAGGTCCTGTTAGACTCTAAGGAAATTATGGGAAAAATCATTGTAGTTTTAATTCTTCCAAAAGCTTATTTTCTCGTCTTAACATGAGCTTTTTCTTCCTTTTCTTAAAAAAGAAAAAAAACCAACCTACTAAATGTAGCTATGTAAAAATTGCTTGTTCAGAACTTTACAAGGTACAAAATGTATTATTGCAATCTGTAGTTATACAATAAACAGGCATGGAACTATGTAACAATTCCCAGTATGAAATAATCATAAAATCCAATATTACTTTTTCCCCGGTACAACCTATATTTTTTAATAAACTGTCACTTCTTCTGCTCTCAGCAAACACCAAGTTTTCTCTGCAGCCTGAATTTTGTGCTTTGTCTCATCTTGAACATAACAAGCATGTGCTGCATCTTATCTTCCCTTGTGAATTGTGCAGGGATTTGCAGCTATAAACAAGTTTGCTTTTAAATCAGCTGGAACCTTTAGGAGCTGTCCAAATGCTGACTGCCTCTGGGGTGGGGAGGATGCATGGTTATGGCTGCACAGGTAGATCCAGCTACCTTTGAAGGGGTCACATGCTGCCTTTTGAAAGCGAACCCGCCTGTCAGTGGCTGGGGTTGTATCCATGGTTGGGACACCCCCCTGGCTGGAGCCCCCAGTATTTCCAGCACTGTCACCTGAGGCTGCCCCAGCATGCCACAGTGCAGGACTGCCTTTCCAACTTCTCATTTTCTCTGCACCAATTTAGAAAAATAGTTAGGGGTTGAAAAAGGTATTAAGAAGGGGTTTTCCTGAGATCCTCAAGGCAAGAATGGGTTGATCTTTTGAGGAGGGTGAACTCATCCTAATAGTGAACCCAACCCCTTGGCTTTTCTCCTAGCCCCGGTGTTTATCCTCAGACAGTGGAACAGCAATGATTTCCCCACCTGGGGGCAGCAGGAGTTTAGGATGGAAACTGGCTTCATCTTTTAGGTTTCAATTTTAAATCTCCGCCCCCCCCCCCCCAGTCTAAATGTTTGCTTTGCCCTGGGGAGGTATGTTTTCTTGCCAAGAGCCTCCCAATTTGTGCCAAGTGCAATTTCTGATGAGACTGGTGGGCTATGGGCTGGTTATTGATGGAGGGTGATAGTGATGTTAATAATAATAGTAATAAAAGTAATAGCTTGAGCCCTGCCCTCAGTGGAGACTGTGGTTGACCAGGAAGCCTGGCCTGGGTGGGAGGCACCTACTTGTGATGTTTGGGATCAGGAAGCTGGCTGGTGTGGACACCTGAGCCACATTCTCCAAGAGGGACAGGGTAGACATTTGATCTCCCTGCTCACTTCTTTGCCTCCAAATCAGCTCAGGACTCTAGTGGGGCAAATGGGGATTAGTCCCTCAACCCCTAAGTTGCGGGGCCTTCTGGAGACAGTCTCTGGGTCCTCAGTTCGATGGGGAGCGTTGGGGGGGGCAGGAAAACGAGAGTCCTGGGTGGCTGGTGGGGGTCCTGGGGGCTTTGTGGGGAGAGCAGAGTGGATGGATCCTGCAGGACTGGTGTGACTACAGGCAGAGAGCAGACCAGGTGGACTTACCCACCCTTTAGAGTGGGAGAAAAATCAAACTCCTGAAAGCTTGAGGCAACAAAACTACAGATTTGCCATGAGATAATTGTCGTGAACTGTGCACATCTTTATACACTTACACATTATAACATCTCATCAATGGCAGATTTAAACTTTTTTCTCTAAATATGCATTACTTCAGAGATAAAGCCGTATGCACTTTTTCCCTTGCTAGTGAGAGAAGAATGGAGTTGTCTGGATTTTGTCTTTATTCATTTTCCTGACTGGATCTATGCCTCTTGGCTGGCCCTGCTTCCAGCACATAGGGCTGGCTGGGGAGGGGGCTGTGTTGGTGGGGGCCTTGTTCCCACTAGCCGAATAGCAGTAAGGTTCTTAGAACTTTGGAAACAGGAGTAATGTCACAGATGAAATATGGAGTTATGGTTTGGAAAGACTGGCCACCACTAGGTCCCCTGTGAGGGGGAGGCAGCTCCAAGCCCTGGTGTCTTTAGTACATGCACTGTTTTAAACACAAGAAGTTGTAGGGCCCTGCACAGTGACCTTTCCTGGGAAGGTGGTGAGTCTCCAGAACCACTCCCTGCATCCCAGTGTGGCAAATCCCATGAGAAGTGCACCAGCCAGCGGCTACAAAATAGCAACTTCCCAGGCCCTTTCTGTGGACCAGGGGCTGTAGCCACCAGATCTCATGCCGGGCCCCTGATCTTAGCTCCCGACTGTAGTTCACATTTTGTGCATCATAAGCACTCAGTAATATTTGTTAAACCAATTAATGGCTTTTTAATGTATTTTCTCCAGATTGGTAAACAATTCCACAGCTGTCAATTTAGGAGTAGAATATAAAGTGTGCTTCCCTCCCTCCTGCCGCAGACGCTGAGTGTCCTCCCCAGAGGCAGCCCCAGCCTTTGGTTCTTGGGGTGCATTGCAGAGGAGAGCCTGCAGATGCATGCATGCCCATGTGCGCACGCGCAGAGCTCCCCGAAACCACGGGCATGCTGCCTCTGGACCGTTCACCCAATGTGTCTTGGAGATTGTTGCACCTTAGCTCAGAGATCTACCCCATTCTATTAACAGGCTGCCTGCAATCACAGTGGAGGAGGGCCTGTAATTTGTTTAATGAGTCCCACAGGGGTGATTTCCAGTTGCTTGCTGTTTTAAACCATCTCGAAGTCAACACGGGGGACACACATCGTGGTGCCCATACGCTAGCATTTCTGTGACCTTCAGTGCTGGAACTGACATTTCTGAGTCAAAGGGCAGATGCGCTGAAAGTACCGAATGATGTCGCCGAAGTGCTCTGCACGGAGAACGGTCCGGTGTGTGGGTGCTGGCTTTCACCGCTGCGGACGTCCTGCTCGCGAGAACAAAGCCCCTGCCCGCCTCCGCGGCCACCTCCCCCAGGCCGGCTGCCCAGGCCAGGCCGGTCGCCGTGCCTCCCTGGAGGACCGCGGTAATTAGTTGGTGCTTTCCATGATGGTATGAAAAGTGAGTTTTAAAGACAGTTCGTCTCTGGAAGTTCAAAGTACCTCCAACTACTCTTGTGTGTGGTATATGACATTTCAGCTGAAATTGCCGGTAAGCCCCATGGCTGCTGACTAGCACATAATAAATATTCAGTAAGTGTTGCTCCTTGTCCCCTTGAAGGATAATTGTCTGTGGCTGTTTTCCAGAAACAGGGAAAAATTTGATTGAGGGTGTGTTGGGAAGAGGGGATAGGGTTTGGCTCTAGCTGAGAGCCTACTTGGTGGGGGTGCCCCGGCCTCGGTCCAGGTGACTTTTCCAGCAACGCTGTGGGGGGGGTGGTACCCATGTTTACAGATGAGCAGTGGGGGCCCAGAGAGGTCAAAGTGCTTTCTCAAGGTCACCTGGTCAGGGAGCAGCACAACCAGATTAGGCCCCTGAGCCTGTGGATTTAGCCTGCTCCATCGACTGTCAAAATCAACTCAGGAGCAGCACACTTCTGTTTGAAGTGAGGGTTGTGTGGCAGAATGTTTGGAAGCCTCTTTGTACACATGTGTGCGTGTGCGTGTGTACACATATATAGATGGTGCTTGTACATGCATAACCGCTCAGTCTGAAATCCGCCCCGTGGAGACGCTGGGAGACACGCGTGGCTTTGTTGTAAGCCGCTACTTACCTGTCACTTTTGGAGTGTCCAGCCAGAAGGCTCCAGTGTTATGTCCGAATTATTCAAGTCAGGAAATAAAACTGGGAGGGAAGTCATGTATTTGCCTGATGCATTATTAATAAAGCAGAGGAGAACCAAAAACGCAGTAAGATCTTTGGAAAAGTAATTTTAACTTTGATGTGGCCACATAGATTTTAGAGGGGAAATAGGGTCATTTATACCCAGTTCCCTGAGCCTTCAAATGAAGCAGAGAAATTTATAATGAAGCCCAAAGGAAATAATTTTGACAGACACAAGCCTGTAGTTTCCCATTATTAAGTGGATGTCTTCCTGAAGAATAAAATATTTGGTGAAGTATTTTCCTTGTAAGTGTTCTCGGCAGCGTGGGGAATACTTGAATGACAGCCTCAGCCGTGCCCTCTGTGCCGCAGGATACGGGAGGAAGGCCGGCTCCTGCTGTCCCAGGCACAGCTGAGGGATGCGCTGGCTGTCTGTTCCTAAAGAGGATTGGCTTTTGAGGTGCCCACTCTTAGAATGCAGTTAATGGTTTGCTTGCTTAATGTAGATCATGTGGCAAGTTTATAGAAGCCTGGTTCGTCCCTTTTGTGTGTACGTGAAATACATATTCAGCTTCTCTTTCTGGGGCTGTGGTAACAACGCACCACAAATAGGGGCGGGGTGCTGGAAATACCCATCTTTATCCTGTCACAGTCTAGAGACCAGAAGTCCCAAGTCAAGGTGTCAGGGGGGCTGCATTTCCTCCAGAAGCTCTAGGGGAGGATCCTTCTTGACTCTTCAGTTTCTGGTGGCTCTCGGTGTTCCTTGACTTGTGGCCACATCACCCCTTCCCTGCCTCTGTTGTCACGTGGCCGCCTTCCCTGTGTGTGTCCTGTTCTCTTCTTATAATCTAGTACGACCTCACCTTAACTGAATATCTGCAAAGACCCTATTTCCAGATAATGTCACATTCTGCAGTTCCAGGTGGACATAAATTTGGGGGGGGGGGACATTTTTCAATCCACTACACCCAATAAATAAAATATTTAGCTTAAAGATGGATTAATTAGGGAAAACATTTTGTATGCAAAATTCCGTGAAATAAAGAATTATTAATGTGTTGAGTGGGGACCTACCACATAACTGGGGTATTGCAACCCAGCTCTGGCAGACATTGCAAATACATGCAAATGAGGAAGTAGACAGGTTTGGGGGTTGTGAGCACGGAGTCCCGTAAATTCCCAATTTCTCTGGTCATCAGAGGCTGCCATGACTTTATGCCAAAGGACATAATATTAGACAGGGCCATGGGCATTGGCCCTGTATTGACTTTCTCCTTACCTTATGTTTTTGATTGCTTTTAGTAAGTCTCAAGTATTACCCATTTGAGTCCATTGTGACTATTGAGTCCCTAACAGGGAACAGCTTCCAACAGCCTGGGGTCTGGGGGGTGGAGTCAGTCCCCTGTTCACCTTCAGCACCTGGGCATGGTTCTCACAGAGCCCCCAGCCCTGCACCTGCAGGGGGCCTGCTCCTAGCACAGCCCCTGAGTGAGAGCTCCCTGTGTTTTTGGGGTGCCTGAATGGAAGTGTGTCTTAGGAATACAGATTGTTATCAGTATTTAATCCTCGAAGTCCAGAGTTAAGGATTTTTTTGCTATTTCCCTTTCCTGGTATCTTCTCAATATTATTTTATTTGTTTGTCTACCAACTAGGCCTTTTTCTTCAACCAGAGTTTAATAATACAGAATTGTGATGGTGTGAATAATATGAAATAGCACATGCCCCAAAGACTATAAAAATAAAAGCCACGTTTATGAAGACAGATGGGCAGGAAGCTGGCTCTAGTTTAAAGCTTTGTCCAGGGAGTACACAGAAGAAATGGATTCGGTCAATGTGGATTTGGGTTTCCACGAGTCCCTCCAGCTCTGGAAGCGATGCCCTGTAGGACTTCTCAAAGCTCTCCCTCTGGACTCACACTCTCTTCCCTCCTGGAAGCAGGGCCGTATTGGCTCCTGTTGCCCCCAGGCAGTGGGCCGGGCTGCTCTCATTTCCCACTGTCACTCGAAGCCCCCGAACAACCCAGGGTCTGGGGAGGCTTTGCTTTTGGGGTCCATGAGTGAGAATGTTCCAGTATCCTGTAGCTCCATTGGAGATTAAACAGTGATGCATCAATTGTGTACAAGTTAAATAAAAATAGTAACAGCTTCTGTTGGTGCTCATATATAAGCACGAAACCAGGAAAAGACTTTCCTTAGGAAAGGGAACTTTAGATTTATCTGTAATGTTTCATTTTTTCAATAATTTTTGATTTTTTAACCAACGTAGTAAATGTATGCAGTGTGAAAGTCAGTAGCGCTACCCTTCTAAGATTCTTGTCCCTAGGGAAAACCACTGTCACCTTTTAGCTCTTGCTTCTGAAATGTAAGCTGATGTATCTAAACAATGCCATATATTGCTACTTTCGATTGTGCCCTTTTGGGTTATTTTTGACTTTCCCTTGACTTATGCTATTTGATAATTTTTCTTTGTTTTTTTTCTGTTCTCTCTTTCTGGAATTCCTATTGTTCAAATATTGGGCCTTTTGGATGAATCACCCTGTTTCTCATTTTTTATCTCCTATTTTCTGTCTCTGCTTTTTTGTGGTTGTTCACCTTCTGGGAGTATGTCCTTAATTTCATCTCTCAAAACTATGGGGATTTTCCCTTAATTCTGCTCTTATGCTTGTAATTTCTAAGCGTGCTCTCTCGTTATCCAAGTGTTCTTGTTTTGTGTGCACCTGCTCTTTTGTGGATGCACCATCTCCTCCCTTCTGAGGATACTGATCCTGGGTTATCCCCCATAATATGTCTCTTTGGATCCCCTGCATTGTGCCTGCCGCCTCTGAGTTTACTTTTCTTTCGCTGGGCTGGTTTCATCCCCAGAGCCTTTTCTCATTGGCCTGGTTTGTGACCGCCTGCCGGCATTGAAGAGAGAGGCCCCAAGCAGGTGGCACTTTCCAGCTGGAAACGTGGACCATTGCTGGGAGCTGCTCATTTTCCCGGGAATCTGTAGCTGTCAGTGTCTGTGGGTCTTCACTACTGAGCAGATGTTTTCCTAGAGAGGAACCTGTTGTCTCCTGCTTACAGGGTGTATGAGTTTGCTAGAGCTGCTGTAACAAAACATCACAGATGGGCCCAACAACAGACGTTTCTTTCCGTGCAGTCCTAGAGGCTGGAAGTCCCAAGATCAAGGTGTCTGCGGGTGGGTTTCTGCTGGCGGCCCTCTCCTCAGCTTGTAGACATTTCCCTGTGTCCTCACATGGCCTTTTCTCTGTGTGCCCACATTTCCGGGGTCGTTTCCTCCTCTTATGAGGACACAAGTCCTGTCATGTCAGAGCCCCACTCTCACGAGTTCATTTAACCACAGTTGCCCCCGTAAAGGCCCCTTTCCAAATGGTCATACTGAGGATCAGGCTTTGGCGTATGAATTTTGGTGGGACACAGTTCAGTCCATAACATGGGGTGTAAGCTGGTTATCTGTGTTCTGTGAGCCCGGGTAGGGGTGCTGGGGGGCCTCGCATTGAATGTTGACTTTTACTTAAAGCCCTGGTTTTGGGTGCCTCATCCCACCCCCGTTTCCAGCTGGGCCGCAAATCCTGGAGTCTGGAGCCTATCTGAGTCTTCCTTCCCAAAAGGCATTTCTTGTTTTCTCTTGGGTCGGGGCTGGGCATTGTTTGAATCTGGGCCTGGAGGGGTCTGGGCTGCTCCTCAGGATGCCTGTCACAACCCCTGCCTTCTGCAGGCTCCCCTGTGCTCCTCAGAGTAGTGGGTCTTCCCATTCCCTTTCTCTGGAATTCCTGACTCTGCACCCCCTCCCCTCCCCAAAAAGGCTTTGACTTCAGCTTCCTCCAGTCTGCAGAGTGAGTTAGCTCTTGCCAGCCTGCCTTCCAGCTCCTCAGTGCTGCTGCCCTCGCCCTTCTGCAGGGGTTTCTGCCTCGTATTTGTCCTTGTGGGGCTATTCCTTTTATTTTATTGCCATTGTCATGGGCTTGGGGCAGGAACAGAGGGAGCAGTGAGTGTTTGATCTGCTGTGTCCAAGCAGAAGTCCCGTGTACCTGGGAAGTGACTCCTTACATATGCAGCGCGTGGTGAGCTCGCTGAAGGGCAGGCCTGTGGACACGGTGCATGTCTCCATCTTAATCTCCACGCGCTCGGAGAGGTGGATGGCATGCGTGTGACTTTATCACAGCACAAAGTTCAGGGAGTGACACTGTGTGCGCCTTTTTTCTTGCAGAAAACCCGGAACATTGGGCTCTCAGGACAGGAGCTGATGTTCCAGCAGCATCATGGGCTGATTTCACTGGGGCCTGGGGAAGACTTTGTGGAAATGAGCGCTGCAAGGAGGTAAGGAGCCTGCTGGGGGGACAGCGTGGCCTCCGCTTAGTTTCCGAGTGAGCGCACCCCAGACAGATCACTCGGAGTTCGCATCACCATCTGCTTGCGTTTTGAGTCTCAAGTCAAAATGTTTTCCCTTCCTCATATGCATTTCCAAGGGTTTGTCATTATCTGATACGATATTCAAGTCGATATTCTGTTCTGCCTAAAACTCAACAACACCTCTCTTCTTCCTGTTCCTTCCTGTTGTTTCAACTCATATTTTGACCTTAATACCTTGTCTTACCAATTTTTAAATAATAAAACAACCCAAGTGGGAATCTTCCTAATTACTTACTTAAACTTTTATGGGTGATGTGTATGAATTTAGCAAAGCCCCATGGGTGAATACCCTGCACCGTTTCATGTGCTCTGTCCTATGATGAGCAAAATTAATGCCAGAGTCCATAAAAGAGCCATGTCGTGTGCCTCATAAAACTTGGAGGAGGCATAAAATCCCTCTCGTGATGTTCGTTGTCATGGTTACTGTTTGGGGAACGCTTTATTATCAAATCCCAACCCCTTCTTTTTCTTACCAGGATAATAATCTGTAGATTTGTGACTCTCCGTTTGCCCCTGGTGTGTATCTCTCTCTCACCCTATTAAATGCCTGGCCCCGGAATGGGAGTCGGACTCAGGGATGCCAGGGTGGGGGGTGTGTGGCGGTGGCTCACCCCGTGGCCGTGGGGACGTGGGGGGGATCAGGCTTGACAGGTGAATGACAGTGCTTGGGGGAGCCAGTGTTAGACCACAGGCTAGGGATGACTCACCCGAGCAAAAGAGGGAAAGGAGGATTATGCGTAGTCTGAGGCAACATGTAGCAGACAGGGTGCTGGGGAAGGGTGAAGGGGCATGCTTTGTGCCCCCAAGAGACCGGGGGCCCTGGTGGACCCTGGGGCGGGGTGTGGGGAGCCTGACGCCACCCTGCCCCAGGAGACCGTTTCTAGCTCTCTGAGCTTCTCTGTGAGGAGACAGCCTCCAGTGCAGGGAAGGGGCGAAGCAGGGCTGGCACCGCGAGTGCCTCCTGGCTTGTGAGCGCCTCCTGTGTGCCTCCCCCTCTGCCTCCCTCTCTTTTCCACGGGCTGTGCTTTCTCCCTGGCTGGCCTCTGCCCAGTGTCCCTCGGGGCCTCTGCTTGGGCACAACTCAGCTTCATGACCAGCCCCCAGTTTGGACGTCGCCCTGATCCCCAAACTCAGAGTCAAGGCAGGGCTGCTGTCATCTGGGGACCGCCATGCCTCAGGCTCATCCCCCTGCGTGACTGGAGCTGCTGGCTATGGGGTCCCTCAGCCAGGACCTCCCAGCGCCTGGTCTCCCACTGTTGCCCACCCTCCCCTTCTTCCCCAGCTGCCACGTGGCTGAGGGGCTTGGATTTCTTACCTTTCTTCTTTATCATCTGCCCTGTGCTGGTCACGTTGAGGTTTTGTGCATGTGATCCATAAGCAGAAACACTGGAAATCTTTAAAAAAGCCAGGTAGAGTGGGAAATTTGTCACTGAAGACTAAGCTTGAGGATGGAACCCAGTTTCTGGCTGTGGGGCCGAACCTCAGAGCCAACTCCCAAGGTGCACGTGCATGTCGACTTGGTCCCAGGGGAGCCGAGTGCCCACTGGCACCAGCGCTCTGTGTCCGGTTGGTGTCCTGGCCTAGGTCAGTGGCCTGCCCGAAGGCGGGCAGAACCAGGGGCTGCTGCTTGGCCACAGCCACGGGGGAAGGAAAGCACAGGCTGGGTGGGTTCACAGATCGGAGTTTGGATCCTGGCTCCAGCCCTTGGCAACGCCAGGACCTGGGGCTGGTCCCACTGCCTCTCTGAGCCTCAGGTCGCCGGTCAGATGGAGGTCACCGTGTGCTGTGGTCAGAGACAAGCAGGGTGACCCGTGGGACCATGCTGGATACATGGCCAGCTCCCAGTATTATTTGCTGGCATAACTATTACCGGTTTTAACATTGGGATTGCCCCGTAACTGTGAACTTGACTTTGCTCTGTGAGTTTGGGCGACGTCAATGCTGACGTGTCTTCAGCGTCCGGAGCAGGAGAGGAGAATAAGGAGGCATCATCGCCGTCCTCCTCCGAGGTGTCAGGGACGGTTAAAGGGACAGGTTTGGAAAGAGCTTCGAGGTCTCCGACATAAAACATCCCCGTGGAAGGCAAACGCTCCTCGTAGTTACTGGTTCTCGGGGGGCGGTGAGGCCGGAGTCTTCTCTGGAGCCATGCCCATCGCCGTGAGGCTGACACGTCTGTAGGGCAGTCAGCAAGAGGTGAGCACACCCTCTATGCCCGGCTCTCGGATGCACAGCAGGTCCCCGCGGTCACCGCCAGGGCAGAGACCCGGAGGGACTCTCCGTTGAGGACGCCTCTCGGCCAGAGGGGTTGGGAGGAGAAATGACGAGAAGAGGAAGCTGCCCAGGCCATGGCCTCGGGGCTCTAGCCGGACACTCCAGAGGCAGTGCAGGGGCACCTGGTTTGTGCCAGGCACGGCCAGGCCTTGTGCTGTAATGCCCGAGCGTCAGGCGCAGGCCCTTTACCCTTTAACACTGGGCAGTGTGGCCATTCTCTGTCCTCCTGATCCGTTCTGCTGCGTGTGCGGTTCTTTCTTCTCACAGTAGAGCGGAGTGAAACAGAACAGAGACCGTGCACAGCAAGGCTGGAGGGCCCGGTTTCTCAAGACAGGTTTTTGGGTCTCTGGGTATTTGCAGTCTAGTGCAGTGCTGATCAGCACATTCGACTCGATGGTGTTACCTGGGGGCATTGCAAATCTCGACGGTGCCGTGGACTGAATGTGTGTGTCCCCCTCCCCCACCCCCATGTTCCTGTGTGGACATCCTAATTCCCAAGGTGAGGGTGGTAGCAGGTGGGGCTTTGGGGGGTGATTAGGTCATGAGGGTGGAGCCCTCGTGGATGGGGTTAATGTCCTTATAAAAGAGAGCTCCCTTACCTTCCCGCTGCCATTCAAGGCTACAGCCAGAAGGTGGTCCTCAGCAGCCCAGAGAAGGCCCCTCAGAACCTGCCCATGCTGGCTGCCGGATCCTGGATTTCCAGCCTCCAGAAGTGTGAGAAATAAATGTTTGTTATTTATGAGCCCCCCAGTCTGGGGTAGTTTGTTGTAGTTGCCTGAACTGAGACAGTGATTTCTGAATCATGGAGAGGAGAGTTGGTTATAATCATGGTAGCTGCCGTGTTTTGTTGTATTTGATTTTTAAGCACTGTGCTTAGAGTTTTATGGAGATTATCTGTAATCCTCCCAACGATCTTGAGGTCGGCGATGTTTTTCCCAGTGGATAAGGAAACCCTTCAGGATGGCTCCATATGCGGTAAGGGGCGGAGCCGCCGTAAGCTGCTCATCCGCTCAACCCCAGCACCTCGCTGGAGGCTGCACCAGACAAAAGGTCCCCAGTTCTGGGAGCCTGAACTTCTGCTGAATAACCTGCCCTGCCCATTAGCTGCCAGGCACATGCGGCCACTTAGATCAGTACGGCTTCTCCAGAGAAACAGAACCAGTAGAACATACATGTATCTCTATCTCTGTAGGTGTAGATAGAAAACAGAAGAGATTTATGACAGGAATTGGCTCACATGGTTGTGGAGGCTGAGAAGTCCCAGGATCTGCCGTCTGTAAGCTGATGGGGGGACTCCGTCGGAGTTGGAAGGCTGAGAACCAGCATCACCGAAGTCCGGGGGCAGAAGATGGACATCCAGCTCTAGAAGAGAGAGCGAACTCATCCTTCCTCTGCCTTTCTACTCTATTTGGGCACTCACCAGATTGCATGATGCAGCCTACATGGATGAGGGCAGGTCACTTGACTCGGTGACTGAAGTAAATGTTAATCTCAGGCAGAAACACCCGCCCAGACGCGCCCAGAGGAGTGTTTGACCGGCGATCTGGGCGTCCCAGAGCCCAGTCAAGTTGATACATAAAACTAACCGTCACACCATTCAAACTTAAATTAATAAAATTGAGTAAAATATAAAAACCCAGTTCCTCAGTCACACAGGCTACCTGCCGTGGGATGAAAAGCCACGTGTGGTGAGCAGCTGCTGTTCTGAATGGTGCGGAGGCAGAACATTTCCGCCGGGGCAGAGAGTTCCACCAGGCAGCACCAGACGAATTTACATCATTATCTTAAATGGGTCTGTGGGTTTTCAGAGACCCCTCCGTTCTTAGAGATGGAAGCTCTTTAAAGTAAGTTGGCCGAGGATGTCTGAGTGGCACGGACTGGGCCAGTTCTCGGTGGCCGACTCTTCCTGAGGCCTCTGCCCTGGGCTCGCTGTGTGCACAGGCTCAAGCTGCACACTGTCTGTTTGCCCCCTGTGCTCATCTTAGCGTCCAGGCCTTGGGGTCAGTCCCTCGCAGACTGGAAAGCAGTGTAAACTTCTATTTAAAATCTGGTTTCACGAAATGCAGTCCAACACCAATAAAAGCAGGGTTAGTATTTCTGTGTCCCTAAAGTTGATGTATGTATGAGTTTCCTATGGTTGCTCTAACAAAAGCCCACGGGCTTGGTGGCTCGAAGCAGCGCATGTTTATTGTCTTGTAGTTCTGGGGGTCAGAAGTCGAAATCAGCTTTACTGGACTGAAACAAGGTGTTGGCAGGGCCTCAGGGTCCCCAGAGCCCCTAGGGGAGAATGCTTTCCAGCTTCTAGAACGGCACTCCTTACAGGCCTTGGTGCACGTCTCTTCCTTCCTCTTCCAAACCAGCGGCATAGTGTTTTGCTTCATATGACACCTGGCCCTCTTCTGTGTCAGATCTCCTCACTTTCCCGCGTATAAGGACCCTGGTGATTGTATTTACGGCCCACCTGGATGATCCTGATGATCACTCCATCTCAAGGTCTCTAACTCAATCATGTCTGCCGAGCCTCTTTTGCCATATGAAGAAATATTCACAGGTTCTGGAGAATAAGACCCGGACATCTTTGGAGACCATTATTCAGCTGAGCACAGGTCATAAAAAGAGCTCCCTGGTGGGCAGTTTAGAGTGGCAGGTAGGAGCTCTATTGCTCTCTAACAAACCATCCCAAACAGGTAGCTGAACAAAACTATTTTTTATTTCTCATGTGTCTGCAGGTCATTTTGCTTCCCCTGGGCCAGGTTTGGCTGGTCTTGGTTGGGATGCTCATGTGTCTGTGATCAGCTGGAGGGTTGGTGGGACTAAAACAGCCTTGGCCAGGACTGCCAACCCCCCTGTGATTCTAGCTCACACCCCTTCAGTTCACCAGCCCACACATCCTCAGGCTGATGTGGCCTTGAGCTCATAGTGATTGTAGGGAAGCAAGAGAGGGAGGAGGGTCACATGAGCCCTTTGTGACCTTTTTCCTGATGTCAAGTTTGTAACTATCCCCGCGGTCCAAGCAAGTCACGTGGCCCAGAATCGGAATGGAGGAGACTACAATGTTATGGGGCAAAGGTGAGGATCCAGGGAGACCCTTAATGAGAGCCATCAATTCAATCAACCTGCCACTTTGGACGTTGGAGTTAGGGGGGTGGCTTTCAGTTGATTGCTGTGTGACTGCAGACAAGTTACCTATCCTCCCGAGTCTCCATTTTATCATTTAACAGGGTACTAAATGCGTATAATAGAGGTGTCATGAGGATTGTGTGAAATCACGTATTCAGAATGCAGAGCCAGATTCTAGGAGTGTGGTTAAGTCAATATTAGCTACTGTTCTCTCCTGAGGTAATTGTTGTGATAAGAGTAGCAGTTATTATTTTATTTGTTGTCACCATTGGGGCCGTTTTGTGTCCCATGTCACAGCTCTCTGTCCCATCTCCATATGAGGGCAGAGGGCACATCAGACTCTGAACTCGGGAGGCCTTCCACCTTAAATTTTCATGCAATCCAACCCCAAGCAGAAGCGAACGGAGATTTGTGTACAGAGCAGTGTAAATGAGTTTGTGCAGCTCTAAGAAGATATGAGTGTACTTTGTCTTTAAAATGAAATCTAATTTTGTTCTTCATGCTTTGAAGTGGAATTAGTGTGATTTTAATAGCAAATTTGTAATTGGCTTTAACTATTATTTTTTAAAAGTGATCATTTTTCATGTTGATATGTAAAATGGGAATGCATAAAGTCAGGCTTGAAGAGTTACAGGACTTTACTTTCTTGTTCTTGGGCAAGCAGCTGCCAGTTAAAAACAGAAGGGGAGGTGTTACGAAGTTGGAAGCTGCCCAGAGTTTAAATGAGCAGAACAAAAACCTTGTGATTCATGAAGGTTTTTGAACTTCAATTTAGCATTAAATTACTCAGATGAAATATCCAAAATAAAGAGGCCTTTTTGGGGGCAGGGGGATTTCTATTGTTTCCAAACTCAGAGAAAAGTAGGATGAATATGCATGAAACTGATGAGAGAGCCACAGTTCGGATTTTAATTTCCCAACCACTAAGTGTTTTCAAAATAATATTTCTGAAAACTGATTTTAGTTTAATGGTATTGTTGCTGGGATAGCTGCTGTTGCAAGAATACCCCATATTTTGGAATTGCCTATGGATTCAATTTGCTCCGGACTCTGATGTATTGCTGAGCAGAAACATCTCCTTTCTCTTGACATCTCTCCCCTGACCCTCAGGGGCTTCCTCGAGAAAGCCTGAAAGTACTACTTGACAACCTTAAATCACTTTTATTTCTGTCACATATGGGCTTGATCGTTTCCAAGAGAAATACTTGGAAATACAAATGCTTTCCCCAAATCCCCCAAATCCATGGTTTTGCCATGTCTTTACAAAGAGTGACAGGCAATGCAATTGTGCTCAGGCTCTCAGATATCGGGGTGCTTGACTCTTGGGGTCATCCCTGGAAAAATAGGAATCCTAATGTCAAGATGGTTTATTTTTAAAAATGACAAGTGTTGGCTACTTTTAATGCAGTTATTCTGATCATTTAAGTCTCGAAGGCTGAGTGGCTGCCAACTGATATTGAACACTGACACCTGTTCATGTCCCAGCTTCATTGAGATATAATTGACACATAACACTGTGTAAATTTAAGGTGTGCAGTGTATTGATTGACACATACATATCGCAGGACGATTGCCACTTAGCTTTAGCTAATGCCTGTGTCACATCACATAGGTACCATTTTCTTTTGCTGTGAGAACACTTCACATCTCTCGTAGCAATTTCCAAGTAGATAATACAATATTTTAAACTATAATCGCCATGCTGTGCATGAGATCCCCAGTCCTTATGCATCTTATAGCTGGAAGTTTGTACCAACGTTCCCCACCACCAGCCCCTGATAAGCACCATTCTACTTGCTGTTTCTATGATTTCAGCTTTTTAAGGTTCTACGTATAAGTGACATCATCCAGTATTGTCTTCCTCTGTCTGACTCATGCTGGGCTGGTTCCTCAACCTCTGAGCCTTGGTCTTCTGGGCTGGAAGGTGGTGGGGAGAATGGTGCCGGCTCCGTAGGTATGTCAGGGTTGGCCAGGTGAGCCCTTAGGAAATGCTGAAACGTGTTCTGCTTTTAAAGCCAGTTGCTTGATGGGGTGCCTGGGTGGTTCAGTTGGTTAAGCATCTGCCCACATTGGGTTCCATGCTCAGTAGGGAGCCTGCTTCTCCCTCTCCCTCTACCTACCTCTCCCCCTGCTTGTGCTCTCTCTCTTTCTCTCTCTGTCTCTATCAAATAAATAAATAAAATCTTAAAAAAATAAAGCCAGTTGCTTGATATTCTGTGTTTGTTAATGAATACACAAATTCGGGCTTCCATTTAACATTAACTCCACTTTAAGCAAAAGCAGAATGTGTCTATTTTCCTAACGCTGCATACGTTACATCTCATTTTCTAATAGATTGGATGTTCTGAACATATTTTACGCTGTTACACATTTTATACTTTTATGTAATTAGGAAGGTGATTGCTCTGTTAATTTAAAGCAAATTTAGTAGGAGACAACTGCACAGTTTGCCGGAGCACCTCCTGCCCCACTTGAGTCCCCAAGGTTACCTGTTACAAGTGGGTGGGACCCAGTCTGGCATGCAGTGTCCAGCCCTGTGTCTGTCACATAGAAATTGCTTAATATGTGTCTGCTGATTGGCTGAAAAAGAAGCTGCAAATCGAATCCTTCAGTGATGAGAATGAACCCTCTGGACCCTGTCAGTGAGGATGCACTTGGAGTACGGTGCACATTCCATGAGGGACCATGTGGAGGGTCCTGCACTCCTGATGCGGGTGCTAACAGTTTAACGCGCTGGAAGGGGAAGCAGCTTTGGGCAGAGGGTGGAGTGGGGCTGCGCCTGAGTCCTCCTGGCAGGGAGCACTGAAGCAGTATCACCCATCAGAGGTGTCCTGCTTCCGGCTGACACGGCCCAGGCCCTGACGCTGGCTTCTCCAGGAAGGCTGTCCTGGGAAATGTTTAACTGTGTGGGGAAAAAAAGCCAGCCACGATTGTGCCATTTGCCAAATCCCATGGTGTAAATACTGCCAGGGCTGATTTCTGGCTACCAGTGTGCCTGTCACTGACCACAGATTTGGGAAGAGAGGTATACATTTGATTCCCATGAGCCAGAGCGAGCTTGCTCTGGCGTGCAACCGGATGGGCCGGGCCTCAGGCAGGTGGCTCTCTGCAGCTGAGGCAGGCTCAGGGGAGCCGGCAGCTGGAGCCTGGTGCTGACCTCAGTCTCCACAGCTGGGCAAGTCCTTCCAGAAGGGGAATCGGCACATCACCACGACTTCTGTAGTTTCCCGCCTTGTGTGTCTTGGATGCACTTCTCCATATGTATGGGGGAGCAGCTACTGTGGGATTTCAGATGGCCTTTTTTCTTGGAAGAGGGAGGTGGGTGGGATCAATGACAGTGTCCAGCATTGCACTTGGTCTCAGGGCCATGACGAGCTCATTGTCTCTCTTGTTTGGTGCCCATTCTAGAAGGTTCTGGTCCTCAGTGGGCATGTATGCTTGCTTTCAGGGCTTGCACAGTGCACACCAGACCTCCATCCCGAGGAGTCTGGGCCCTGGTCACCACACGCTCCCCGGCCATGGTAGCTGCATTTGTCCGTTTACTATGACAGTCCTTCCATTGTGGTGGAGCCTCCCAGGGGTCTGCAGGAGGGGACACATGTGGATCTCCTTATCCGTGAGGACATTCAGTGTCAGGACTCCCCTCCGCCCTCCAAAGCGGTGATGTCACTGCTCTTTCCCTGCGACCTGCCAGACTACCATTCCTTCCGTTCTTTCGCCCTCCCGGCTCATCGCCTCCTGCCACGAATGATGATACCTGTTCTCCAACTTCCGATTCCCCCTCCAGATTTCAAGAGTTTTCTATCACTTTAGAACAATTTGTTACACCATCTTGAAAGCAGCCGGCAAAGAGGTTTTTCCAAGAACGGAATAAAAACAGGTCCTTTTTTGGATGGGCAAATTTGACCTGTTTGGTGAAATACCAGTCACACGGTCTAGAATTACATGTCACGTGTGACCTTTTTCTTCCAAAGGAGACTTTTGGAAATCACATTGAGTTTTCATAAGAAATATGATTTTTCTCCACAAGAGCTTGTCTTTTGTATTTGACAAAAAAAATCCACCCATCCTTGTGTGGGCAGAAAAAGCCACACCATCGTGCAGAACCCCTGGAAAAAGCACTGAACTCATGAAATCAGAATTCCAGGGACCACATTCTCCACACCTGGATCTGCAAGAGCATGTGGAACCTTTAAATGCAAATGTAGCAGAATCGATGGTTTTTTGAAAATGTATAATACAGCAAGTGAGTGCTGTCAATGCAGCATGATTACCCGAGTCCTGTGGGAGCAGGAATCCCTTTGATGAGAACTGACTGTGGCCGAATGAAAGGAAGCCCACCTGTGAACACACCGTGGAGGGACACTTGCACATTCTTGCCTGGCTTTTCATGATGTTGGTGGTCCTTCAACCAAAACTCCCAGAATTGTTCTCCCTCCCAAACACAGAGAGTGTGACCATGGGCCATCGCCCAAGAATCATATCGAATTTCATTATTTTCACTTTGGATTCTTACTTGGAAACCAAGCTTAAGAGTGGTTTGGGCTCAAGTATATTTCTTTGTGATTCCTTCATTTTATGGATAATTTGGACTATCATCTGAAAGATGCATGTTTTCATGGGGGGGAGATAGTGTTGTTTTTAGATCATTCAAATTCAACAAAACATGACTTCTAAAGAGATGTTGGTGAACTTGAGCCTTTGGGAGCTCATGTTCAAACTGCTTTACATTCTGTTTTCCATTCCCTTGAAGGGTTCAAGGAAGTCCTTGCTCTTTGTAGATGCACTGACCAGCGGAGATAAAAGTTAGGACTCGCAGGAATGGTTTTCCCAGTGTGGCGTCTGGTACCCCAGGAGCCCCTGGCACCCAGATGGACCACACTCCCCCTGGCTTCATGATCATGGGATGGGTTGTGATGCTGCTATGTGTCCACCATCCTTACTCGCCATGCCTGTTGGTCCACTCGTGGCTTTCATGTGCCATTACCATGTCTTCTTTCTCTGAAACAAAAATATATCCCCTGGTATAGAAGAACTCATTCCCCATGCCCCCTTGTTCTTCAGGAAGGAGGCTTCACATTTTCAAATGATCTCCATGCTAGGAGCTGGGTTAGAGGCATCTCAAAGACAGATTCCAACTGCTACGCGGTCCCTGGGCCCAGCTGTTTTCCCAAACCAAAACTCTCTGCCCTTTGAGCCTTCAAGGTCTTTAGTTGATAGGAAAAGGATTTTGCCAAACATGCCTTTTTTCTTAAAATCCTGGGGTTTTCAATTTAATAGCTCCTTGTTTGTAACTCTGTCAGCTCCTGAAGAAAGAGGTCAATCACTGAGCCATGCAACTCCATCTTTTAGTCAATAACAAAATCCATATATATTGGGTTTTCCAGAGTCCAAAAGGGAATCATTATTGGAATAATCATTTAAAGGCATTTCTTTGCAGCATTTTCCCAGAAATGGAATGTTAGAGCTCTACCTCCTGTATTGGTTTTCTGGGGCTGCTGCAACAAGTGACCACATACCGGGGGGCTGAAGCCACAGAAATGTTTTCTCTTACAATTCTGGAGGCCATAAGTCCAAAATCAAGGTGTCTGCATGGCTGTGCTCGCTCCAGAGGCTCCAATGGGGAACCCTTCCTTGCCTCTTCTGCTTCTGGTGGTTCCAGGCAATCCTCGGCATTTCTTGGTTTGTAGACGCATCACCTCAACCTCTGTCTCTGTCTTCACGTGGTCTTCCTCCCTGTGTCTGTGCCCTCTCTTCCTCTGTCTCTTATAAGGACACTCGTCATAGACCTAAGGCCCACCCTAAATCCAGGATGATCTCATCTTGAGATCTTTAATCCTTTACATCAGCAAAGATCCTTCTTCTAAATAAGGTCACATTCACGGGTTCTGGGGTTAGGACATGGGCACATCTTCTTGGGGTCACCATTCAACCTCGTAGACCTCCTTTGTGTTTTGTGATGGGAACGTATACCCCGTGAATGGTGCAGGCCACCCAGGAGCTTCATTCATCTGTAGCTGCTCTTCCTGCTTTTCCAGGAAGTCCCCATAATCTGGGTTTCCAGGGCCACTGTGCCCTCTGCTCAAGCTCTTGCCTCCATTTCATCAAGCAATATTTAATCTCCTGTCCTTTAAGGGGCCCATTTCCTTTTTAAAGTAGACCTCCAAACTTGAAAGTAACAGCCACATGAATACATGGCTGATATTGAGCACGCTCTACTCTCCCCGACAGATGCCAGCTCACCTTGTGAAGCTTGGAACAGAGAAACAAAAACAGCCAGAAAGCATCTGGATGAGAACTGGAAACATGGGTTTGGATATGGAGCTAAAGCTCTTTTCGCAGATATTCGGCTAATATTTACTTTAAATTATAAGGATAGGATAACCATGTAATATGTTTGCTAATGCTTGAAGAGGGGCTGGGGATCAACCTTCTCCTTTTGGGGCGTGTTTGCTCATTGGCACTAATTTCGTGATCCAAATAGAGACTGCTTTCTTCTACAGTAACTCACTGCTGCTTGAAAGGCAAACCCCTGACACGGTTGGGCCAGTCCTTGCACACGTCCAGCCAGTGTCTAAGCATTGGGATGCACCCCATTTCCCATCACCATGCCCTACACCTTCCATTGTGAGGCATCCTCCGAGGTGGAGAGCTCTGGACAGAGATGTAGGTTGTAAGGCTGTGTCTGATCTCCCTGGTCTTGCCAGACCGCTAGATGGATGTGTGGCACATGCCATGGGTGGCTCTGCCTCCCTGAGTCAGGCTGGACCAGTGACTCTCCTCTCAGGGACTTCCCTGTAGAAAAACCTGCACGTAGCTCTGGGAAGCTCTCATTTTTCATTCTGTTTAAGGGGGGTTTTTAAGGCAATAATCCTGCTTCTAGGAACTCATCCTAGGGAATATTTATATTTAAAAAAGCATATAGACGTATGCACAAAGTTATTCATTTGCTGTAATCTGGATGTCCCTCAGCAGGACAGGGGTGTTGTAAGTTAGCACACACACATACCGAGAACAGGTCCACAGCCCTTCGGAGGATGGAGCTGGTTCTTGAAGGACCCTCTCTGGCCCCGAGCGGCAGGGGAGGGCGGTGGCCAAGAGTCCTGGCTGTGGGTGGGGCCTGAGCACCTGCTCTCACACCTGAGCGCCATCATTTGCTGCCCATGGCCTTGGGTGAATTACCAGGTACTCCGGGCTCCCCTTCCTCCTCCGTGAAGTGGGAGGGTCACACAGCGTGGCTCATAGGGTGGTGTGGGGTTAAATGAGTTCATGAGGGCAGAACGCTCAGAACAGGCAAGAACTCATGAGGGTTAGCCATTATTTAGGACGTGCCCTTAAGTGAATAAAACACTGTGCAGACGAGGATCCTAATTTCTGTTCTATACGTGCTGCGATTGGTGCTGGTGCGTTAACACATCTGTTGGAAGAGCTTGGGATTTCGGGTGATTTTATGAAATCATTTGTTCAATCAAGGGCTTGATTTTGCTGTTCCACTTCAGATTCTTTCACTCCTTCACTGAACAAATATCCACTGGGCGGGCCGTGGCAGTGGAGAGCAGGTTGGGCAGTCAGGTCCCAGACACAATGCCTCCTGGAGGGAGGAGCTAGAATCCCACAGGCGCAGAATTAATCTCTCCATCCCAAGTGTGGTGAGAGCCAGAGGGGGTGGTCCAGCTGCCTCCTCGTGGGGCCTGGCCTGGTGTCCAGGCCTGGAGGCCCCTGGAAGACGTCCTGCTGGGGCTGATCTCTGGAGGATGAGCTGGATTCCCAGAGGAAAGGGGGGGATTCTGGTAAAGGTGGCAGCAGGGAGGAAGGCCTCCGAGCTGGGAGGGGAACTGGTGGCAGGGGAAATCCTTTCTGGAAGCGAAGAGCCTTGTGGAAAACAACCAGCCAGATAAGGGACTAAGTGAGGACTTAGACAGTGGGGAGATGTGATTGAATGCAGGGTTTAAAAACATCCCCCCAGCTGCCCAGTGGAGAGTGGGCTAGTTGCCTTCCCTGCCGCAGAGACATCCTGGGGAGAGGGGAGGGTGGCTGGGATGGGGGGCTCTGGACGCGGGGATGAATTGATTGCCCTGAAAGAGGATCTAATTTAAATTCAGAGAATCTCTGAGTTTAACCTCATTAAAGAGGAATGCAGTTCGACAGGGGAGAGTTTGGTAAATTAACACATGAATTGCTGGGAACACAAGCAGCCTGGATTAAAACCTTTTAAAAGCAAATAAATATCCCATGGGACAGGACACACTGCCTAGCTCACTTAGCTGTACGTGGGGGGCCCAGGGCCAGGGAGCGGCCAGGGGCTGTGTGCTCTGCTCTGCCAGCTAGGCTGGGCACCGCTCCGTGCTCTGTTCCCTGGGACACCGGGGTGGGCTCAGAGGCCCAGGTCTGAGACAGAGGCTGGCCGCCTTTCCAGTCTGTTCCCAGATTTCCTGCAGCACTGCTAGCAGGGGGGGCTGGTGGATTTGGAGGGAATGAAGAACAGAGGGAGATTGGCAGGCTCTTCGAAGGCTGGGCCTTGTCACCGTGCTAGGGACGGGCCCAGGCCACCGGCGACCCCACCGTCTGTCCGCGGGGGACAGACAGCTGCCCGAAGCAGGGCTCTGGCAGGGCCACCTCCCCAGGACATCCCCGCAGTGACCACTGATTAGCGACGGGAAGGAGGGGCAGTGAGGTCGTTTCCTCTGGCCCTTCCGCCTGCCCCTGGAGGGAGACCCAGGCGCTTCGGCGAGCAGGGTGGCCGTGTCCATATGAGGCTTTGAGAATGCTCGAGGAAATGTTTGGGGTCCTGTGCATTGCACTCCTGGCTCTCAGCCTGAGGGGTCTGCAGCGTGGAAAGGCTTCTGGGCCCTGGGCCGGGTGCCCGGTTTTCTCGGCATGGGACAGCCGAGGCTCCGAGCTCAGCCACTGCTGTAGAGCGCGGCCGCTTCTGGGCGCCTGGCCTGGGCTGTCGGGCTGGAACAGGAAACCGGCCTCTGCGGAGACATCCTCCACAGGGCAGGGACATGGAGGCCTCTGGGCCTCCAATAGCATGTGCTCAGCAGGACATCAGAAAGCTCTAGGACCCCAGCTGTCTCTACAACCCACGGACTCAGACAAAATTGGGCTCTTTCCCAGTGACCATGGTGAAAACAGGGCGTGACGTCAGCTAATTCTGGAACGTGGGAGGAGGGCGGTTGCATGGATCTGCTGAGCGTCACGGAGGGTGGCAGGGCCTGGAGATGCTGGAAACCCAAGTCTGGTTTTGGACTTGAAGTTTCTGTGGGGAAACCACCACTGCAGAGGGCAAGTGTGGGAGCTCAGAATCAGGAGGGGGCCACGGTTGGGCGGTCACTCTGCGTAGCCGTGGGCAGGCTTCCCTGCCGCAGTTTGAACATTGTCTGTCTCGGGTGGTGGATGACCCGATTCCAGCCAGCCCCAGCAGTAAAAAGATGTACGGGCTCCCATGTCCGGACAGTCCTGGGGCCAAGCTGCTGTGACAGTCCTAGGATCAGAGTTCCTGCTCACACTCTCAGCTCTGCTTTTGGCGCGGCCTTCCCTCCTTGGGGCAGAAAGGGCTACTTCACCTTCTTGTTCTCCTTTCCCTGGAGAGACCAAGGAACTGAGTCTCCTTGGCCATGATCAGCCTGTCCCGTGACCTGGGCTGACTGAGCCCTACACCGAGCACCACAACCAAAAAAGTGGGCTCCGAGGAGGAGTTCCAGGCCTGGGATTGGAGTCCCTTGCAAGTATGTGGGGTGGGAATGGGAATGGGGGACAGTCTGCTCATCGCCCCCACCATATCACCTGCATTTGGGTATTTTAAATCCCATCTTTCTAGGTACCTCTTCTTTTTCCTCAAAGTACATTTTCATTTCTGAGATTTCTGAATAGAGTCATTTACAGCATAGTGGCTTACAGCTGTAATTGCCAAAAACAAACAAACAAAAAAAAACCCTGTGCAGAAAAGGGGATTTGGGGATTTGTTGGCTCGTGTAAATGGACCTGCAGAATGAGAATGTTGTTTTCCTGTCGGTGATGAACGTGATGCGGTCACGCTGTAGTGACCGGTGGCCCCGTGGCCACGGTTTTGGGTTTAGGAGATGCTTCCCTCTGCACGGTCCTCACTCCCAGCTGGGCCGCTGTGGCCCTTTTCCTCCCCGGATGTCCCACGTGGAGATCTCTGGGACAGGGGCCAGTGGAAGGGCTCATTGGGCCTTGGAGAGGACCCCCTCCATAGGGGAGGGACCAGAGGTGCGTCCCACTGTCGGCAGGTCCGCACACGGGCCTGGCAAACAAACAGCCCCACTGCTGGGCAAGTCCCGTGCAGAGCACTTCTAGTGCTCCGGCTGCTGACGGCAGAGCCGCGATCCCGTCGTGTGGTTGCGGGGCATCAGTTTCTTTCTTTTCTTTTTTTCCTTTTTTTTTTTTTAGCAGCTTTATTTCTAATAGCCAAAAACTAGAAACTTAAATGTCTATCAAATTATGGTATATCCATATAGTGGACTACCACTCAGCAATAAAAAAGAAATGAGTGACACACACAGGGATGAGTCTCCAAATCATCATGATGAGTGAAAGAAGACAGTTGCAGTTTCTGGACGTAATATTTAGTTCTAGTGACCGTCCTTCCCCTGAGTGAATCCGGCACCTAACATGAATGCATCTCGTGAGAAGGGCCAAGGGCTCTGTTTTCCTATGGACATCCAGTTGTTCCAACACAGTTTCTTGTAAAGACTCCTTCTTATGTTTCGTTGCTTCTGCGCCTTTGTCGAATCCGTTCTGCTGCCTGTTCTGTTGCACTGATATATTTGTTGGGACTTTATGCCGATGTCACGCTGCCTTGATTACCGTAGCTTTGTAGTGAGTCTTGAAGTCAGGGACTGTATTCCTCCACATTATTCTTCTTTTCTAACATTGTTTTGGCAGTTTTAGGTAGTTTGCATTTCCATACAAATTTTAGAACCAGCTTGTGAATTTCTACATAAAAGCCAGCTGTGCTTTTGATTGGGATTGTGTTAAATTTATAGAGAAATTTTGGGGGAATTGACATCCTAACAATATTGAGTCTTCAAAGCCAGTAGCGTGGGATGTCTCTTCATTTATTTAGGTCTAATTTAATGTCTCTCAGTAATATTTTATGGCTTCTAGTGAACAGGTATTACATGTGTTTATTGAATTTTTACTAAGTATTATATTTTTTGATTCTACTGCAAGAGGAAGTCTAAAACTTTCATTTTCCAATTGTTTGTTGCTAGGATGTAAAATTACAATCTGTTGTTGTATTTTAAACTGTGTTCTGTGACCTTATTAGTTCTAATAGTTGTTTCATAAATTCCTTAGGATTTTCTATGTAAACAGTGGTGTTATCTGCACATGGATAATATTACTGCTCCTTTTCTAATCTCTGTTCTGTTTGTTGCTTTTTCTCGCCGTATTATAATGGTGAGGACTTCCAGTGTAATATGGAATATAAGTAAGGAGAGTAGACATCATCACATCAGTCTTTTTTTTATTTTATTTTATTTTATTTATTTATTTGACAGAGAGAGACACAGTGAGAGAGGGAACACAAGCAGGGGGAGTGGGGGAGGGAGAAGCAGGCTTCCCGCTGAGCAGGGAGCCCGATGTGGGGCTCGATCCCAGGACCCTGGGATCATGACCTGAGCCGAAGGCAGATGTCTAACGACTGAGCCACCCAGGCGCCCCACATCAGTCTTAATAGTAAAGGGGAATGTGCAATCTTTTTCAACTTTCAGTGTAACTTTAGCTTAGGTTTGTGCGTGGGTCCCTTTGGCAGATTGAAGATGTTCCTTTCTAGTCCTGGTTTGCCAAGATTTTAAAAATCATGAATGGCTGTTGAATTTTGTCAAATTGCCAAGTGCTTTTTTTGGTGACTGTCGAAACAATCATATAATTTTCTTTTATTCTGTTAATAGCACAACTTATATTTAGTGCTTTTTGAATGTTAAGCTCGCCTTGTATTCCTGGGATAATTCTCACATGCTCCCATGATATTATCCTCTTTCTATGTGACCGGATTATATTTGCTCAAGTTGATTAAGGACATTTGCGTCTATGTCCACGAGGCATATTTTCCTGTGATTTTCAGGTTATTGTGTTAGAATTATGCTGGATTCAATGGATAGGCAAAGGTTCCCTCCTCCCTTCTTTTCTTTTCTTTTTTTTTTTTTTTTTAAGATTTTATTTATTTATTTGACAGAGAGAGAGACAGCGAGAGAGGGAACACAAGCAGGGGGAGTGGGAGAGGGAGAAGCAGGCTTCCTGCAGAGCAGGGAGCCCGATGTGGGACTCGGTCCCAGGACCCTGGGATCATGACCTGAGCCAAAGGCAGACGTGTAACCCACTGAGCCACCCAGGCACCCCCTCCCTTATTTTCTGAAAGAGTTTGTAGAAGAGGGATGTTATTTTCTTCTTTAACAGATACAGGGCTGTTCAGAGTTTCTGTTTCATTTTGTGTCAAATTTGGTAAGCTGTATATTTTTCATGAAATCTGTCCATATAAGTTGCTATATTTGTCGGTGCATAGTTATATTTAAATACTCCCTTATTTTCCTTTTAAAATCTGTAGGTCCTTTGGCGATAATCCCTCCTTCATTTCTGATAGTGATAATTATCTTCCTTTTCTTTTTTTTCTTTTCTTTACCAATACAGCTAGGGATTTATAAATTTTGTTGCTCTTTTTTTCCCCCATTTCATTGATTTATGTCTTATCTTAATCATTTCCTTCCTTTGTTTAATTTAGGTTTACTTTGCTCTTTTTTTACTGGGTTTTTGAGTCATACACTAGTTCATTATTTTTGAACTTTTTTCTAATATAAATATTTAAAGTTGTAAATTTCATCTGAAGCAAATCCCAAAGTGATATTAGTAGTATTTTTATTATCATTCAATTAGAATATTTTCTAAATTTCCCTTGCGTTTTCTTTTATGAGACATGGATTATTTACAAGTAGGTTGTTTAATTTTCACACATTAACAGTGTTTTGATATATCGTATTGTTAATTCCTAATTTAATTCCACTTTGGTCAGAGAATATACTTTGCATGGTTTTATTCCTTTTATATTTAATAAGTCTTATTTTATTGGCCTGTACACAGCATATCTTGGTGAACATGCTCTGTGGACTTGCCAGGAATGTCTATTATGCAGCTTTTGGATGGAGTAAAGAGCAAATCTATAGCTTTACTCATTTTTAATCTGTTTGTTAATTTATGAGGGATGCTTGTAGAATAGTCTATCCTTTTATGTTTATTTATTTATTTTTAAAAAATATTTATTTGAGAAAAAGAGAGAGAGCATGAGCAGGGGGAGGGGCAGAGGGACAAGCAGACTCCCTGCCGAGCAGAGAGTCTCATGTGGGGCTTGATCCCAGGACCCCGAAATCATGACCTGAGCCGAAGGCAGACGCTTAACTGACTGAGCCACCCAGGCACTCTTGTCTATCCTTTAATTCAATTTTTGCTTTATAGAGTTTGAAGTTCTATTGGGTGTATGCGTGTATGTGATTGTTTAGTTTTGTTGTTGCTCAAATATCATGCATGGGTGACCCTCAAACAACACGGGTTTGAATTGCATGATCCACCTATATGAGGATTTTTTTAGATAAATACAGTACAGTGCTGTAAATGGGTTTTCTCTTCTTTATGATTTCCTTAATAACATTTTCTTTTCTCTAGCTTACTTTACTGTAAGAATACAGTATGTGATACTTATACAAAATATGCGTTAATCGACTGTTTATGTTATCGGTAGGGCTTCGGGTCAACAGTAGGTTTTTTGTAGTTATATTTTTGGGGAGTCAGGCCATACCTGGAATTTTGACTGCACTGGAGGCCGGTACCCCAGCCCCTGCATCGTCCCTGGGTCAACTGTGATTTCTTCATGTATTCAATACCTTACGAATGATATGTTGTAGAGACTCTGGAGTCTGTTCTGTGCCTCCAGAGACTACTGATTTTCTTTTTTAAGCAGGCAGTATATGTGGCTTTGAATTCAAACTTGAGATCCCTTCTCTTGCAGTGAATAGCTCATGTCTAATTAAGTTCTTTTAGCCTTCGGGCTGCGAGGAGCCTGCCCTGCATAGGTGTTGTTGAGTGGCCAGCCAGATACTTGGGTTGAGTTCATATGCAGTCCCATCTCTTGTTCTGGCTCTCCCCTCTCCAGTGGCCCCCGTTTCCTCCCCAGCAGTGTAGTTTCCCTGAGCTCTCTCCTCTGGTGCTAGAAGCAAGAGAGACTGACGGTTTGCTCTCGAAGTTTAGCTGCTCTGGATGTCTCAGATGTGGGTCTGTTCTTAGACTCAAAGTCATGACAGTGGGAAAATTGCCCCACGCTTGTCCCTTCTTCCGAATGTCTACTCCCCTCCAGTGTCTGCCTTCTATTGGTCATTCTTCAGTGACCTCAGCCTTAAAAAAAACAGACTGAAGATTTTAGTTGTTATCTGTAGGAGAGTTGACCCAACAGGAGCTATTTGTCCATCACCAGAAGTGAAATGGTCCACCTGCTTTTTATTTTCCAGACGTTGTTGCTGTTGATGTATATACTTTGATTCTGTCCTCCTGAACTTACGTTATTTTATCCTTTTGCTTTTATTCCAATAGGGGCTTTTGTAGGCAGCAACTGTACATGAGGTTATTCAAGCTACCATGTTTAATCCAAAATCTAGAGTGTTTTCTTTATTTGAATTATTTCCAAAAAATTTCTGGGTTGAAGGACATAAACACTTCCAAAGCTTATGGTAAGTTGACATGTCTTAAGTTGTGGTTTTATCCATTTGCTCCCTGTCCAGCAGGAAGGGACCTGGTCTGCAGGAGCCCCCCCCCCCCCCCCCCCCCCCCCCCCCCCGCCAACTTCTCTTTGTTCTGACAGTAGGAGAAACCCATAGTTACGCTTGGAGCTGCAACCGAGACCAGAGAGTTGCTGGGCAGAACACCCAGAGGGAAGGCTTTTTCCAACCCAAGAAACAAATCCCTAACTTTGTTGACTGATCTAAGGCGGTATATCCTTGGGAATAATTAAATTCTCACTGGGTTGGGTTTACATTTTTACCATCTCTGCCTCTGCTCATCTAATCATCTTGCCCCAAGTTAGGATTGTTGGTTTATCATGAAATTAACTCCTGGCCAGTTAGAGAACCAGGGTGGCAGTGAGCCGTAGAGGAAACTGTTAGGAGGTCTTATGTCAGGTGGTGTTTGACTCGACCCTGGAGACTCTGCAGTAGTTAGGCCGGTTCTCAGAGGCGGACATAAACCAGCAGCTTCATGGTTGACCAGGGGAGAAGCCGGCAGCTTGATGATGTTATCGACCTGGTGCTGTCCCAGTGCACTGGGTCGTCTCCTCTGTAGCCACGGTCAGAATCTCGGGGGCTCAACCATGGCTGCCTTGTCTTCTTATCTTTTCTTTGGCTGCTTTGTGACACTCTCTGTGGACAGGGAGTCTCAGTTCTGCTCAGCCTCTCAAACTGCTGGAGACGGAGGACAGATTTGCCGCAGAGAGAATGTCGGTGTCCGCCCGGCAGAGAACAGCCATGGTTTCAGGAGGGCTCCCCTGGCTGGCGGAAAGCTGATGGTTCAAAAAGTCCTAGGTGAGCTGTTCTTGCAGGAATACACCTGAGCCTTGAACTGTGGGTTTAGGGGGGAAGGGAGGCAGTGAGGAGGACACTGTCTACTCAAAATGTGATCCGTGGCCCAGAAGCATCAGGATCACCTGGGAACCTGCTGGTCCCGCCCCAGAGCTGCGGATCTGCATTTTAACCAGACCCCCACCCCGGCTGATTGCTATGCACCTTAATATTGGGGAGGTACTGATCTAGGAAGGCACGTCACGTGTGAGGATGCTCACCCGAGAAATGCGCTCAGGCTTTCTTAGGCTGAAAGGAACGTTCCAGGGTAGAGGCTGACCTGGTGAAGCAAAAATGGAGAGCATTTCCCAGCCAGAAAACTTGCACTCGGGCAGCTCTGCGTCTGCTCCATAACATCAGGAAGCACTGACGTCATATTACTTGATTTTTCTGGGTTGGTTTAAAGCCCACCTGTAAGCCCCTGTTCAGCATCATCGCGACATGACCAGCATGGACACTTACCAGCACACCTGTCCCGTGTCTGGGGCCCGTGCCCCCCACGGGGCCCTGCTGCCTGCTCTCCCTGCTGGGGATCATCGGGAGAGACATCTGAGCTTCACGAGAGGGCCCCGCACTTGCTGGCATTCCTTTTCTTCATGGAGGGAAAAGGGACTCCTTGCTCAGATGAAGCATGTTTACAGATCATCTATGCTGTACTAGGAAATGCTTCTAGAATATATTTCTGAATTTCATTTTGATGTCACCAAGAACAGTCTCTCTGATGACACAGGACTTACAGGATGGGCCCGCTCTCTCCGGGTCATCACCACCAGCGCCATGGGGCAGACGGGGTGGGGGGCTCCGAGATACCGGTGCGGACAGCCTACCAGGGGGTTTGTGATCACACTGGATCTGAGAACCTCTGAGACCCATGGAATTCTCTTGACTTATATGCCGGTGTGATAAAGACTTGGCTCTTTCTGGGGAAGTCGGAGGGAGACTGAGCTGAGTGCTTAGGTGCAGTTAGAAGCACTTTACAATTTTCATCGAGTTGCACATTTCAGAGACTTTTCAGCCGAGGCTGGCCTCCAGGTGGGGCAGCACCCCGAGCTGGTTTCCCAGGGGCCTTCCCTGTTTTTTGACCACATTTCCCTATCAGAACCTGGACTGGGAAGAACCCGTTGGGGGATGGGCTTTTCTTTTCCAGGCAAGCCTTGGGTACTGGGCTTGCGGCAGAAGCTTCTTCCCAAGCATGTGGAGAGACAGGATTCTGAAGGTGACGAAGAGGCTTACCATAATAGTGGGGTGACGAGCGTCCCCCAAGAGATATGGCCAGGTCCTAACACCTGGTATTTGTGAATGTGACCTTATTTGGAAATAGAGACTTTCCTTTGTAGATGAAATTAAGGTAAGGATCTCGAGATGAGATCATCCTGCATTAGGGTGGCCAAAGTCCAATGACAGATGTCCTCAGAGGGGCAGGAGTGGAGAGGAAACACAGAGACACCAGGAGAGGCCACATGAAGGGATGATGTGGTTGCAAGCCAAGGGACGCCTGGGGCCATCAGGAGCAGGACGAGGCAAAGAAAGATTCTCCCCAGCGTCCCTGGAGGGAGCACAGCCCTGCTGACACCTTGCGTCCTGACTTCTGGCCTCCAGGACCATGAGACAATGCATCCCATTGTTTGAAGTCACCCCGTTTGTGGTCATTGGTTTCAGCAGCTCCAGGACACCAACACCCCTCCCTTCTCAGAAACCAGCAGCCCAGCCCGGTCCTGGCAGCCCTCTGCCCTTGGCAGTGATCTCTCCTCTTGACAGTCTCACTCGCCTGTCCAGCAGGGCCAGTCTGGGCTCTGATGAGCTGTGTCCCCCCTGGTTGGTCTTTTTGGCCGTAGCCCCAGTTTTTTTGATGTTCACAAATGGGGAGGATGTTTCTGCTGCCAGGGCTTCAAGTCTTTGCCAGGTGTCCCACAGTTTGTCTGGTTCTTTTCGTATTTTTACAGCCTTTACTCCAAAGGAACTGGGTACAAATCGTTCTCTGCAGTTTGGGTCAGAAAGAGGCGGGCGTCCACTGTGAAAGGTCTGGCTGTCCCCCGCAGATGCTCGAATGTCAGAGTGGGCTCAGTCCTTGGCTCTTTTCCACCTTGCGCCGAGTTCCTGGCGGGGGTGGACACTTGTCACTTCTGCTGCCCTGCATTCAGTCCGTGGTTTTTCTTTCGGGGGAGGAGGCTTTCCCAGCCCTCCGCCCACTTAGCAGGGCCCAGTGAGAGGACATCCTGACATTTCTGCGTGGACTACTAGGGAAGGAGACTTCTGTCACCATGAGGGGAAAGCCTGCCTAAGCATGGAGGCAACGCTGGGGGAGGGAGAGGCCAGTGGGGCAGATGGGGGACAGAATTTTTTTAAAAAGATTTTATTTATTTATTAGAGAGGGGAGAAACTGAGGGGAGGGGCAGAGGGAAAGCATCTTCAAGCAGACTCTCCGCTGATCAGGGAGCCTGCCGCAGGGCTCCATCCCATGACCCGTGAGCTGACATCAGAGTCAGATGCTGAACCGACTGAGCCAGGGCTACGGAATTTAAGGAGCTGTCACTCAGGGTGGTGAAGGACAGGTTGGCCCTGGACACACCACTGAAAGCAGAGCTGAGATAGGGAATTCAAGAATTCCTCATGACACCGTCTGAACGTCGGGATCCCACTCTGCCTGAAGCTGTTGACCCCTGAGTTCTTCAGAGCATGAGCCTTTATGTTTTCTTTTGCTCAAGTGATTTTGCGTTACATTTCCTATCTCTAGCAACCAGCTGAGTCCTTATAATATACGTCCCCCTCCCGCCCTGTGTTACTCCCCACCAAGGTTGCAAGAGGCCTCTGGATCCTTTCCCAGGGTCTGTCTGAGGATCTACCACGGATGTCCCAGCATCAGAACACAAATCTCCAAGATCTCTCTTTGGTTCTTCCAAGAGGCTTACTACATCTCTGTGCAAATGGACCTTCTTTCACTCTCCTTTGAGATTCCCACCCCCCAAGGAGGGGGACTCTCCTGTGAGCGGACTTATCCTGGGACCCTCCCCGCTATGAACAGCCAGCAGAAAGAGCTGGGAGATCCTAGAAGAGGCATTGGGTCAAGGAGTGCTGTTTTAATTTCAGAGAAACCTTGAGCAGTGAGTGGTGAAAGGTGGTTGTCAGGAAAATGGGTCTGATGGTCTCAAGCCCTAGATGGGCAGACGGTCCAGGACTATAAAAGGAAATTAAGTTTTCAGAGAGCTGAGGCAGCTCTCAGGGGCACATCCTCATAAATATTAGTGGGATCTCTGGGCGAGGATATCAGGGCCCAGCCTCGCTGCCTGTCCTGCCTCAGACGCTCTGCTCCCAGATGACGCAAGCCTGGGGTGGCCTTGGTGGAGGACACTTCCCATAGTTAGTCTGCCCTTTCCCTGTTCCCTCTTCTGTGCTCACAGCCAATACATTTAAAATGAAAGGTTGTGACTTGACAAATGTGCAAGAGCATTCATAAACCATCCCATATGGTAGAATTACAGAGAAAACCAGAGTTTTGTGTTAGACACGATTATGGCCCTTGAAGATGTCCATGTCTCCATCCCCCAGGCTGTTAATGTGTGACCTTGCCCAGCAAAGGGAACTTTGCAGATGTGATTAAATTAAGGACCTGGGATGGGGGATGACCCTGGCTTATCTGCGTGGATCCGGTGTAATCGCAAGGGTCCTTATAGGAGGGGGCAGGAGGACCAGAGTCTGATGACAGGCAGAGATTGGAGCGGGGTCAGGATGGGCCCAGCAGCCAAGAGTGCAGGAGGCCTCTAGAAGCTGGAAAAGCCAAGACACGGGTGTCTCCCTGAAGACTCCAGAAGAACGTAGTGCTGCTAGCGGCTTGCGTGGAGGGCTTCTGGCTCCAGGACTATAGAAGAATACACTTGCTGTGAGCCACCAGGCTTGTGGTATCTGGTTGCCACAGGAAGCTCAGACCTTTGCCTGGAGGCTGAGAGGTACAAGAGTTGCTCGGCACCAGGGGCCTCGGGGGCTGGGATCCGGCCACGGTCCGTCCTGCGGAGGCCACTGGGGGCTACTGGGGGGCCACTGGCAGAAGGGGCTGCACAGGCCGGCGGGAGGAAGGCTCAAGGCCCCTCCTGGCTCTGAATCGGGTTTGAGACATCACACGGGCGGACTCTCCCTCTTCGGACGAAGCGGTCTCTGATACTTCGGGAGCCTTCTGGTTAAAATATTACATTCGAAATGCGAAAGGTCTCTGAGGCACATTACAGGTAACACTGGGAGTCCTGACTTGCAATTGAGAATGCAGAGGGCGGCAGCCCAGCCTCTGGGGCCTAAAATTCCACTTCACTGCCTTGCTCTCGACGCATCCCCCTGTGCTGACTTAAAGTGGCAGGACTTACTTCTCCTTGCTCAATCCTCCCTGAGAAGGAGGAACCCTCCGCCGATGCCCTCTGCCATCCCAGAGACGTGGGAATAGCAATGAACAGGTTTTGTGCAATCTCTTTATGCAGAACACTGAGTTTATTGCTCACAGAGATTGAAATCTGCAACAAACACTTGCTTTCTGGTCTGCTGAGCAGCACGTGGGGAAAATGCGCACTTAATGATACAGTATAAACTATAGAGAGCTCAGCTCTTATAATAATTTTGTTACGGTCAATCTAAGCCTAATATCCTCTTCCATAGCGTTTGCTGCCATTCTGAATCTTTTCTCTGAAAAGCAATAATAGGAAGGCCATCAGCAGAGCTTATGAGAAAATGATCGTGCTTAAAATAACCCCGGCTGCTGGCCGACAGCGCCACAGTCTCGTCGGGAATGACCCCTGGTCTGCAGCCCGGGGGGGACCTGCCCAGCGCCATCTGTGAGGCCGGCCAGCACCGACCTGCCGCCCTCCCGGCATCCCTGATGCTCCTGTCCTGTCTGCACGAAAGGCCACTGGCTTCTGGAAGTGGACAGCAGCTTGGCCACGCCCGCCCACTTCTCCCTTGGCTGCCAGGACGAGCTCCCAAGGGGGCAGAGTGCCCCTCCCAGACGCCTTTGCTGGAGGTCAGGCTTGTGGCCGGGTGGGACGTGAGGCCCCTGCCATGTGGTGGCTTCCACAAAACACCTGGCACTTGTCTGTCCATCCCGTGAAGTTTCCAGAGTGGCAACAGAGGCCTGGACCTGTGCTCCCTAGCATGCTGGACTCTGCGGGCCTGATCTTCCAGAACCTTCCAGCAGCTGACCAAGTAAGGAGCTCCACCTGTGCCATGTGCAGGTGGACAGGTTCCCTTTGCCTGAGGACCAGCCGGAGGTCTCGGGACCCTGCTGTTCGAGGGGTGTAACAATGGAAAGCCTGCTTGCACGCTAGTTCTGTTTTCCAGTAGCCCTGGTAGAACTCCACCATGGAGAAAGGCATCCTGTGATGGTCTTGTGCCCACTGAAAAGTGATGCCCCTGAGAAAGTGACCGTGGGACCCACGGATGCTCCCCCACTCTCAGCCCCTCCCCCTTTGGAAAAGTGACTTTACAAGCCCTGCAGGCTGCATTCCCCGGACGCCATGGTCGTCTTTCCTGTCGGCTCCTCTGTATCCAGACTCTCTCTGATACACGATGTCGGCTTTCCTTCTCTCGAGCCCGTGTTCATTTCTCTGACACTGAGACTCAAGACCCCGGTGTTGGGCGTCCGGTGACATGTGGGGGCTGCTGCAGCTCGTGGGGCCAATGTCCGCGCCGTGGTGCACAGGACGGCCCCTGTCCCCCAGGCTTCCCAGGGCGCGTGACTCGCTTGCCTGCCGCTCTGTGCCTTCCTCACAGACCTCTTGTGGACACAGGGGCTGTGAGCCTGCCTCGGAGATGCTTGGGACCAGGGAGGTGACAAAGGACAGAAGGTAACAGGAGCCTCGGCACAAAGCACCCTATGCAGGGCCTTAACCGGTGGTGTTCGTCCTCTCACGGTCCAGAGGCCCCAAGCCCAACGTCCACGTGTGGGCGGGGGTTTCTCCAGAGGCCTCCCTCCTTGGCTTGTTGACGGCACCTTCCCACTGTGTCCTCATGGGGTCTTCGCTCTGTGTGTGCGCACCCCCCAGTGTCCAAATTCCCTGTTGTAGGGACACGGGTCCTGTTGCATCAGGGCCCACCCTAACGGCCTCATTTTACCTTAATCACCTCTCTGAAGGCCCTGTCTTTAAATGCAGTCACATTCGGAGGTACTGGGGGTTAGAATTTCAACTCACAAACTTGGGGGGACATAATTCAGCCCATAGCGTCCATATCTGTCGGCTATTATTAAAACAATGTGGAGCAAACCACCTCAAAGTGACGCCTAGCATTCTTTTCTCCTTGACACCTGCAGGCTGTGGCAATAGGGCTCCTTTGGGGCGGATCGGGGCCAGGGAGGAGGGGGAGCAGCACCAGGCTGGCTGGGTCCTACCCCCCAGTCCCCACTGGCCAAGGCCAGTCTCAGGCCAAGATTGTAGGATGTTATTTAAAAAAACCTGCAATCTTTTCATTTCTATCACACGATACTCGTTTTCGTTAAACTTCTCTTAACTCAAATCACAGCTCATCACGGGAGTCTTCTGTCTTATTTTCCAGTTCGCCTGTTGTGTTCCCCATGAAACTCTCCCCTGTTCTGGTTCCCACCGCAGTCCCACCACACACGTGGGTCTAGCGTGTGATGCCGGAGGGGCCCCGTTCGATTCTGCAGGTGCGACAGAGAACTGATTAGTGAACAGGGAAAACATGTGAACCGATGTCACACACGAACGCAGACTTTTTGATTGCCATTAAATTCAGCAAAACACAACATAGTGGATCGTTGGGTTTTGTTAGCATTATGGAATCCACACTCTGGGTTTAAGATTTAGTGTGTAGATATGTGCTTAATTAGCATTTTTATTGTTAGTAAAACTGAATCCAGTGCATTTTCTAGGAATGCACACTTTCTCCTTAAGCCTTCTTTCGTTTTAAGAGTAAATCTTATATCGTATTATGGTTTGTTACATGGTTCAAAAGCAGATGCAGTTTTTCTTCCTAAGCCATCCTGGGTACCCAGAATTTTCCAGCTCCCCAGTTGGTGTCCTACTGGCATTTTAGGGACACTTGAGTCTGGAGTTGGTCTCACTTCACTAGTCCTTGGATCCAAGATTAGAGTGAGTCATCTTTCTATTTATTTATTTTATCTTGGCAAAATATATGTAACACAAAATTTTACCATCTTAACCATTTTTAAGTGTCCAGTTCAGTGGCATTAAATATACTCCCAATGTTGTGTTCATCTTCAAAACTTTTCATCTTTCCAAACAGAAACTCCGGACCCTCTGAGGAAAGAGAAACTGAGGCATATTAAACATTTTGAGTTTATCTGAGCAAAAATTGATGCAATTCAGGCAGCATCCAGTCTAGCAGATAGAAAGGAACTGAGGAGCTGGACAAAATGAGCACTTCCAGGGGTGGGAGGGAGCAGGCAGTAAAGCGGGTCGGCTCTTGGAAGGTCCCTTTCCTTCAGGGGATGGATGGAGGACCTTCTTAGGTGCCGATCACATGATTCTGGTCTGAAAGGTTTACGATTCTATTTCTGGGAGAGCTGAAACTGAAGCCAACTTAAGTCTTGGTTTGGTGATGCAGGGCTTAGCATACACGGCTCGATTTTGGACCTGCCATCTTGTTTTTAATACCATCAAACAGTAATTCCCTATTCCCCTGCATCGTCTTTTTAGGCTAAAAGGCCACAAATCATTTGCCTGTCACAGGTCCTTTGTACGGTCGGTAGTGTGTGAACACGTGCATGATCTTCCGGGGGCATGAGGACACCGGCGGGCTGGGCTGTGAGGCTGGGCAAGGCTCCGGAGCAGACGCTGGGGCCACCCCTGTCCCCCAGTGGTGCCTAGCTCCTCTGCACTCTGGGCAGTGGAGCTGCTGATAAGAATCTTCCCCCTGGGGAGAGTGGAGATCAAACTGTCTCGCCATCTGGGTTTGCATACAGTAAGAGCTCAGTACCTGAGTAAGGAAGTGTATGCAAAAGGCAGAGCTGTGCAGATTGAGAAGGTGTGTTCTTCACTGGCATGTTGGGGCCCAGTCCCTGAGCACTCAGGGCAGTGACTGTCCCCAAGATGACTCCTGGGCACTGTCCTTCAGGCACGGGGGACTGGGGCGTCCACTCAGCCCTCAGTCCAAGGGGCTTTTCTTGCTCCTCCTGTCAGCAGACTACCGGCTCCCACCTTCAAGACCCGGGGATGAAGCTGCCTCCTTCCCACGCGGGTCCCTGCTGACCCAGATGATGAATGGGGTAGGCTGGCCCTGAGCCAGGGCAGGTAATGGGCAGGCGACCCGCCCAGCTTTGCTGCGCTGGGAGCAAATGGATCTTTAAATTGAGGTTTTTAAAAAAACTTAAAATCAGGTGATTTGACCTTTGGTTCTAGAATTTGCTGCCATAACCTTTATTATCCTCCGAGGCAGCTGTGCTCTGGGCTGGCCCTGTCTGACGGATGGGATGGAGGGAATGAGAGATTGGTCTCCACCAAGGCACAGGACGTGCAGAAACAGTGGGTCTGACCTGGGGCATTAAACATGCTGTCCTCAGACAGCAGGGGTGGGTGGAGAACAACTATGGATTCCAATAAAATGGATGAAGAGGCCCTGATACAAAGACCTTTTCAGGGAGAATTACCGTGTGGACTTCAGGCTCCTGACTGCCAAATGCAGGGTCTCTGACCTTTTCATAAGAAAGCGCCCTGCTTATTTACCCATTCCACGTGATTCACACTCTGGGCGGTTTTACTGGCCACCTCCCCTGCAAGTGCACACACACACACACACCGCCTACAGGTCGTAAGCCCCCTACCAGTCGGGGGCCCCTCGGACTTCCAGCCCCCATCGCCGTCGGCCACAACCAGCCTGCCGGTCACTGGCGTTTCGTCAAAGGAGCTGCAGGGTTTCTGTGCCCACAGGACTGCCGTGGGCTCTCCGCACCCCTGAAGGGGACATGTCGGCCCTGTTCTTTTGTTTAGGAGCTGAGGACCCCAGGCAGGAACCTGGGTTAGGTGGTCTCCATGCTTGAGTGGCAGATTTAGCAGGTAAAAATCGAAGACTCAATCTTTGCAAGGGCATGCTTACACTAAAAGATTATTTGTTGCTTATCTAAAATTCAGATTCAAGTGGGTGTCCTGCATTTTATCTGTGACCCTACGCTGAGCCCCGCCTACGTGTCCACCTGTGACGCCTTGGTCTGTGCAGAAGCTCAGGGAAAAGGCTGGGGACGCTGTGAGTGATAGATGGCACAAAGGCCCAAGCCGAGGAGGGCCTGGGAATGGGTATCCTCTCTGTCGCAGCCTGGACGGGCATGGCTAGCGAGGACTGGGGGCCCGCAGCCCTTCCCTGCAGAGTGCCGGGGCTCCCCTGCTTGTGGGATCCTCGGGCCTAATCAGGAGACCCAGGAAGAGGCTGACACTGGGGCATGAGCAGGATCACACAGGAGGCGGGAAGACAGGACCGGTGTGAAAGGGCATCGAGGGAGGGTAGGGCCTCCGCTAGTCCCCCCACGTTGTGCTTTATCTCCCTCTGTTCATGCCTGATCACCTGTTCTCATGGGCTTCTGGGCTCTGGGTGAATTCTCCAGACAAAAGTCACTGCCCTTCCAATTGGCTGTGCCCCTAAGCAGGTCACACAGACTCTCTGGACCACAGTGTGCCCATCTGGGAAATGGCCCAACCACAGGACGTACTCTGCCTTGTAATTTGCCCACAAAAATAAAAAGCAAACAAAGAGATAGCACTGTGCACCTCTTAGAATGGCCCAAATCCAGAACACTGGCAACACCAAGTGCTGGCGAGGATATGGAGCAAAATGAGTGCTTGTCTGTCGCTGGTGGGGATGCAGAATGGTGCAGCCACTTTGGAAGACAGTTTGGTGGTAGCTTGTTTATTGTGATTTATTATTGATCGATATTTGGTCTTGGTCTCCACTTCTAGCACAGAGCTCCTAAGTGCTGAGAGCCACAGAGGTCTCTTTTGTTATATTAATAAGGTGACCTTTGGAAGGATGGGGCAGGTGGCCAAGAGAGTCAGTGCTGGGACTTTCATTCCCACCTCCTGACCTCTGGGGAGGGAAAGGGTTGGGAGGTGAATCAGTGAATGCTAACGATTCTATCAACTGTGTCTACGGAATGAAGCCTCCCTAAAAACCCACAAGGATGGGATTCGGAAGCTTCTGGGTTGGTGAACACGTGGAGCCTGGGGGAGAGTGGCCCCCGGGAGAGGGCGTGGAAGCTCCTCACCGCTCCCCACACCTCGCCCATGCATCTCTTACATCTGGCTGTTCCCACGTTGTATCCTTTTATTACAAACCAGTAATCTAGTAAGGAAAATGTTTCTTAGAGTTCTGCGAGCCGCTCTAGCAGAGGATGGGGTGAGTCATGAGAACCTCTGATCTACGGCCGGTGGGACAGAAGCGCAGGGGACAGCCTGGACTTGCCATCGGTGTGTGCAGTGGGGGAGGGGCGGTCAGGGGTCTGATGGCGCCTCCGGGTAGATAATGTCAGAATAGAGTTAAATTGTAGGACACCCAGCGGGTGTCAGAGACTTGCCTGGTGCCGTGGGAACCCCTCTGCCCCCACACACTGGAACTGACCACCCAGGGCACGTTTACTCTCAGCGTACGATTCCGCAATCACACTGTTTGGTATTTACCCAAAGGAATTGAAAACTTACATCCACACACAACCTGGATGTGTTTTGTTTCTTTTTAAAGATATTTATTTATTTATTTACTTATTTATTTGGTGACAGAACGTGAGCAGGGTGGGCAGGGAGGGGCAGAAGGAGAGGGAGAATCTCAAGCGGACTCCCTGCTGAGTGTGGAGCCCGAGGTGGGCTTGATCTCACGACCCTGAGATCATGACCTGAGCTGAAATCAAGAGTCGGACGCTCAACTGACTGAGCCACCCAGGCGTACCCACAACCTGGATGTTAAAAACAAGGATGTTTATAGCAGTTTTATTCGTAATTGTCAAAACTTAGACGTAACCAAGATGTCCTTCAGTACCTGAATGGGTAAATACACCGTGGGCCATCCAGACAATGCGATATTATTCGTTCTGAAAAGAATTGAGCTTTTAAGCTATGAAAAAACAAGTAGGAAGCTTAAATGCATTATTCTAAAGTGAAAGAAACCAATCTGAAAGGCTGCATGATTGTAGGATTCCAACTACATGACGTTCTGGAAAAGGCAAAACCATGGAGACAGTAAAGAGATCAGCAGTTGCCAGGGATTAAGGGGGAAGGAGGGGCGAGTAGAGGAGCACGGATGATTTTAGGGCACATTCATCCAAACCCACAGAATGTACACCACCAGGAGTGAACCTCACAGAAGCTCTGTGCTTTAGGTGATAGTGATGTGTTCATGGAGGTTCGTCAGGTGTCATGAACGCACAGCTCTGGTGGGGATTGTGCATGTGTGGGGGCTGGGGACCTCTCTGTACCTTCTACTCAGTTTTGCTGTGAAGCTAAAACTGCTCTAAAAAAGAAAGTTTATTTAAAACAAGGTTAAAAGCAGTTGCATTTTAGTCAGGATCCTGGAGACACAGAACTGCTAGGACGTACATGTGAAGAAAGAGATTAATTTGAAGGAAGTGTCTCACATGATTGTGGGGGCTGCAGGCTGGAGACCCCGGGAAGTGCTGACTCTGCAGATCGAGTCTGAAGGCCGTCTGCATCTGCGGGCAGAGCTCCCTCGGGCTCCAGGCACCTAGTCTTTTTCTCTTAAGGCCTGTTTGGATGAGGCCCACCCACAGGATGGAGGGTCATTTGCTTTTATTCAAAGTCTGCTGATTTAAAATGTTAATCTCATCTAGAAAATACCTTCACGGCGACCTCCACTGGCATTTGACCCAGTATCTGGGTCCATAGCCCAGCCAGGTTGACACACAAAGTGAACCATAACAGAAGGTTACAAATATACTGTCATCTCCAAGTTATGGCTTGAGTTCCAAAAGGTAAGGAAGTTACCTTTGTGATTTTTTTCAGTGAAAACTTCTTTTTTATGATCTTAAAGATAATGCACCCTCATGTTTTGAACCATGAAGTACAGTAAAGAGTAGAGAGTAAGTAAAAAGCCAGTCCCGTATTTCTGCCTCCAGAGGAGCGGCTATTCACACCTGTCCTAAGCAACTGCATGCACGCCCGCATACTCACATATCTCACATATGCACGCACGCTCACATATGCACACGTGCCCCC
>NW_022589731.1:25020329-25023913 GCF_004348235.1 Phoca vitulina
CACTCACATATGCACACACGCTCACATATGCACACGTGCCCCCCACACTCACATATGCACACACACATATGCACACGTGCCCCCCCACTCACATATGCACAACACGTGCCCCCCCACTCACGCCCACATGCACAACACTCAGACATGCACAGTGCACACACATATGCACACATGTGCATACACACATGCACAGTGCATACACATGCACGTGTGTGCACACACATGCACAGGTCACACACATGTGCAACACAGACATGCATGCTCACATGCACACACATGCTCACAATGCACATACTCGCACATGCACATACTTAATGTGCACACACGTGTATACAGGTGCACTTTATTTTTTTATTTTTATTTTTTAAAGATTTTATTTATTTATTTGACAGAGAGAGACACAGCGAGAGAGAGAACACAAGCAGGGGGAGTGGGAGAGGGAGAAGCAGGCTTCCCGCGGAGCAGAGAGCCTGATGCGGGGCTCGATTCCAGGACCCTGGGATCATGACCTGAGCCGAAGGCAGACGCCTAACGACTGAACCACCCAGGCGCCCCCAGGTGCACAAATTTATAGAAACAGGACAGTGTTGCACACATTGTAAGCTCCTGTCTTCACTCAGCAGCACCATGAACCCACGTGAAGGACTGTGGGTGCAGGTCATTCTCATTAACAGCTGCATTAGTTCCCATTAAATCCATGTATCATCACCATGTAACCGACAGCATGATCTGGGTGTTGGGTTGTTTCACTGTGATTTAAATATATATATTTTGCACGGTTGTATAGTGATCTGCTTGGGACAGATTCCCAGGACAGGAGTTTCTGAGCTCAAGGGAACACGGTTAGATTTGGATTCCTGTTGTTCTCCTGGCCTGTGGTGTGCGTGTCAAATTCCTAGTCCTGCTAGTTGCACGCTCTCAAATATTTGCCCATCTCATATGTGGGAAGGGATCTCCACCCTTGTTTTTGCACTTGAGTCCTTGAAACATATCTGTTATTCTCTACATGATTTTAAACCCATCTCCTCTGTCCTGCTGACTGTCATGGGTAGAACAGAAGGTATTCCTTTATCAGAATCAAGGGAACACATTCCTTCGATACTCATGGCTCTACATTCAGAAGCATAGGCCTTGCTGACGGTGACTCAGGTACCCCAAGGAAGGTGTAGAGAGAATCACAGTGATGAGATCTTTAATTGTCAACACCAAGATGTTGGAAATCATTGCAGAAATGAAAATGGGAGGATTAACAATCCCTCTTCAATCAAGAGTGTGTCTGCAATATGGTGCAAAGAAATATGAAGAATGGCCAGCAGTGGATCTTGATGATAAATGGGCAGAAAAGATTTATGATCTCTCAGTCCTGAGGAGAGCAAGGAGGCCATGAATAAGGGAGTGAAGGATATTTAATTTAAAAAGAATTCTCCTTGCCATTTGTGAGTTCCCTGTGTGCTGAGAAGTCCCTCGTCCCACAGAGAGAAAGCCCCTGTGCAAGCCTGAATCTTGTATTGGCAAATTTGCTTCCTTCGGATCCTCTTCTTAAACCATCCTCACATCAGCGGGGATGGAAGTACTCTGCAGAGGGATGCAAGCAGGCCTGGACACCCCTTGGAAGAGTGGATGGGAGGCCATGTCTGCCTCCTGCACACGGGGCCTGGGTCACCCTGGACAGCTGCTCCCCTTGATGGGGAGGCTCACTCACTCCTGTCCCCTCTCTGCTTTTTGCCTCTTTTCTCCGGCCAGCTTCATCCTGCTGGCAGTCAGGGTGATAGAGGTCTGCCTTGCTGGAGACTTGCCCTCAGGTTTGCTGAGTGCACTTTCCCTCTGATGGGGTCTACACGGGGTCACTGGTGGGGACAAGGCAGAGCGACTGTCCATTCAGACGACACATGAGCCCCTGACCCTTGGTGGGCACTGGCTACAATGGAAGGTTACCAGCTGCATTCCAGATTTCCAAGGGAGGCGAGTGGGCAGGACTGCAAGGGGGCTGGGGCTCCACTCTGCCCTTTCAGGAGGGCAACACCATGCACAGCTCTCTCCACACCTAAGCTTTTAACCCCCAGAAACTCCAACGGCTGAACTCCACCAGGACACCCCTGGAACAGGCTTGGCCCACTGCCCCTTGGTGCCTCTGGGGCCAGCCCAGAGGACTCTCTGCCCTCTCCCTTCTCGTGGCCCCTCCGTACCTGGCTACTGGGGCGCAGAGCCTTCTTACTGTCGTGGCAGCAGCCTGATCAGATAAGAAGGGGGTGTTTCCTAAGAGCATCACCCGCAGGGTGCACATTAGATGGACGGGCCTTGCAGGTGCTCAGGCCCTCGGTAACTACCAAGGCCTTCCCTCTTACCTTCACGAAGGGTTTGGGATCCGCTACCGCTGGGGCATTTGTTGTTTGAACATACTGATGCGGGTCCCATCCCCCAGATCTGGAGTCTGACCAGTGGGGATGCAGCTCCCCGGAAGCAGGCCCCCCAGCGTCTAGCCCGGCATCCCAGTCCTGCTGAGGGAGCCAGCCCTGGGCTCCAGCTGCCAGGGGACTGCGTCCCTGTCTGTTCTGCGGTCAGATTTGTGGAGGCAGGTGAAGAAATAGTCTCCTGCATGGCTCGGTATCCAAAAGAACTGTGGAATCATCATTAAGGTCCAATAGGACCACGATGGCCATGGAACAGAGCCATCTTTCATGCTGGGAGAGAAGGTGAACTAGTTTCTCTGATGAGCTGGAGGTTGGAGGAGGTTGGACGAGGGTGGTGTAGTGGTGATGGAGGCAGAAAAATGCCCCCCACCCCCCGGGGGGCTGTGAGCCATGTGTGCGGAGGAATGCCAACAGCTGACCTCTGATTCCAGAGCCGCGTTCTGGGCATGTCACCCACCTCCAAAGCCCAGCTTCCTGCCCCTTACCCAGCACGTCCAGGCTTGCCTTTTGCCTCCAGGCTGCGTTTGTCATCATTCGCTGCCTGTACCTGCAGGAAATGAGCAAGGCTGTGCCATTTCTCAGACTGGGGTTCTAATTCTGGTTCTGCTACGGTACAGTATGTGATCCGGGGCAAGCTGCTCCTTCTGTCTGAGCCTCAGTTTTCCAGATCTGTCGAATGGGACAGTGCCTTGTAGCTCTACAGTCAGGTTCATGGGCTGAATTGTGTCCCCCCAAATTCAAATGTTGAGTCCTAACCCCCAGTCTCTCACACTCTGACCTTACTTGGAGATAGGATCTTCACAGGGGTAGTCAAGTGACAGTGAGGTCATTGGGGGGGTCCTAATCCCATATGACTGTGTGTTTATAAAAGGGGAGATCTGGACACAGGCACGCTCGCAAGGAGAATGTGGTATGCATGTGAGGATGGCCATCGCTGAGCTAGGGAGAGAGGCCTGGACAGATCCTTCCCTCAGGACCTTAGAAAGAATCAACCACATTGACCCCTTAGCGTCAGACTTCTGGACTCCAGGGCCGTGAGACAATAGCTTTTTGGGATTTAAGCCATCCAGTTTACAGTGCTCTGTATGGCAGCGGGAGAGAACTAATACAAGCAGTAAATGGAATAATTTTGTAAGTACCCTGGCACACAGTAAGAGCTCGGTAAATGTTGGC
>NW_022589731.1:25023923-25041888 GCF_004348235.1 Phoca vitulina
GGTGCGTGTGAATGCGAGCACGCGTGCGTGCGTGTGCGTGTGTGTTGGGGGGTCTGCTGTACATGGTACATCCAAGAGCAGCCTCGCTCTTCCCTTGACCTGGTTGGTCACTTAGACCCCAACAGCCCTCCGCGAACTAGGATGGAGCCAGATGGGTTTGGAAGCCCCTTGATTCCTGGTGGCCCGGGCATATCCAGATTCTGACCCCAGCATAGAAACCTGCCCACGGTTCTGGAAGAAGAGAAACCCAAGACTCTGAGAGCACTTAGTGTCCCAGCTGTGTTGGGGCGCATGAGGCCCCTGGGGCAGCCCCGACTCAGGACCAAGAGTCAAGGGTCTGGCCAGAGGAGGGCGTCCTGCAGTCCACAGCTAGACCAAGGTCAAGGGCCTGGCCCTTAACCCACAACTCAGTGGCCCCCCAACCCCGTAGAGTTACCAGCAGAAGTCATGGGATACAGACTGGGGGTGAGTGGTGGAGTGAGACTGGGGTGTCCGAGTGGGTACATGTTGGGAGCACTTTGAAAATTCCCTCTTTGCGCATCAGATATGCTAACGTGTCTGATGAAGACACATCTCCTCCCGCCCTGAGGGTGTCAGCAGGGGCAGGGGTCCCCACCGTCCCCTGAGGTTGAGCCACCTGCACGGGGAGACAGGATGAGCACTGAGAGGGAAGGGGCTGGGGGGAATCGTGGACCCTGCCGTGGATGCTCTCCACATGGGTCTCCATCTGCTGGAGTTCAGCCTTTGTGCGGAGCTCAATGTTGGAGGTTTTCCACAGCGTCTTTCTTTCAGTGCTGACTGTGGCAGAAATCACCTTGCCTTTTAATGATGGATTATTCCTTCAGGAACGTGGCCTGCCTTGTTGGTTAACTGAGTGTCACTGGTTTTTCGGAAAAATAACTTAAAAAAAAAATGTGGTGTTCTGTTTAGTTTGTCAACAGATTGCCTGAAATTTTTTTCAAATGTGTTTTATTGTTAATAGATTGAAAATGTTGGCACCTGGATGATCTCTTTTCTGCAGATATGATTTTAATTACCCTGGAAAACTTAGAAACCCTCCCACATGGAGGTTATGTTAAGGTTTTTGTCTTACTGTGTGTGATGCATGTGAGTGGGGACTGGCACGAGTGACAGGCTGGGGTTGGCATCCTTCCCGTGGACCCACACGTTGGAGGGTGGGTTCCGCCCAGTCAGCACAGCCGTATCGCCCAAACCCGGGGGCCCAGCCATGGCGGAAGCCAGGAGTAGGCACGGGACTCCCAAACCTGTCTGGACTCACCTCGATGCAGCCCCTAATAATGCACTCAAAATAAAAAATGCTGGGACAAAAGCCAAACTGTATGGGACTTGGGGGTATAGCTCAGGGGTAGAGCATTTGACTGCAAACTGTATGGGGCTGGGCTCTCCAGGGCAGAGCGGGCTGTGGGCTGGGAGCCCCCCAGTGCCCCCGAGTCACCTGCCTGCAGGCAGTCGGAACTGGCGCAGGCCTGCCGAGGCTCCGCCGGGGGAGGGTCCTCCTGCGGGTGTGAGATGGGGGGAGGCCACGCGTCCTTCGTTTGCTGCTCCACACGCAGTACAGTGGAGTCCCTGTTCATCGGGTATTGCGAACATGTCCAGTTGTGTCCTTGGACTTTCTAGAAATGAAGTGGCTGCTGCAAGAGCAGGCCCAGGGAGGCAGGGGACGCGCCCGCCCAGGGACTGTCCGGTGTGTCCTCCACCGGCAGCCGGCTCTAGCACGGCCTGTTCCGGAGGTGGGATCCAGTGCACACTTCATTCCACGTGGTCCCCATTCGAACCTGTGTTAGCTTCTCAGGGCTGCCCTGACAGGTTACCACAACCGGTGGCGTCTCTGCACAGGGACGCCTTCTCCCCCTACGGGGGAGGCTGAGCCTCCCTGCCCCAGTCCCCGCCCCCCTCCCCCAAGCCCTGCCCAGGGCGCCGTGGTCCAGCCTGTTGGCCGGGCTTCCGTCTGGGTACCTTCATCCATGGGGACAGTTTTCTAGGACGGGGGACAAACACACAACAGCTGAGCAGAGCCATTTTTTGTCCTTGTTTCTAGATGTGACATCAGCTAAAATGAGAAAGTTAAACCGCAGCCTGCATGGGGCGGGGCTGGTGACAGGGCTTTGTGTGTCTGCGGGGCTGGACGGCCTGGGTTAGCCCCACACCGAGGCTGCTCCGCGGTCTGGGCTCCTGCCGTCAGCAAGCGCCACTCCATCCGCTAGGAGGCCCTCTGGCTTTGTTAACATCCACCCCGAAGGGGCCAGGAAGCCAACTAGGAATACACCTGAGGAGCACAGCGTCTCCCAAGGATCTTTCTGTGGCGTTCTCTTGGACACACAGTGGAAACTTACAAGCCATAGGATTCCCCTTCGTCATGTGCCCTTGTCATATAGCCGCAAAGTGGAGCTCACGGCGGAGCCAGATGCAGCCGTGTGCTGGGGTTTCTCTCTAAAGTGCTCTCCAGGTTACTGGGGGCGAGGACGCAGTGACAGTGGATGGCAGGCCTCCGTGATGAGGGTGGGGTGACGTGGGGTTCTCAGAAAAACGTGGGCTTTCTGCTGGAGTCTTGCTTGTTCTCTGCAGGATTCCCTTTTCTGTACCCAGCACCCCTCTGGCTTCAAGAATGAGGTTCTGTTGGAATAGAAAGTTGGACAAAACAATAGAGGCAAACCTCTGCCTGTTCCAGGCGTCCCCGCCCCTGCCTGTGGCTGCATAAGGACCAAACTGAGGTCGAAGCTCTCCTGGCTTCCTCCTGCAGGCTGCTGCAAGGAGGAGAATCAGGTGTCCCCAAGAGGGGACAGGAGCTGGGGGCTGCCGAGCTCTGATGGAGGAGTCCAGGCTACACTCGTCTCGGCTACACACACAGCAGGGGTGTGACTGTGGTGTGCGCGTGAGGACAGCAGAGGAGAGGAGAATGGGCAAGAGCATTGCAGGCCCTCCTTTCTCACCTGGCTCCTTCCTAGCTCCAGGGGCTCATCTGCAAATAAAAATCATATTTGTTCTCCTGCCTTCCTCCTGTGGCTGAGGGAAGGTGAGTGCATAAAGTAATGCCGTAGAAGGTGCTCGGACAACTGAACGTCTCGTGCAAAATCGCAAAGGTGCTCTGAGCTGAGGTTCCCTGATGCTCGTCATTCAGAGCCAGACTGTCTGGCAACACCCCACCACGTCACCGTGGGCTTGGTGTGTGTCTTGACTATCTCGAGACCAAGTCGCCTTCCAGTTAATGAAATAGCCGAGCAGCCGAGCTTTCTCCTGCCACTGGGCGTGGCCTCATTTTCACCCTCTGTCCTACTCTGCCTCCCTGGGTCTGTCCACCCTCCAAGTCTGAGGCCTGCAGGGCGGGGACTGGGAAGAAAATGTAGATGATCACATCTTAGATCAGTGAAGTGTAATTATTTTCCGTTTAAAATAAGAAAATGAATTAATATTTACCAACAAGGATCGCCCTGGTCTCTAGGTCAGACAATGATGCTTTACTCACACTTCCAAGGTGGGAGTGCCCCGACCCAGAGAGCGAGGCAGGGGGACCCTCAGCTGAGGTTTGCTCCCTGCAGACTGGGGAGTATTGTGTTTACATGGACCAGGTCAGTGGACTTATTGATCACTTCATCTAGATCTAAGGAGCTCATCCCCCTCAAAAAAGCGGGGGTGTACACAGTCCTGAAAATAAATGTTGGATGGAAGATGTTACCAATAACCCAAACACAAGCTAGCAGCAAAAAGTGACAGACCTTGCGTGTCCGGGACAAGCTTTCACCAGCTGTATTAAGTAGTGAAACAACCAACGAAATCAGAGAGGATCTAATTGGGTTTGATAAGCAGCTGGGCAAAAAGATTTACAATGAGTAAGAAGGCTATATGAGATGTAGGTTTACATTCCCTATGATTTTTGAAAAATTAATTAAATTCCGAGGTCATCTCCATAGAAGGGCACGCACCTATTTTAGTGATCAGTAGATATGTTTGACAGCAGTTCACCCTGTAATCACCACTGAGATCAAGGTCCCGGATTCAGTCACCCTGGACAGTTCCCACTGCCTCCTTGTCTTTCCCACTTTGGGCTCCAGGCAAACACTCACCTGCTTTCTGTTACTACAGATGAAGTTCCTACAGAATGGAATTACTCAATTTGTCCTCCTTAGTGTCTGGCTTCTTTGCTCAGCATAATGACTCTGACAGTTGCTCATCTTGTATATATATAAGTAGATAAATTATATTTTTATTGTTAAATAGTATTCCAGTGTATGACTGCCACAATTTTCATCTATTCATCTGTTGGCACAAATTTGGGTTGTATCCATGTAAAGAAAGATGCCTCTGTTTTTCTCTGCCACAACACTCTGTTTCCTTCTGCCACGACCTGCTGTGGGTCTTCCCGCCCCAAGCCTTCCACGACACCAGCTGGGTGCCCTGCAGGTGAACTCTGACCCTGTCTACCTGGAGACGGCTCAGACCCCGCACGCAGGTCGAGGGCTCTGTGCCCGAGACAGGCCCCTCCCCGCTGGAGACACTAATCTCAAGTCCAGGCTGTCCCCCCTGCTTGCGTCCGACTGGCTATAGATCCGAGGTTCCCATGACCCCCTCCTCCGGCTGGATTAATTTGCTAGAGCGGCTCATGGAAAACATTTTATTTACTAGATTACCGGTTTATTATAAAAGGATACAACGTGAGAACAGCCAGGTGGAAGAGATGCATGGGCGAGGTGTGGGGAGTGGGTGAGGAGCTTCCACGCCCTCTCCTGGGGGCCGCTCTCACCCAGCCTCCATGGGATCACCAACCGAGAAGCTCTCTGATCCCCCCTCCTTTTGGGTTTTCATGGAGGCTTCATCATGTAGGCACGAGTGACAAAATCATTGGCTGCTGTTGTTGATGGATTCAACCCCCAGCCCCCACTCCTATCCCAAGAGGTGAGGGGGGGGTGGGGAGGTTGAAATTTCCAACCCTCTAGTCACATGGCTGGTTTTCCTGGCCACCTGCCCCTATCCTGAGGCTATCCAGGAGCCCCCAGCCACCAGTCATCTCATTAGCCTACAAAAAGACACTTATTACTCCAGAGATTACAAGGATTTTCGAATGGCTGCGTGTCTTTCTAAGAATTAAAGTTTAATCTCTGAGGAAATTCAGTTTTCATCTCTTTTTGGTTCATGCTTTTGAAAACTTTGCATATCCCAAGATCTCAAAGATTTTCACCTAGAGGGTTTATAATTCTGGCTTTTACATTTATGACCATCTTCTTTGTATATCTTTCTTTCATTTTTTGAGATTTATGGTTTATTAAAACATGAAGATCTCCAAGGAAGAGTAAAAAAAGTTGTAGGATATTTTACATGTTGACGTTAAAGAAAGTAATGCTGTAACATAGAGAAAAGTAGTAACATTCTTCTGTTCCCCACATAATTACAAGACTTATAAAAAAATATATATGTTAAGTAATAGTTTGCTCCAGGCAATATAGATTGGGAAAGAGACACAAATTTAAAATTATTCTGATCATCTTCTACCAATACTGCTATTGTGTCTCTGACAGTTTGTGTAACCCTGGGTATTATCAAAACTTACTACGTGCAACAAAAGTCTAGGGTATAAACCATAGGTTTGCTGCTCCCACTCCTGCCCCCACCTTTTCTTTTAGACAGAAGCTTCCCAGGGCCTGATAAGATTGTTGGTGGAGGGGTTTTGTTCGTTTGTTTGATTTGGTTTGATTTTTATTTTTAAATTAAGTTTTTACTTTGAGGTGATTAATGCAGAGAAATAATGCAGAGAGGCCTCACGTACCTTTTACCCAAAGCTAACACCTTACAGAGGTATAGTATGGTATCACAACTGGAAATGCTGACATGATACAGCCAAGGTACACAACACTCCCATTTCCCCCAGATCTCTGTTCTTTTCAAAGCCACACCCACCTCCCTCCTGCAGGTCCCTCCTTAACCCCTGGCGACCACTAATCCGTTCTCCAGCTCCATAGTTTTGTCATCTGAAGAATATTATATAAATGGAATCTTACATCATGAAACGTTCTGGGATTTGATTGTTCCATGAGCGTAACTCTCTGGGGATTGATGCACGTTGTAGCACGCATCGGCGGGCTGTTCCTGTGTACTGCTAAGTAGCATTCTGTGGGAGGTACCACATTTCTCGTTTGTTTGTTTTTTACACCATTCATCCATTGAAGGACAATCTGAGTTGTTTCCAGTGTTTGTCTATTATGAATAAAGGTGCTATAAACATTCATGTACAGGTTTCCATCTGAACATAAGTCTTCGTTTCTCTGGGATGGTGACCAGGAGTTCAATTGCTGGGTTGTGTTGAGTTTCCATGGAAACTGCCAGACTGTTTGCCAGAGTGGCTGTGCCATTTTACAGTGATCCAGTTTCTCTGAGTTCTGGCCAGCATTTGGTGGTGTCATTATTTTTAATTTTAGCCATTCCAGTACGTATGCAGGAACACCAAATTGTGGTTTTCATTTGTGTTCCTCCAGAGGCTAGTGATGGGGAGCATCCCGTGCTTATGCGCCACTGTATGTCCCCTTAGGTAAAACGCCTCTTCATGTCTTTTGCTCATTTTCTAATTAGATTGTTTGCTTTGTTATTGTTGGATCTGATGGTTCTTTATATATTCTAAATGTCTCAGTCCTTTGTCAGATACCCTCTCCCGGTCTGTAGCTTGTCTTTTCATCCTGGGAACAGGATCTTATGCAGGGCAGCAGTTTTAATTCTGATGAAGTCCAATTTGTCAGTTGTTATTTTTGTGGATTGTGTTTTTGGTATCAAGTCTAAGACCTCTGCCTAGTCTTAGATTATGAAGATTTTCTCATATGCTTCATTTTCTAACCTTTTATTGTTTCATATTTTATGTTTAAGTTTGTGGTCTATTGCAGTTAATTTTTGTATAAGGTGCAAGACACAGGTCAGAGTCCCTCTTTAACGTTTTTGTCTCTGTGTGTTCAGCTGCACTAGCCCCATTTGTTGAAGAGGCCATCTTTCCTTCACTGAATTGTTTTTTGCATATTTGTCAAAAATCAGTGCTGGCTAAAATGTCCAGCACTGTGTTGAGGAGTGGTGAGAGCAGGCGTCCTGGCCTGCTTCTCTGATCCTCCTGAGAAACTGCTCCCACTTTCATCATTAGGTGTAATGTTAACAGGAGGCTTATTGTAAGTACTCTCATCAGGTCGAGGGAAATCCCCTCTTTTCCTGTTTATCTGGGAGTTTTAAATAATTACAGAGAGGTGTTGAATTTTGTCAATTTTTTTTTTCTGTATTGATTGATAGGATCATGAACATTTTCTTCTTTAGTCTGTTAACATGGTGGATTACATTGTTCGAGTTTCAAATGCATCCTGGAAGAAACCTTATTTGGTCACGGTGGATAGTTGTTTTTATATATAGTTGAGTTCTATGTGATGATATTTTGTTAAGGATTTCTGCATCTATATTCATGAGGGGCATTGGTCTGTAGGTTTCTTTTTAAAAAATTTTCTTTGTCTGGTTTTGGTATCAGGGGTAATGTTAACATCCTATAATGGAGTTTGAGATTTTCCTGTTATGGTGAATGGCTTTCTATTGAAAAATGGACACATTTTTAATGTTATGAGTCTTTGTATCGTATTAAACTTTCTGTTTTAACTGTCTTTTTAAAAAAAATCCTGCTCCCGGGCGCCTGGGTGGCTCAGTCGGTTAAGCGACTGCCTTCGGCTCAGGTCATGATCCCAGGGTCCTGGGATCGAGTCCCGCATCGGGCTCCCTGCTCCGTGGGGAGCCTGCTTCTCCCTCTCCCACTCCCCCTGCTTGTGTTCCCTCTCTCGCTGTGTCTCTCTCTGTCAAATAAATAAATAAAATCTTTAAAAAAAAAAAAAAAAAATCCTGCTCCCACAGAGTAAGGAAGGGGCGCTGCCTCATTACTGCCAGATGAATGTAGAAATCCCAGTTCCCCACTTGGCTTCCCTTGACATCCGAGGGGTGTGGTGGGGGTGACCTGGGTATGCTGTGCCATGGTAGAAGTCCTCACTGTCCTCCAAGCCTCCTGTGACTGCCCCATGGAGGGACACCTCATTACTGCTCAGTGGGGTGGAGGTCCAGGCTCCACACAGGGTCTCCACTGATGCTGCACGGAGGTTCAGGTGCCTGTTTCCAGCTGGGAAGAGTGGAAGCTCTGGTCTGAACCATCCCAGGAGGAGTTTTTAGATGCTTTGTCACAGCATCATAAGGGTTGAAGTACAGGGTCCTCATGTGGCCTTTGCTGATGTGGGTGAGTTTTTCCAGTGGTGTTTTGTTGGCATAGAACAGTTATTGTCTGGGTTTTTTTCTATCTTGCTAGGATACTCCTTTCTTCATACCTTGCATAGAAAGAGTAGGTTTTGGTCGGCCGTTTTGTTTGTTTGCACCCTTTGGCATTTCCAGGCTGCTGGCTTTGTCAGCTTTTGGGATATATGAAACCAAAAGAAAACCCAGGGGACTCACTACCCTGTCACTCCTTGGGTCCAAGATCCCTGGCTGGTCTGCATCCTTCTTTCCACCTGTTGGAGTCCTCATACATTTGTTTTATGTATCATGTCCTGCGTGTTTGGTTGGACTCAGCAGGAGGGAAAATGACATCTCCATTCTCTTGGAAGCATAAGTCCCTCATGAGCTATTTTTTAGATAATTTTATGTATGATCTGAGGGAGAAGTTGAGGTTCATTTTTTCCCCGTATGAGTATATGTGTATGTCCCCGGCATCATTTCTTTTCCTGTCGTATTACTTGGGCATCTATGTTGTCTTTTTTTCCTGACACCAGCTGGGTGTCCACCAGTGCAGGTCAGTTCTGACACTAGCTCCTACTTCCGATGCCAGGAGCAGTGGGGACGCCTAGGCTAACCACACTTCTGCCTGGCTGACTCCAAATTTGAAAGTTCCCAGCACTTCCTCTCAGGTTCTAACTTCTACAAGATCTCACATTCTTCAGGAGAGCACTTTACTTATGCTTACCAGTTTAGTATGAAGGATACAACCCAGGAACAGCCAAATGGAAAAGATGTGTATAGCAATGTCTAGGAGGTTGGGAAGATGCATGGGAGTTTCCATTCCCTTTCTGTATATGCCACCCTCCTAGTCCATGATGTCTTCACCAACCCAGAGGCTCTCTGCACCTCATTGTTTAAGGGTGTTTATAGACAAGATTGATCAAATCATTGACCAATCATTGCTGAACTCAATCCCCAGCCCCTCTCTCTTCCCTAGAGTTTGGGGGCTGGAGCTCAAACTTCCAACCCTCTAATCATAGCTTGATGTTTCTGGTGACCGGCCTCCATCCTGAAGCTACCTAGGGGAGACACGAGTCACCTCAGTAGCTTAAACTCAGACATAGACCAAAGGGGCTTGTTATGAATTACAAAAGATGCTCTATATCTTGTCACCCAGGAAATGCCAAGGGTTTTAAGAGTTCTCTGCTCCAGGAGCAAAGACCAAATATCTGTTTCCCATTATACAACACATTTTTATCAAAGATCAATTGACCTTTTATAAGAGGGTCTATTTCTTTTTTAAAAATTTTTATTGCTATTTATTTTAATTCCAGTAGAGTTAACATACAGCGTTATATTAGTTTCAGGTGTACACTATAGTGATTCAACGATTCTATATTTCTAGGTTCTCTGTTCAGTTCTACTGACTTATATGGATATCACACCAATATCACACTCTTTTTTTTTTTTAAAGATTTTATTTATTTGAGAGAGAGAGAATGAGAGAGAGAGAGAGAGCACATGAGAGGGGGGAGGGTCAGAGGGAGAAGCAGATACCCTGCTGAGCAGGGAGACTGATGCGGCACTCGATCCAGGGACTCCAGGATCATGACCTGAGCTGAAGGCAGTCGCTTAACCAACTGAGCCACCCAGGCACCCCCAATATCACACTCTTAATTATAGTACCTTTATAGTAAGTTTTGGAATCAGGTGCTGTAAGTTCTATTTTGTTCTTTAAAAAAAAATGTGTGTATGTGTGTGTGTGGTTATTTTAAGTCCCTTACATTTCCATATATATTCAGAACTAGCTTTTCATTTTTTACAGAAAATCCTGTTGGAATTTTGATTTTGATTGCATTGGATCTATAGATCAATTTGGGAGAAATTAAGGTCTTAATGAGTCTTCCAATCTATGAACATGGATTCATTCTCATGTTCATATCTCAAAGATTAAAAATAATCTTTAATCTCTCAGCATGTTTTATTGGTTTTAGTGTATAGGGCTCACACATATTTTATTAAATTATCTCTACATATTTCATAACAATAAATAAAATAAGACAATATATTTTAAAAATTCTATTGTAAATGGTATTTTTCAATTTCCGGTTTCAAAGGTTTATTGCTATTATATTGAAATATAATTGATTTTTGCATACTGACCTTGTATCCTGTGATTCTGCTAAATTTACATATAAGTTCTAGTAGCTTTTTTGCAGCTTCCTTAGAATTTTCTGTGTCAGTTTCATTCAGCATCTGCTTCATGGATCCCTGGTGGGTCCTGAGGTGCGTTCAGGGTGTCTTTGAGGTCACACTGCTTTTTAAAGATGTACTAACATATTATTTTCCCTTTTTTATTGTGTTGGTATTTGCATCGGTGTGCAAAGCAATGATGGGTAAACATGCTTGTGCCTTTGCATGAACCGGGGTAGTGATACCACAGTGCCTTTGCAGACACTCTGTTCTTCACTTCCTTGAACTCACAGTAAAACACCCCAAATCCGGTTTCATGTAATGTGGCAGTAGGAATTAATGATTTTTATCAATTTGAATTCCCAAGAGCAAAATTAAAAATTCTGTGTGATGCCATGGTAAGTAGACATAAAGCATGTCTGTTGATTACTAAAGTATGATCATTGGCTTGAAGAAAGGCATTTGAGTTGTAACCTGAAAAGCAACTTTTCCATGAAACACAATATAAAACTGACACAAATCTATGATTATTTTGACTTGGATTTTGACATTATTTTCTTGAAAATGGACAATGTGAGTCTGTCAGTTCAAGGAAAGTAACTGATGGCATTGGGTGCTACTGATAAAATTTTGAGTTTTCAACCAAAAAATAGGATTTTGGAAACTTTATATCCACCTCTGTGGTGAGCTCAGTGGTGATATTAACAAATGTGATATATTAGTTTTGGATGAGACATGTGCCAACAAAATAAAGATTTGTGTAAATTAGTAAAGCAATATTTTCCAAATCATCAATGAACGATGGTCCATCAGTGAAAGGTACTTTCAATGTGGAAAATAGACTAATGGGTTTTGTAGTAACGGATGGCTTTAGATTGCACATAACAGACAACATTTAAGAAACTATTGCTTGCCAAGTTTTGGTATAGTATCAAATTATCTGAAAGAGCGATTAAAATTCTCTTTTTTCACGTTGGTGTGAGATCTGATTTTCTTCATATGCTTCAACTGAAACTACATATAACGGATAGAATGCAAAAGCAGATATGGGATAAAACCTTACTTGTTTATACTATTCTCATCTTTTGTGCAGATTGCTATGTTTGGTTTGCTGATCTTTTGTTGAGAAAATATTAACAGCTTTATTGAAGTATGATTGACATATAATACATTGTACCTGTTTAAGTGTGTATTTGCTAAGTTTCCACATGTGTACCCATCTGTGGAAACATCATTGTAACCAAGATAATAAACATATAGACCATCATATCCCTAGACCTCACCTTCCTGACTTCCTCTACTTCCATCTCCAGACAATTGCTGATTTGCTTTCTGTCACTATAGATCATATTTTCTAGAATTTTATATTAATAGAAACACATAGTAATTTTTTTTGGGGGGGGTCTGGCTTCTTTCATTAGGTACAGTCATTTTGCGATTCATCCTGGTTGTGTAGATCAGGGGTTCATTCCTTATTATTAGTTAGTAGTATTCTACTGCATGGATGTACCATTGTTTGTTTATCCATTTGCCTGTTGGTAGACATTTGGGTTGTTTCCAGTTTGGGGCTATTACGAGTAAAGCTTCTAGGAACATTCACGTACAAGTATTTTTCATTTCTTCTTGGTGAAAATCTAGCACTGGAAAGGCTAGGTCATATATTAGCTTGATCCTAACATGCTCAGTTGTTCCTGTGGCTCCTTTAAGATATGTAATGCTGTCAATCACTCATCTGATATCCTTGTGTACTAATTATACCATCTGTGTCAATTCTGGGTCAGTTTTGATTGATTTTTCTTCCCTCACTAAAGTGTGTATTTTCCTCCTTCTTTGCATGTTTGGTAATTTTTGGTTGGTTGCCAGACAATGTAAATTTTAGCTTGTAGGATGAGGAATATTTTTATATCCCATAAATACATTTGAATTTTGCTCTTGGACATGATTAGTTTGCTTATAGGTAGTTTGATCTTTTGAGTCTTGCTGTTATGCTTTGTTAACTGGGACTATATCTGCATTTAGTCTAGTGTTAATTTTCCCACACTACTGCGTCAAGATGCCTCTTAGTAGCCTAATCAGTGCCTCCTGAATAGAGAGTTTTCAACTCTGACTGTTGGGAACAGGTACTATTGCAGGACCTGTGTGTGCACTGGGCACATGCACTGATCAGTATTCAACTGAATATTTGACAGTTGCTGATCTCCAGAGTTTTCTCTTTGTGAAACTCTCCTCTGTGTTAGTCTGCCCTGTGAACTCTAGCTGCCTTGGTTTTCCCAGACTTTCAGCTACACGTCCTCAATTCAGGAAGACCACCTTGCTCTGGCTGGGTTTCCATTTCCTTGGAGGTCTGGAAACTTCCTCCAGGAAGTATCTGGGGCATTCAGAGGGCTTACCTCATTTGTTTCTTCTCTCTGTGGGTCACTGTTCTTTGTCATCTAAAGCCCAATGTCTTGTGTACCACTGTTTCATATATTCGGCCCATTTTTTTTTTTTTTTAAGATTTTTTATTTATTTGACAGAGAGAGAGATAGTGAGAGCAGGAACACAGCAGGGAGAGTGGGAGAGGGAGGAGCAGGCTTCCCACTGAGCAGGGAGCCCAACATGGGACTCGATCCCAGGACCCTGGGATCATGACCTGAGCCAAAGGCAGACGCTTAATGACTGAGCCACCCAGGCGCCCCACGGCCCATTTTTTTTTATTAAGTTGTTTCAGGCAGGTGAATAAATCTGGTCCCTGTTAGTCCATCTTGACTTGAATTAGAATTTTCTCTGTTAAAGATTTTGCATTGGGTGATACTGATATTGGGTAGGGTTTTCTTCTATCTTTGTTTGGTTTTGGTATCATAGTATTGCTAGTTTCACAAAATGGTTTAGGAAGGGGTCTCCTTTTCTATTTTCCCCAACTTTTTTGGGCAAGGTTTGTGTTATTTTCCTTACCATGTTTGATAGAACTCTTTAACGGAGGTGTCTAATACTAGCATTTTCTTTATGGGAGATATTCTTGTATGAGTTGAATATCTTTAATATATATAGGACTACTGACATTTTCCATTATTTCTTGAGCCAGTTTGGTAATTTTTATCTTTTAAGGAACTTGTCTATTTTGTCTAAGTTTTTGGCGTTTTGGCATAAAGTGGTTAGTATAATTACTTTATTGTCCTTATAATATTTACAGGCTTTTTGGTGATGGCTACGTACCCTCTTTTACTCTTGCTAATGGTAATGCGCGTCCTTTTAAGTGGTTCTTTTTAAAAGATTTTCTTTTTTATCTGCAGTTTTTTTGTTTGTTTGTTTCTTTTGCAATTTGAATATTGTGTGTTTTGGCTTATTTTTGTGTGTGTGTGTGTGTGTGTTTATCCTTTGTTTTTTTGAAGAGAGGTTTTCATTGAGATTCTTGGATCCATGCATTTGTTGTTTTCATCAAATTTCGACACTATTCAACCACTCTTTCTTTAAATAATCTTTTCTGCCTTTGGTCTTAGACCTCCTGATATCGTCCCAAAAGTTCCTAAGGCTCCGTTTATTTTGTTTGCTTGATTTTTTTTCTCCTGCTTCAGTTTGTACGGTTTCTACTGGTGTATCTTCAAATTTACTGGTATTTTCCTCAGTACTTACCAATTTGCTCCAGCTAATCAATATTTATTTATTTATTTATTTATTTATTTAGCTTACTGTATGTTTTAGCTTGGAATTTTTATTTTGTTCCTTTTTATATCTTCTTACTATGTTTATATTTTCTCCTTTTTATGTCTATATTTTCATTTCAGTGCCTGATCCTATTTATAATAGGATTTATAGGTTTTACTGCTAATTCCACCATCTCTGTCCTTTCTTGGTCTGTGTCTATTCACCGATCTCCACTTAGAAATGGAGTAGATTTTTCTGCTTCACTGTGTAGTAACTCTTTGAATACTTGGCAATTTATGTATCACATTGTTGAGTGCTGATTTTGTTGTTTTCCTTTAAAGAGTGTTGGGGTATTTTCTGGCAAGCAATTAAGTTACTTTTCAGTCAGCGTTATTCTTTCAAGGCTCATGTTAAAGCATGTTGGGGTGGGTTTAGAGTAGCCTTGACTGTGGGGCCAGGTCAGCCCTGCAACTGAGGCATGACCCGTATTTGAATTCATCAGGTGTCCAATGAAGTCTCTCTACTCCGGCTGTTTAGAACTTGAGTGGCTCCTAGCTCCATGTGGACTCTGAGAAGACTTCATCTTACAGCTGTCCTGCCTTTCTTTTCCCAGCCTTGTGGAGTTTTACTGTGTCTATGCTGTTTGTTATTCTGCACCAGGCTCAAGGAGCTCAGGCCTATGGTCCAGAAGAGCCTGGCCTGTGGTTCAGAAAACTGTTGTTCCATATATTGTGTCCAGTTTTCTAGCTGGGTGTGGGAGGGCAGCTGTCGTATCTGTTTCCCCATCATGGCAACAAGTGCAGGTCCACATCTGCTATTCTTAGTGATATTTTCTCAACTGAAGTGAATTTTATGTCTTCATACATCAATAATTGATGGAATAAAGCACAAGACACACAAGCAATTTAAAAACTAAGCTTTAAGAATAGGAAGGAATTCTAGAAAATTAAAGATTTTCAAATAATACAACACTCTTGTATTTACATAATTTTACTAAACTTATTTCTTTAAAATATTTTATTTATTTGACAGAGAGAGAGAGAAAGAGGGAGCACAGAGGGAGAGGGAGAAGCAGATTCCCTCCTGAGCAGGGAGCCCAATGTGGGGCTTGATCCCAGGACCCCGGGATTATGACCTGAGCCTAAGGCAGATGCTTAACCAACTGAGCCACCCAGATGTCCCTAATTTTGCTAAGCTTATTGATATATATTTAGAAGCCTGTTTGGTGGCTTTGTGGTAAAAGGCAATAATTCATGATACTCCCGAGGAGCGTTTGTTCTTCCCACGGAGGTGAAATGCCTGAAACAATTCTCATAAAACAATACAGTAACAACCCAAACTGCATCTTTGTTGGAAAATACTATTGGAAGGTACATAGATGACTCTGATGGATATTTGAACAAACAAGAATTGGAATAATACACATTTTGTGGGAGCTGTGCTATGCAGGTACATAAAACATGGATGATTCTTGTGTATCTTGAGCTATGATATTTGCTACTTTCTGTTTTAATTTAGAAATACAGGAAGAACTCATTCGCTTGAATCAAATAGAAGAAAGATGTTTAGGAGAAGGTGTGTATTCAGTAAGCATCTTTTTTTTAATTTTTATTTTAAAGATTTTATTTATTTGACAGAGAGAGACACAGCAAGAGAGGGAACACAAGCAGGGGGAGTGGGAGAGGGAGAAGCAGGCTTCCTGTCGAGCCGGGAGCCTGATGCAGGGCTCGATCCCAGGACCCTGGGATCATGACCTGAGCTGAAGGCAGACGTTTAATGACTGAGCCACCCAGGCGCCCCGTCAGTAAGCATCTTTTTAAAAAGTAATAACATTTTAGGAAAATCCGTGTAATTATAGCCCCAGACGGAGTGGAAGCTTGGACTAGTAACCAGCAGCAGGGGATCCTGTTCCAAGCTACGGAGACTGGGGCATGTTGTGAGTGCATCTTCTACATCATTAGAAGTCAAAATAGTGCAGCAAAAAAAGTTGGGAGTAGAAGTGTACAAAGTGCCATGGAAACTCAGTTGTATGATTAATTTTATCAAAGTAAGAACTTTGGAGTATAGTAGAAACTCTGTAACACTTTGTAATGGACGGGAATATGATCGTGAAAATACTTTGTGATTAAAAGACTTGTCAAGCTTCAACATATTTTTTTTCTTTTGTAAAAGAATTTTGTAAATTTGCTGACCTCTCTGCAGTGGGTCTTAGAGCATGCCACCTAGAATGTATTTCTGGGGAAAAAAAAATACAGACATTTAATCAGAACCTTCAAAGTAAGGATGCTGTGGAACCAGCAAGTGAGAAGGTACTTTTTGAAAGAACTTGTTTGTGGAGGAAGCATTAGAGAAAAGCTGTTGTTTGATGTGATTTGATCTTGTTCCAGCTGCACTAATAGGCCATCCTCTCGTCTCTGTCTGCACAGTTTAAATGTTTGGAAGCAGAATTTTCTATCATGCCGTTTTCCAGATGAGGATTTTGATAGGTTTTATGAGAAGTATAAGGTGACACCCTTAGCATTTGGCTTATGAGAATAACTGGTTGATTTTAGGGAAGCAGAAGTTCATTCATTCCTTCTGCTCAGAGCTATTTGTGGGGCATCCGACACAGATGCTGGGGCACTTGCCTTTCTGTTTAATGGATGTCAGATTCCATATATCAATTCAGTTCAAGTAAATGGTTCCTCAGTGTTTACTCTGCGAGCATCTGGGCTGGGTGGTGGAGAGACACCTGGGAAGGCGTAGTTCTTACCTGCAAGGAGCTCGTAGGAAGGAATCTGTACAATCCATGGGATGTTGGCTCTGTGGACAGGTGGCCTGGGCTGCTGGATGAGCTCAGAGGGTGCTTCTCACTCAGGATGCAACCCTGGGGCTGAAAGGCAGTCGGAATTGGCCAAGGGGTGTGAGCTGGGGCCTGAGAGGTACCGGCAGGTGCGTTGGGGTACCTGGATGGCTGCAGGTCAGGACACACACAGGAGCAGGGATGAAGCTAGGAGAGCCATCGGTGGGCCAGGGCCCAAGGAGGCTTGTTTGCTGCATGGGTTTCCTTCTGGAGTTGGGGGGACAGGGACGTGTAAGAGTGGAGCAAACACGTCTTTTCTAGAAGGATCCCTCTGTGTGGGTGGGGGTCAGTGCTGCAGCCTGGGAGCAGTCATGGGGCATAGAGGGAGGGGACAGACTAAGACATATTTGGCAGGTGGGATATGGTTTGTGGATCTTTTTAAAAAGATTTTATTTATTTATTTGACAGAGAGAGAGAGAGAGAGAGAGATAGTGAGAGAGGGAACACAAGCGGGGGAGAGGCAGAGGGAGAGGGAGAAGCAGGCTTCCTCCTGAGCAGGGAGCCCAGGACCCTGGGATCATGACCTGAGGCCAAGGCAGACACTTAACTGACTGAGCCACCCAGGCGCCCTGGTTCATGGATCTTTAAGGATGTTATGGGTTGAATTGTGACTCCCAAAAGAGCCTGAAGTCCTAAACCCCAGTACCTGTGAATGGGATTTTATTTGGAAATAGGGTTTTTACAGATGATCGAGTTAAAATGAGGTCATCAGGGTGGGCCCTAACCCAATATCCCCCATACAAAGGGGAAATTTGGTCACACAGACAGGCACATAGAGGGAAGGTGATGTAAAGAAAGGCCTCTGGAAGCCAAGGAACGTCTGAGGCCACCAGAAGCAGGTGGGGGCCTGGAACAGTTCTCCTCAGAGCCCTAGAAGGAGCCAGTCCTGCCGACACCCTCCTGTCTGACCTCCAGCCTCCAGCGTGTCTGTTGCGGAAGCCCCCAGACTCCGCTGTTTGTTACCGCCGCTGAGCTGACTCATACTAATGTATGAAGGGTGCATCTGGGGTCAAGCCAAGTGGTTGGGCCGGGTGAGGGCAGTGGCCCTGGTGGAGGTGGGGACAGGAGGAGCGGGTTTGG
>NW_022589731.1:25041898-25238988 GCF_004348235.1 Phoca vitulina
GCCGGGTGGAGGGCAGTGGCCCTGGTGGAGGTGGGGACAGGAGGAGCAGGTTGGGGGGTGACGCCGAGCTCTGTCTGTGGCAGCGCCGCATTGAGAGGGTCACCAAGCAGGGACCTGCACTTGTGTTCGCTGCACAGGTTTGGAGACAGGACTGGGACATGATGGGCCCTGCAGGGGACTGGCCTTGGGGACTGTGCAGAGTGTGGGGGGCAGGTTGGGGCAAACTGAGCAGCACCCTCGAGAGAGGGGCAGGGAGCCCCGTGGAGGGGCTCGGGGGGTGAGATGGGGGAGGGGAGAGCGTGGAGTGCTGAGAAAAGCGAGCGGTCAGGTGCTGCGGGTCTAAGTGAAAAGCATCCAGTTTCCACTGGCCCTGCCTTTGGGAGGCTGTGCGAGCAGCTGAGTGAAGAGCTGGGACCCAGAGCAGCCTGCTGGCTAACGGTGTCCGTTCCCTCAAGCCAGACTCACGGGACAGGAGGCCGGGACCCTCAGAGCCCAGGCAGCTGGCCGCGGTCTGTCCCAGTCTGTCTGGTCCCCTTGAGATATGGTCTGGGGACCGGGCCAGGCCTCCTGCTGGACCTGCTCATACTGGACACTTGGCTTCTACATGCAAGTTCGTATGTGTAGGATTGAACGTGTCCTGCCGACTTGGACAGGAGGCTGGGCCTGCCATGGAAACGCCCAGAATCTGGGGGGTGGGGCCACCCTCGGCAGAGTTGTCCCTGGCGGTGCCAATCCAGAAGGTAAATCCGGGAGCTCTTGCCCCTTCGCGGGCGATGGCGGCAGCCGTGGGCCAGCCCCGTCGCACGGTTGCTGTGTGCCTTCCTGGGCCGACGCTGCCCTGTGCTGTCCCGCAGGTCCTCTGGCCTTGACACCCGGTGAGCACAGCCTGTGCGGAGTGATGGCCACGGCGGGCTTGCTGGGACGGGCACCGATCACGCCGCCTTCCAGTCTCCTTTCTCTGTACACTTCAGTCTTGCCTGTGGCCGCATGGGGCTCATCGCAGGCAGAGAAAATTAGCTGGTGCGGCAGCTGGAGAGTAAAACCAGGCACAGAAATACTGGGGCCTCACAGACAGGAGCCTGGAGAAGACCGAGGGCTGGAGGAATGTTCTTCAGCTGACAGCTTTAAGGGGAAGTGGGAATTGAGGCGGGCAGGAGCGCAGAGCGCGGAAGGGAGCCCGTTCCTGGTGCCGGGGGCTGCTCGGTTAGGGGAGAGCAAAGCCCTCCTGCAAGGAACCCCAGACAGGGTCCTCTGCCAGTCTCCCCTCCCCTCCCGCCCCCTGCTCCTCGGCGGCTGTCGGGGCTGGAGCAGCATGGACAGCAGACCCTTCCCCAGCTCTGTGCAGCACTCCAGCCTGGCCACCATCGACTGCCTGAGTCCCTGTGGGTTTTCTCTTTTCAAGGACTGGCCTCCCCCCTCTTCCGAGCTGGCAGAGCTCTGCTTTGGGAAGTGACCCCTGTAAGTGACTCACAACACTCCTTTAGCTACTGTTCTCCAGTATGAGAGCAGAATTTTAAAAATGTGTTTAAGATTAGTATTTTTATCTGAAAAGTAAAGGTATTTTCCTGGAAAACAAATTTCATTATGGCAGTAGAAAAAACTATTTTTTTTTTCAAATTTCAAAAGCATTTTAGAAACCCTGTTTTGTCTTATTTTGTTTTTCTCAACTGAAGATGAGTTTATAATGAAAACATTTTTGGAAGGGACATAGCCTGGGTGGTTGTATGTTACTCAGAAGGGAGCAGAATTAGAGGAAAATGATTATTGATTTGGGGCTCCTGTGACCATATTATTATTTTGATTAAATGATTAATGGCATGAACTTTAAAAATTGATCTATTGATGGTCTACCTTCTTTTGGATTCTGCAAATATTTGTACAATCAGTAGGTTGACAGAAACCCTGATTTTCATGTTCCAGTGGACATTGTGTGTGGCCATGCCAGGATTTGGGAGAAACCATTTTATATTGTGAAGAGTATAGTTTCCAGCTGATGGAGGCCCCCTAGCCCTATATTTGTTTTAATTAATATTAACAAAGGTTGGTAATTAATGTGTGGCTTGTAATACAGAGGAATGTGGGCTACTTAGACCGACGGAGTATTTAACAATCTGTAAAGTCAGGGACATGGATGGCTGTGTGCTCTGGGAAACCAGAAAATGTGGAAGACAAGTGACAGCGTTTGCTCCCTGACAACCCGAGCGCTGTGTCCCAGTTCTGGCTTGTTCACCACTGGTGCCCGCGTCCATCTGGGAGCACAAGAGACAGCCCGGCAGTTAACAGCACGGCGCCTTCCTGCCTCGGAGCGCTCGGCGCCAAGCCAGGAGAGGAAATGGGTTTCCTGGTCTGCATCTCTTTCAGAAGGCTTAGGTGGCTTGTCTGGGTGGGGGGCGGGGCCACGGTGACAGTGAGGCGTGTGGTCCCCGTGAGCGCCCCCCCCCGCCCCCCCGGCTCATGCTTCTCCCCGGCCACTGTCCCTTCAGAAAGCAGAAAGCCCGCGGTCCCCTCACCGCAGGGGTGAGCTTCCATAATGAGAATAGCACACTTCTGGCCCTCAGGCTAACACCGAGAATTCTGAGGCACAGCGGACTCTGGGTTGATAGAACTAATTAACTTTAATTAACAAATTTCAGGAATAACTATCGGAAAACCCCATGGGCTTGTGAGGAATGCATGGAAGTTTGCTACATGGTGTCCCCTCCTCCTGGCTGGTTTGTCACAGGTAGATTATTAATGTCTTTTATCACTTAGATAATAGAATCTTGTCTCCTTGGCTGTGTTGTCCTTTGATCATTGAAACAAAGCTTTGATCCTGTATTTCACTGATCACTGAAACAAGTCCTTGGACCTTTAATGCCAGAAGGTAGATACCTTCAAAGAGTCCTGCTTTTAGGGCAGGTTCCCCGAAGAAAGCTGAAGGTGAGTCACGCCGTGGAGGCGGCTGCGCTCTGGACGGGGGCCTGGCTGCCCCCGGAGGCTGGGAGCTGCCGTGGGGGCGTGGGGGCGACCTGCCTCCTGCCGGCGCTTCACCTTACAGCTGTGGTTGCGGGCAGCTCTCCACCACCTATGGGGTTTCACGGTCCAGCTCCGCACTGACTCCCTGCAGTCAGCACAGACCCCACAAGGTAGAGAGAAAGGTGCCACGAGACGGCCCTGCCCTGAATATCAGCCCCCGTGGGGCTCCCCAGGCCATCCCCATGGCTGTCCGACTTGGTCATGAATTCAGGGGCTCTGATAACACCCCTCAGCTTCCATAATCCATTAGCATGACTCCTAGAACTCAGGGCAGCACTATGCTTATGATGGCTACTGTGTTATGAAGGTACGGATGAGCAGCCAGATGGGGAGGCATTTAGGGTGAGGGCTTGAGGGGTCCAGGTACATCCGTAAGTTCACCAACCAGGAAGCTTGTTCCCCATCCCCATTAGGCAGAGTTCATTGGTGTCACTGTGGGGGCAGGATGAGTGAGCCCCTGGCCACGTGACTGAGCTCGGCCTGCAGCCCCTCTCCTCCCTGGACACTGGCAGCTGGAAGCCTGGGGACCAGCCCCACCAGGAGCTCCTGAGGCCTCTTCTGAATCACCTCGCTAGCATGACAGACTCCTATCACTCAAGACACCTCAAGGGATTTTGAAGCTCTGTGCTAGAAATTGCCAGCAAATAGCAAATACTTTTTATTATACTACTTGGCTTGGGCAAAGTGGCCGGCGCTCAGTCTCAGTGCATGCGTACCTGATGGCCACACCTGGGCCAGAAATGGCCAGCTCCAGTGACCCTAGGGGAGGCTATTCCCCTGATCTTGCTCAGTGCTGTGCTCAGGGGCCATGACCCCCTTCCCTACCTCGTCCCAGAAGTGGCTCTGGGGGCGCCTGGGTGGCTCAGTCATTAAGCGTCTGCCTTCGGCTCAGGTCATGGTCCCAGGGTCCTGGGGTCGAGTCCCACATCGGGCTCCCTGCTCCGCAGAGAGCCTGCTTCTCCCTCTCCCGCTCCCCCTGCTTGTGTTCCCTCTCTCGCTGTCTCTCTCTCTGTCAAATAAATAAATAAAATCTTTAAAAAAAAAAAAAAAGTGGCTCTGGAACTGAGTCTGGAGGCTGAGGTCTAGTCTGTGTCCCCCTCCCAGAATGTGGCTCTGGAACTCAGCACCTGGAGACTGAGGTCCAGTCTGTGTCCCCCTCCCAGGATGTGCTCTGGAACTCAGGGTCTGGAGGCCAAGGTCTAGTGTGTGCCCCCTTCCTAGGATGTGGCTCTGGAACGCAGCATCTGGAGGCTGAGGTCTAGTCTGTGCCCCCCTCCTAGGATGTGGCTCTGGAACTGAGTCTGGAGGCCGAGGTCCAGTCTGTGCCCCCCTCTTAGGATGTGGCTCTGGAACTGAGTCTGGAGGCCCAGGTCTAGTCTGTGTCCCCCTCCCAGGATGTGGCTCTGGAACTGGGTCTGGAGGCTGAGGTCCAGTCTGTGTCCCCTCTCAGGATGTGGCTCTGGAGTGGAGTCTGGAGGCCCAGGTCCAGTCTGTGTCCCCCACCTCAGTCTCCAGAGGAGGCTTCATGCTTCAATTCATGCTCCACACGCTCAGATGTAAAACAGAGCAAATAAGAAATGGAAACACAAGAATGACATTTTCTAGATCTGGCCTTAGAGGAGATTTGGGGGGAGGGGAGGGGATCTTTATCTGCTTCACAATTTACACTTTGCTTTTGTAAACTGAACATCACCAAGGGATGTTCCCTGACTTTCAAATGGGATTGCTAGACCAGCCCCACACCACACACAGGCACCTCCCCCCATTACCTCGTGTGGCCAAATCCAGCATCCCTCCCGTCTCTCGAAGGCAGGGTCAGCACCTCTGTTTTTATAGGAAGTAAATGGGAACAAAGCCATACGCATCGAGGTGGCTGTTGGGATGTGAGGGCGGAGTCAAGCCGAGACACCTCCAGGCCGCTGTCCTCCGCAGAGGTTTTCGGCTGTCCCGCAGCAGACCCCCAGCGCTGGCCCGTGTCCTGAATGGAGCGACCTGGCCCTCCCTTCGTGGCACCATGTCCTGCAGACTCTGCCCCGTGCCCTTTCTCTCTAAAGCCAGCGAGGCTCATCCAGGTGTTGTGCTTAAATGCGCAGCCTGCTCTGAAGAACAGCTGTGTCAGTCCCTCCAGAGGAGGGGACCCGGCAGTCCGTTTGGGCTAAAATTGCATTTATTTCCTTTCCATGACACCTGCAATGAAGGTGAGCTCCTGGCGGGGGTGGGGGGGGCGCCCTGGTGAGTCTCCCATGAGACAGGTGGCTTGCCCAGAGTCACACTCACCTGGGACACCAGGGGCTCCCCAAGATCTGACGTCTTCTCTTTCAACAATGAGGAGGCGGTGGCCCGCGACCAGGTTCAAGGAACTGCAAAGGCGTGGGGATCATTTAACCAGCAAGTTTTCTTGAGTTCGCGTTGTCCCCATTCTTGCCTTTGCGTGGTGGTCCTGCACGGCTGGCCAAACACTCCTTGGCCTCCCCTCCCTTGTGTCCCCCCAGGGTGTCCCAGGCCCCTGGTCCTGGCCCTCCTTCGGTGACCCTTTCCTGAGGTCCTCAGAGCCGAGTCCTCTGTGCTTGCTGAGACCCAGTCGCCCACTGTGCTCGGGACCCCACTGTCACCCCACAGAAGCAAGAGGAGCAGGAGACTTCAGAGCCTGTTTCTGCTTTGGCGCATGTGAAACCCATCCATCTTAGGTCTTGGTCTTCGGAAACTATGGCTCAGTTTCCTTCTAATTTTACTAGATTTTGGTTTTAGCTAAAATTGAAAGTTGGTCCCTGCCTTACCTTCTCTGGAAGGATTTGATTTCCTCTGGCTGAGGCCAGGGCCATGGAGCAGGACCGCCCCCTCCACTATCGCCCTGCCCAGGCCAGGGCCATGGAGCAGGACCGCTCCCTCCACTATCGCCCTGCCCAGGCCAGGGAAGGAGTGCCGATGTCTGTTAGCCCAGGCTGGAGCCACGGGGGCACCTGGTGTCCACGCTGGGGCACCTGGGGCGGGGAGGGCCCAGGCAAGCACCTGCCAGCACGCTCTCAGGCTCTTAAGCTCTCAGGCTCCCAGGCTCCGAGCATCCCTCTTGACCCTTGACGCAAGTCCCCCGGGTGATCACAGGTTCACTTGGCCAAGCTCCTCCCCACCCCCTTTAGTTCCATCTCTCACGGTGGTCATGCTGCATGCCACCCCTGTTCGGTCCCTCTGCCTCCATCCTTTCTGTCTTTAGGCATCTCGCCGGCCTGATGTCCATTTACTGGGCCAGGAGGGTGGTGCTCCATCTAAACAGCCGCACAGAGCCCCCGTGGGCATGGTTCCTTACAGACTCTCCCGCGAGGCACGTCACCTTCCATGTAACGTGACCTAACAAAATGCCTGTCTCAGAATAATAAACTTCTCTCTGCCCGCCACCACCCCTTAGGGTTTAAAATCAAACTCACCATAACCGAACCCAGGACCTTTTTTAAAAAAAAGGAACACAGTGAGATTTTTGATAAATGGACAGTTTTCCACAGTTACAGTGCTCTGGAATTTTGTGGTCCAGGATTGGATTCTTGTTTGGGCCTTAGCTGAAGGTGGGACTGAAGTGAAGCCAAGTCCCTCTGCAGGCCGAGATCTGAGAGCCCTCGTGTCCTGAGGGCCTCCGGACCCTGTGCAGTCTCCTCTGTGTTCTGTTTTCTCCTCTTATCATCCCCTTGAGCATCCAGCCTCAGGCCTCACCTGCTTCCTTTGCTTCTGGGCCCATGGCTCCATCCCCAGCAGTGGCCTAAGACAAGGCAGCTTGGCTCTACCTCTTGGTAAGCATGGGGGACACGTGCTAGGGCTGCCACACCCCAGGACCCTGGCCTCCCTCCCTGAAACACAGTTCTGGATTCTTCCAGGTGGGAATGAGCGGGAGTGTGAGGCCCGTGACGGGCTTGGAAGGAAGGGAATGGTGGGCTACGGTGGGTCTCCCCCCATACAGCAAGCTCTGACACGGAACAGCCTGCCGTTACCTGGGGCTGGGGCATGGGCTGGGCTGGGGTTCCCCTTCGCAGATCACTGGGGTAGCTGCCGGGGAGTGGGGGTGCCGCGGGCAAGGCAGTTCTTCTTGTGGAAGGCGGTTTCTGCAGACCCTGTGGAGGGCAGTCTGAGGTGTGTCGTTCGCGGTGTGAGCAGATGCCGTGCACGCCCTGGACGTGGCTTATTCCATCTCTTCACAAGCTTTGATGTAGCATCTGCCGTCTGCCAGGCACTGAGCTCAGCCCTAGAGTGAGCGAGCAAGTGAGCGAGTGAGGGGGACAGGCTGCTGACTGCCATGACAAGGCCGTGCTTTTGCAGAAAGAAGGCAAAGAACAAGGAGGAGGAAGAGGGTGGGAAGGAAGGAGAGAGAGGGAGAGGGAGAGAGGAAATATATACATAATCTAAACTGGATGGCCTTCCAGTGGGCCGGCGAAGACAGACATGTGCTGAAACCTACTGCGTCATCGCTGCGGGAAATTGGTTTTTAGGCAATAACTTTGTGTGCTGTCTATGCTTCTGACTTTTTTTTTTTTTTTTTACCAGCTTTTAGAGTTGTGTGCCGACTTTATGAAGATGTAATATGTCATGTGTAGACACAAGCTTAATAATACGGCCTAGTCACCGTCATGGGAAATGCACTCAGAGTGCGTGGATCTATGTTTTGGATGCCTGCTGGCTGGTTGCTAGCGTCTTGAATAAATAGGCGCTTGGGTCCCCGGGTCTGTCTGCAGGCCAGGGTAGGTGCAGCGGTCACAGGGAGCAGGGAGGCCTCCCAGTAATGAGGGTAATGAGTGGAAACAGACCCCGTCCTGTTGTGTGTCAAACGGGTGGGAGGGGAGCGCCCAACAGGCTCTGCGTCCAGGAGCGCCCTGCTCTCCCAGGCCCTGGGTTCATGTCCTCACCAGGTGGCTCTTTCTACCTCAAAGCAATGCAAAGCCACCCAGCACCCAGCGTTCATCACTTGATTCCAGCGTAAATCACCTGATTCGTGTGGCTGTAGGCGCAGAGTCTATCGATAAGCTCGAGGGCCTGGTCCCAGGCAGGGTGCAGAGCTGTTCTGGAGGCTGCTCTCCAGGCTGGCGGGTCCTCTGCCTCCCGAAGCCGTGGGTCCTGGAAATGCGGTGGGGAGGCCCTCGCCACCCTGGAGACAGAATCCGCATTCTGCCATCCGGGGCGAACGTTAGACCCAGCTGGCTGGGGTCCCTCGTGGCACCGAGAGGGCAGAGTCTGCCTGGTGTGGTCTGCGTGGTCTTCTCGTGGAAGATCTGTGTCTTGGATTGCTGGTTCTTGGCTCCTGATGAGCTCCATGCGCGTGAGCAAGCACACCTCGGTTGGGCTCTGCTCCTGGTGGGCTGGGGTGCGGGGCCTTGGGACAGGCAGCGGGAGGGGGCAGTGTCAGGACTCGGGCGTGGGCTCTGCACTCCTTTGTTAGCCATCACTGAGCCATGATTTAGAGTTTGGAAAGTGGGGAACATCTGTTCCCCGGGCTCTGGCCAACACCCTGGTGGCGGTGGCTCCCGCAGGTGTCTCCCCTGTTCTTCCTGCTCACAGGGTCAGTGCCTGTGACAGGTGGTGGCCTGAGCTTATGTTCTGGGGCCTTCTCAAAAAGCCTTTGCTCCCCAGTATAAAGGCAAGAGAAGCAGGAGGAGAAGGTCCCTGTCACTCTGTCATCCCTGGCTGCCTCCTGCTTTGTGTCTCTGATGCGGGTTGGATCACCTGGAGATGCATCATACCCACGCGTGATCAGGTCTGCAGGGAGAGGCGTCCCGACGGTGCTCGGCAGCACAGCTCAGGGGCCCAGGCTGGGGTTTGAACCCTGTGGCTACTGCTGATCTCAGGTGAGAGCCTTGGTCACTGCGTGCCTCAGTTTCCCCAGCTGGTAGGGTGGCAACAGGCCCACCTTGTAGAGTTGTTGTAAGTAGTCCCTAAGAGTCTGCTGTCATTTTATTATTTTGTAGGTAAAAAAAGTTAACTACACGTACAGTACATGAATACGTGCTTGTTCTAAAAATTCAAACAATGTAGAAAGATGTACAGAAAAATGTCAATCCTGCTTCATCTCCACCCTGACCCAGTGTCTCCCCTCCCCCCACCTGCACTCCGAATATCACTCTCCTCCCAGAGGTGATCACTTTTAACAGCTGGGTATTTTTTCTTTCAGGACTTTTTCTGGGCATGCCGTCTTACACAGGGGGACCACACCGTATGGATGGTTGGGGATCTGGCTGCTTGCACTTGGTAGGTGTATCCTATTGCTACTGTGACAAATTAGCATACAGTTAGCAGCTTAAAGTGAAACCTGTTGCTTATGCCCGGTTCCGGAGGTCAGAACCCGGCACAGCTTCTGTCTGCGTCTTGCTGGTTCTCTGCTTAGAGGCTCACAGGATGAATTTGGGGTATTGGCAGGACCGTGCTTCTTGCGGGAGGCTCGGGAATGAATCGCTTCCAAGGTCAGTTGGTGGGGTCCGTGTTCCCACGCAGGCTGTCGGCTGGGTGACCCTCAGGTCTAGGCAGCCCCTCTCCGTGGCTCCTGGTCCCCGCCCTCCAGCGTCAGGCCAGCGCATAGGGGGTCCCTCTCCTGCTTGGGTATCTCTGTGCTCCCCGCTGCCACGTCTCTCTCATTGGTGCCTGTGAGGGCTCCTGGGACCACACTGAGCCCACTCCATAATCCAGGATGCTCTCCCTGTGTTAAGGTCAGCTGGTCAGGAACCCTAATACCATCTGCACAGTCCCCTGCCAGCTAGAGGGGGGTGAATAGTGTCTCCCCAAAATTCATATCCACCCAGAACCACACAATGTGACTTTATTTAGAAATAAGGTCATAGTAGTTATAATTAGCTAAGGATTGAGATCAGACTGGATGAGGGTGAACCCTAAATCCAACAACTGGTGTCCTCCTAAGACAAGAGGAGGAGACAGCCACCGGGACAGGGAGCAGACGCACCGTGAGGATGGAGCAGGGAATGGACGGACATGTCTGCAGGCCCAGGAATGCCAAGCACTGCAGGGGCCACCCGAAGCTGGAAGAGCCCAGGAAAGATTATTCCTGAGACCGGTCAGAGGGAATGGCTCTGATGGTTTCCACCTTGGTTTCCATGTCTAGTCTCTAGAACTAGGAGAAAAGATTTTTCTGTTGCATTAAGAAATCACCCAGCTCGTGGTACGGTGTTATGCAGACAGAGGGCAGTACCTAGATTAGTGCTTGATGGGAAACCAGGCTGGGAATCTGGGGGCACCTTCCGAATTCTGCCTACCGCAATGTATTGTGCATTTGTTTGCAAATGTTATGTAAATGTGTGTAAGTGCTTTCCACGTTTCTGAAGACACTCTTTGCTTGTGAGAGGCCAGCATCAGGCCCGAATGATTTAGTTGATAGAGACAGCTCTTCAAACTTTGATTCTATAGTTAACAGTTTGGGTGTTAAAAACCAGAACAAATAGATCAAGCACGTTTATGGCCATGGGGTGATGCAACAAGGACATTTGATTTATTCTGAAATCAATCTGGACAGGCAGGGAGAGGTCGAGGCAGAGTTAAGGATTAAATCTGGTCATTAATTAAATCTGATGAAGCCGGTAATGCTACCAAAAGAGAAGAAGGAAGGAACTTACGGGTCATAAACGCCTTTCCACTTCAGACCCCCAAGAGTCTGCTGTTATTCTCTCTCCTTCAGACTTTTTCTGGATTTGTCTCTGATACAAGGATTAATGGCAGGTGGGAAAAAATCATTACGGATATCCTGAAGCTAGAATATGAAGGAAATATGAACTTTTCCCTAAAACAGGACATTACATTGGTTTTGAGGGTTTCTGAGCCATATTGCTTCATGTCATGAGGCTTCAGCCTGTTAATTTTGTGACAGTCTGTATATACTTACCTACATCCCCTTAATATACAAATATGTGTATATCTGTTTTGGGGCTCCAAAGCACCTGGATGTTGGAAAAAAAAAAAGACGTGTTACTTCTTCTACGGGACAAAGGAAAGCCACCCAAGGACATCGGGGCTTGGGTGCTGACTTGTGGGGATGTATTAAGGGCAGGGGCCAGCAAGGTGCCTACCCTACTTTTCCATCGGACACTGGTGGGCCTCTACGCCCTATTGTCCTCCCTCAGGGACCCAGGCTCCACCTTCTGTGGAAGCTTCTGCCGCAGCAGCTGGGGAAACGAGCAGGGGCATCCGGCACTGGGGATCAAAGGCCTTGGCTGAGCGGTGGCTCACATTTTTCTGGGGGTACAATTGCCCCCTTGCTTCAGGGGAAGGAGGGCAGCCAGTCCTCCTTGTGCCCTTACCTGTGGGGCATTGGAGAGTGGTGGCCATCAGGAAGACCCCTGTGGAGGCTAGGGGGGGCACTGGCTCTCGCCTTCTGTACTGAGCCCAAAGCAGACACAGGGCCCTTGTGGCTTTATGAAGTAGGTCACCATGTCATGTCATCAACCAGCACATGGGGCGCACATGAAGTTTTGCGAGGCAGAGGGCGGACTGTAATTGGTTGGGTAATGGCCCCCAGAAGATATGTCTGCCTGGAACCTGAGAATGTAACCTTATTTGAAATAAGGGTCTGGGGCGCCTGGGTGGCTCAGTCATTGGGCGTCTTCCTTTGGCTCAGGTCGTGATCCCGGGGTCCTGGGATCGAGCCCCACGTCGGGCTCCCTGCTCAGCGGGAAGCCTGCTTCTCCCTCTCCCACTCCCCCTGCTTGTGTTCCCTCTCTCGCTGTGTCTCTCTCTGTCAAAATAAGTAAATAATCTTAAAAAAAATAAGGGTCTTTGCAGATTAAGGTAAAGATCTCGACATGAGATCATAGTGGATTAAGGTGGGTCCTTAATCCAAAGACAAGTTCTTCTAAGAAAAGAGAAGGGGGAATAGATGCAAACACACAAAGGGAAAGACCATGTGATGATGTAGGCAGCGGCTGTCCTGATGTGACCACAAACCAAGGACAGCCAAGGACTGCCAGCACCACTGGGGCTGGGAGAGGCAAGCCAGGATGCCCTTCTGGAGCCTTCAGGGGAAGTGCAGTCCTAGCATCGACTCTGGACCTCTGGCTTCCAGAACTAGAAGAGAATTCACTTCTGATGATTTGTTACGGCAGCCCCAGGAAGCTAAGACGGACTCCCCCTGCAAGATAGTTTTTGAGAAATTATATATTTCTCCCTTTGTTGTCCCTTTTCCCTTCCCTGGTTCAGGCTGGTAGGGAGGGTCCAAGCTTCTTGACCCCTCTCTTCCCTTCTCTTGTCTCTAGTAAGGAGCTAATGGCACTTTCCAGAGACGGGGAGGGTACAGAGACCGTGGGGTCTGGGGGCAGTGGGGATGTAGATGGGATCCTAGCTTGGTGCCTGAAGGGGGCTGCTCTTGGCTGAGACAGGGTTTAGGAGAAGGAGGTATAGATGGGGCCATGGGAACTGCTGGCCAGGTTTTAGGCATGAATCTCCCTGCAGGATTGGGCTGCAGGCACCTGGAGACATTGTCTGAAGCTGGGATCCACCTAGTGGGTCTGAGTCACCAACATCCAAACCTCGATGAAGTGCTGAAAGCCAGCCTTTCCAAATAGGCATCCCGGCTTAAAAATCTGCCTAAAACCAATTTATTTTAACTAGAAATTGATATTAAATTGATTTGGGTTGACTATGTGTCTAAAGGCCAAATATTGAGAAAATCCATACAAGAAAAGATCCTTTGGCAGATCCACGTGTCTCTTTGTGCTAAACACACTTGCGCCTGAGAAAGTTGAAGCCAGCTCTTGTTGATTTATTAGTTTCGCTCGAGAAGGTCAAACATCTGAAGAAGTAAATCTGATCTCCGATTTGTCATGTTGTGCGCTCATTCATTCAGCAGATAGCGAGGCACCGCTGTGGGTGTTTGGGATACGTCGTCCATGAAGAAGCCGGCCTGGGGGGTGGCTCCTGGCATGGAAGGTGCTGTGTGCAGCGTTCGACACTGGTCAGCAGGCACCACTGAGAAAGTGACATCTGTCGTCTGGGCACGGACTTGGGGAGACACAGGCTTGGGGAGACAAGGAGGTGGCTATGCAGAGACCTGGGAAAAGGCCGTTTCTGGAGGGGGACCCACACCGCTCATCCTCTGGCGTGTCCTGGGAGCAGCGAGAGGTCAGGGTGGCGGGGGTAAGGGAGACCAGGTCTGTGGGCCTCGTGCCATGGTGAGGATTTCGCATTCCATTCTCTTGGGGGGCTGCTGAAGTGGGGCGTCATGACCTGACAGTTTCAGATGACCTTCAGGCCGCCGGGGGGGAATGGACGGCACAGGGCACGGAGGCAACAGGGAGCCACTTAGGGGGCTGCCGCACCAGGGAGCGGGGCAGATGTGGCCACGTCCTGGGCTGGTGATGGGGAGAGTGGGGAGGACCGGCTGCGGGTGCAGGAGAAGAGAGAACCCAGCTGACCCGCGAAGCCAGGTGGCGGACGGGAGAGTCTCAGGAAGTGGGCTGAGGGGATCTCACGCAAATGCAGGTTGACCCCTGGCCACATACATGGTTTCGTGGTTCTTGCATCTTGTGGACAAGGGCTGAGATTCTGGCACTGTCCAGCAGCATCGGGGCAGCGTCTCCATCCATCCCCACCCCCCAGGAAGGTCTGGCCGTGCCCGCTCGCTGTGGCTCCCATGCTGGGAAGAGGGGGGAGGAAGAGTGACCAGCTTTTCAACACCACATTAGCGCTCCCATCCCTGGAGGTAAGACCAGTGGATTACAGTTGGTCATCTGGCTCCCCTGCACCCCGGGGCCTGGAGCTTGGGGCCATCACGAGGGTGGGCAGGGGGCTGGAAGGGGTGCGAAGGGGACTTTGGAGCCCCACGAGGGCCTGGCGCTGAGATCCGAGACTCAGAGATGAATGGGGAGACATCTGCCCACGGGTCTCAGCCCTGGGTGCCTGGCTGGCCATTTTGGAAAATCGCTCACTGCTCCATGTTTTGGTTCTCTCTCCTGTGAAATGGGGAGAGTCGCCACGGAGATGAGAATAGTGCAGATCAAGAGTCTAGCTGGGAGCCACTGCCTAGAAGGGCCTCCTAAGAGAGGTGGGGGAGCAGGGGGAGAGCCCTGGGCGGGGTATGCCAGGAGGGAGCAGGGTGGGACACGCCCTCCTTGGCCTCCCCAGAGGCTGACTGCAAGGCCCAGCCACCAGCGCCTGGGGGCGGGCAGGGGTGGCACTCGGAGGTCAGCTCTGCTGTCTCCTGAGCTGGGAGGACCGTGCTCGCCGGGCACAGGGCCACGAGGATGGCTGGGACCCAGTTGCCCTGAGCTGCCCTAAAGATGGTAACTTTGGCAGAGCCCACCTGGCCTAAGGCTGCCTGAAGATGCTATGCAAATTTATGCATTTATGCAAATCACAGCAACCCAGACTCCTGGCAGTAGAGACCTCTGCTGTCTCCCTCTTTCTGGAGAGCTGGGGGGGCCTCCTCCCCCCTGCAGCCTGAAGGGAGATTGACAGCCCTGCGGCTGTGTCTCCCCTTGGCTTCCTGAGGCTGGTCCCTGCCTGGTTTATAGACCCTGAGAAGAAACCCGTTCGCAGGTTAAACCCTCTTTTTATTTCAAGGCTCTGCCAGTCTCTCAACAATTAGTGGATTGATCTCCATTCTTGACGCAGAGTCAAGCAAGTTCTCAGTTGACTGTAGTTCAGCAAACAAAGTGGCTTCCCGGGAGGTGTCTTTGTTTGATTAATAAGAGCAGTTCTTGGTCGTTTATGATGCCTCTCGGCAGTGCTGCTGTCAAGCTGCTTATCAATTCTCAGGACACCCCGTGATAGGCAGATGGCGAGTCCTGGATTCTGGTCTGCAGATGGGGACTTGAGCACGGCGGGGGCTGCCCGGCTCCTGCAGGAGGAGCGGGTGAGCTGGAGGAATGGGCAGGGCCCCGTGGGCTGCCCCCAGAGCCTCGGTGCCAGTCTGATCTGCACCATCATCCCGACACCCCCCTTCTCAGCAGCTCCTCCCGCCTCCTGAAAGTGGGGAGCCAGGCCTGGGAAAGAGAGAACGCTGCCCGAGTCACCATTTGTCATTGTCACAGGGTTTGTTGTCTTCTTGCTCCTTGGACCCTGGGCTGGTCTGCATGTGAATACAGCTTGGACCTGGACTCCTCCAGGATGTGCTGTAATTGGAGGTACCCGGTGCCTTCCCCCAAGCCTGGGAATGATGGCTCTGCCCCCCTCTTCAACACTCAGCTGGGGATGGCTGCCCTCTCTGTGTTCACACTGAGCTGCAGGCTTTGTGCTATTCATTAAGGTGTTAACATGGACAGGAAATAGAAATTTCAAGGGTTTGATGAAATTAAGACTTACCTGTTAGCTGGTAAAACTCAGGAGGGGGTAGAAATCCATCAACCTACATGTTTGAAGACTAGGAAGCAGAAAAGCATGTAGTCTGAGCTAAGGGGACTTTGAGGCATAATATAATTTAAAATCAGCCAGTTTACTGTGATGTCTCTGCTAAAACATGCTTCACCCCGGCTAATGAAATCAGGACTCCTGCTCTGACAAATCTCTCTGTTCTGATTAGAATATTCCGACACTCTCCCTAGAAGCAGGTCAACCCACAGCTGTGACAGTGAACCAAAGCTGGGTCATGCTAACCAGATGTTCATGTCTGCCCAGATAATCAATACCCACAGAGCTCAGAGCCCTTGGAATGAAAGGTCCTTGTTGAGACACGGGCTGGGTGGCGCAGGCTTCCGCAGGCGGATGGGGACCCTGGCATAGCTGCAAGAGACGATGCTGCTTCTGAGTGCTCTTCCCCAGGCTGTACGCCAGGTTCCAAGTCCAGCCTGTTCCCCGGGTAATTTATCTCAGCATTGCAGGAACATCCAGGCTACCGCTTCTCTTTGACTTCTACTGGAGATTTAAATGAACAGACAGGCTTCATCATGATGCTGGCAGGCCAGGTCCGGGGACCCAGAGGGGGTCGTGCAGGACCAGCCAAGAGGGTCCCTGGCTGCACACAAGGTAGCTACCAATGTGAGCCAGCAGGAGGTGAAAGCCATGGATTGAGGGCAGAGAGAGTGCAGGTACTGACGGAGTGTCGGGAGACATGGAAAGGAAAGGAGAGAGTCCCATCTTTGTTCGGGGTCTGGGTTTTTTCTTGAGGATTGTGGTCCAGCGTACGAGTGCTCTTAGGCATCCAGGACCCAGTTAGAGCAAAGACGAGAGCCCACATGTTATTCCTTGGAGCCTGGGATCTTGAGATGTCTAGGGCCCGTGGTCTGGAATACACGCATGGTGGCTTTGTCCGGTCATTCTCACCTGGTCCTTCCTCAGTTATCTGACCTGGAGAAATCATTAACTCCTGTCCCTTACAATAACGTACAGTATTGCAAGGTGTGTGTGAAGTGGGAGTGCAGGTCCTAGCAAGAAGAGAAGCAGGACGAGGAGCAAAAAGCAGATTGTTACCGAGTCCTTCAGTTTCCCTATCTCTGTCAGTGAGGGGTCTAATCCAGAGATGAAACAATCAGGCAAGAGGCAAAAAAGCTAACAGTACGAAATTGTCCAGAGTGGGAACATTCAAGCAGTAGTTCCTGGGTATCACTATGTGTTGCAGGGTGCTCTGTGCGTGGCCAAGAGCAACCAAGAGTGGGGACTCGTCTATGAGGCTGGCCAGCAGAGAACTCAGTACACACACTCTGCCATCATGAGTCCATACAGGGGACCCAGGCTGCCCAGGCGGACGTGCGTGACCAGGGATTGGGCAGCCTGGACAATCCTGTCAGTCCCCCACTAGCTAGCCGCAAGGCCCGACTCTCTCTCAGGCTGCTGTGAACCCAGCGTAGACCTCTGTACTGGGAAGCGGCGTGAGCCGGAGGCTACCCACCCAGCCAGGCCACGGGGCATCTGCAGTATTCAGGGAGTCAGTGCAGCTGACTGGTCAGAGCGTGGCCTTCTGGACACACCTGGCCTGCCTCTGAGCGGTTTCTCCACTCACTCGTTCCCTTCCTCAACGTCCTCATCTGCAAGGACAGCCACTCGTGTGTGCATCCCACGTGTGAGTCCGGTGAGCTCACGTGCTCCAAATGTTTACCTTGGCGTTTGGTTCTACATGGCAGAGCTGAGACTCAGTGGTTCAGGCAGTGGGCACGAAGCTGGTTCTGTTAGTTTTCTCTTGCTATGGTAACAAATCATCAGTCTTAGCAGCTGAACGCAACACCGATTTACTATCTCACAGTCTCTGGAGCTCACAGGTGGGACGTGTGGTCTCACCAGGCGTCAGCAAGCCTGCACTCCCTTCGGGGCTCCAGGGGGGTAGCCACCTCCAGGGCATTCAGAGTAATTGCTGAATTCGGTTCCTCACGTGGTAGGTTGAGGTCGCATTTCCTGCTGGCTGTCAGCGGGGAGCTGCCTTTAACTCCCAGAGGCCTCTCTTGGGCCCTTGTGCCTGGGTCCCTGCCTCGGAGACAGCCACAGTGCATGGAATCCTCATGCTTGAAATCTCTCTGAATTACCTTTCTGCTGCATCTCTCTTGCTTCAGCCGGAGAAAGTTCTTTGCTTTTAAGAGCTCACCTGATTTGATCATAGAGGATAATCTCCCTATTTAAGACCCACAGCCTTACTTACATTGGCACAATCCTGTTTGCCATGTGATGTCACATATTCACAGATTCCTGGGACCTTTTTGGGGCCGTTCTGTCTCCCACACTGGCCTTTCAAGGGACATTCAAGGTGCTGGGCTGCTCTGTGGGGGAGGAGTGATCATCTGCACGAGTGCTGAGCTGACCCAGGGTCAGGTGCTATGCTGGGAGCTCTGCACGGGTGGTCTCGTCTGACTGCACAAGACTCTACAACACCAGTGCTATTGAGTACACAGAATTTAAAGATGTTTGAAACGGGTGCTTAGTGAGGCCAGTGACTTGCCTGGATACTTAGGTGGTGGCTCCCAGAGCTGGCCTCAAGCCCACGTGGCCAGTCCCCAAAGGAACTGTTGGTGGTGTTATTTTTTTTTTTTCAAAAGCAGTATTAAGCTATAATTGTCAAAATTAAATAATAAAAGTGCCCTAGGTGCTGGGCATCCCTAGGTGATGCTTTGAAGTGGCGAAGCCCAGGCATGGGCGACAGATCAGACCATTGTTCAGTAGCTGCTGACTCCCTGTCCCCGTCACCTGTGTGGTCCCCGTCACCTGTGCATTTCCTCCTCATCCTCCAGACCTGCTTTGATGTTGGGCTCAGCTGTGTGACTTGCTTTGGCCGGTGTGGGAGGGGGTATCAGTGTGCCAGCTCTGAGCCCAGCCCCTGGGAGGCGTTGAAGGTTTCTACTTACCCCTCAGGGAACTTCTGTCATTTGCCAGGAGCTCACGCCCCAGATGGCTGCCCCTTCAGAGGGAGACACAGAGAGCTGCCTGAGCACCACCCCAGGACAAAGCAGAGCCACCCCAGCTGTGCCACGTTCTTGTTAGTGAGAAATAAAGCCTGATTGCTGTAGTCTTCTGAGGCCGTTGTTTGTTACACAGTGAACCTGACTGATACACCTGGGAACCAAGTACTTGGTAGAGTAGCAGTTGAGTTGTTTCAGGGGTAGCGCACTGAGGCTCATCAGAAATTAGTATAATTATTTGTTCTAAACTTCGTAAGTCCTGATCTGTAAAGGGTACCTGGTCATCTTAGGTGCTCTGAGTTCCCTGCTGAGGGAGCCCTGTTGCATTCCTGCTGGAGGGTGCTATCAGGGCCTGCCCTATACCTGGGCATGACCTGAGACCAGGCCCATGGTCACATCCTGACTCCCTGCAGAGACTTCCCTTCTCACCAGATCTGGTCTCCTGGTGATTGCCCCTGAGACAAGGAGACATATAGAGTCTCTGTTTTTGGCTTCATTCATTCACTCATCTGTTTGTTCATTCAATAAAGTTTATTGGGCACCTGCTATGCTCAAGAACTTGATGAGGGACCCTTGTCCTCCTAGTTGTGATTGTTTCAAGGGGCTTGCTCAGAAGTGATGCCATGTGTGAAAGAGAGACACCAAAGACATCCCCAGAGTCCAGAGGAGATTGAGTGCCGTCCCCTGGCAGTGCTGGGCAGGCTGCATGATGTGGTACCATTCGAACCCAAGGAATGGTACTTGGTCATTGTTTCAGTCATCCAGAAATGTTCTACTTCCCATCTACTAAGAGCCAGGCACTGGGCTAGACATCAGAGACATGATAGTGAACACATCAGACCATGCCCTCTCTTCATGGGGCACAGGGAGAGAGGTGGAGGGATGCTTTAGGAAAGGGAACAGCCCAAGAAAAGTCATATTTTAAATAGGATTTGGGGAAACACTGGAAAACAAAAAATGGTTTGGATTGAAGAGTGTGCCATGACAAATCAAAAAGTCTCAAAGCAGTTTGTCTTTTTCACCTCTGCCATGCTTGCTGAAAGTAACAATGGGAAGACACAACAGAAAAATCTATCACTTATAGGGAACAGCATCACTGAAAGCTAATGTCGCCTGAGACCCATGATTAGGAGGGAAAACTCTGAGTGACTCTGTTCATCATAATGAGATGTCCATGGACTATGTGTAAGTGTCTGATCCTGAGAACACACCAGTCCTACACACCTGGATGGAACGTGCAGCATAATGATGACCAGATGGGATTCGGAGAAGAGCATTAGGGTCTGGAAAATTGAAACTTACATGAAAGGTCTAGGCATGAAAAGTCTCACTGATCCAGAGCAAAGCGTGCCTTTCACAGGGTCAGAGAGCTGCTCAGGATCAGAGATCCTGCTTCATCCCCTGAAGGTACAGCTGATCTCTGTCCTGGCCAAGACCGGGTTCTAACCAGCAGCTCAGAACCTGCAGCCTGGGCAGGACTGAAATGGTCTTCCCCTTCTTCGTTTTGGGTCTTAAATCTAGGAAGGTAGAGAAATAAGCCGTCTTGTAAGATTATTGTAACAGTGCCAAGATTCAAACCACATACAACACAGTACATTAAATCCATGCTGTAATATTTAGACTGGGATTGAGTGAATGCAGTAATAACTTGTATGATCATCTTATTTATGATTTTTTTTTTTGCCATTTACAGGCTTGAAGGCTTCAAAACAGTCTGTCATATCTGTAGATATGGTTGAAATTATTTAAGGGAATTGAATTAATTATATTTGTAAACATCACGTAGAACAATTAAGTTTTGTTTGTAAGGTATTAAGTTCAATACATTAAGAATTACATTTTAAGGAGTGTGAGTGTGCCCTCAGCTACAAAAGGAGACATTAAAGATGCTGGAGCACATGGGTTTTCTCTTCTATTAAGAAGGTAAGTTAGGGCGCCTGGGTGGCTCAGTTGGTTAAGCGACTGCCTTCGGCTCAGGTCATGATCCTGGAGTCCCTGGATCGAGTCCCGTATCGGGCTCCCTGCTCGGCAGGGAGCCTGCTTCTCCCTATGACCCTCACCCCTCTCATGTGCTCTCTCTCTCTGTCTCAAATAAATAAATAAAATCTTTAAAAAAAAAAAAAAAAAAAAGAAGGTAAGTTAGATTAAATTTCCTAATGTTGTACTATTCATTCACTTATTAATTCAACCAATTACAAGGACTGTGTCCTATATAGAGAAGCCCCTGGCTGGCTTTCATGAGGCTTAGTGTCTGGACCACTGGTTCTCAAAATGCATCACCTTCGAACTTGCTAGAAAGCCAAATTTTAGAAGCCCCCCACCCTACCTGCCCAGAGACTGCTCGAATCAGAAACTGTGGGGCTGGGCCCAGCCATCTCTGTTTTAACTAGCCTTCCAGGTGGTTCTGATGCTTACTCAAGTTGGAGAACCACTGGTTTGGGTTTCTATTTCTTCTTAGGTCAGTTTTATTAACTGTATTTGCTTAGAAAACTGCCCATTGAATCCAGGCTCTCAAATATATTATCATGGAGTTGTGAACATATTTATTAAGAATTTTAAAAAGTTGGTTTCTGCAGGTATTTTCTGTTAGACTGTATATTCCACTGTCTTCCCACATTCGTGCTTTTTTCCAACTGATGTATGAGAATTTTGCAGCAGATCATTCCCGTGATTTCGTTTGGGTGACACTCACACAGGTGTGGATTCCGTTTGTCTAGGACATCAGTTCCACAGGTACAGAGGTTTAAAATGGCAGCAGGACCCTGGACTGCCCTGCTGATGGGGTCTTCTGAGCTCATTCTGGAGATTGATTTGTTGGCTGGGAATCTTGTGGCCCTCATCTTCTGCTGGACAGACACCTGTAAATCCTGGTGAGGGTGTGTGGCCTTTCCACTCCTTTCTCCACCTTCTTGGTTCCAGAACGGTGCCAGGACAGAGTGAACTGGGCCAGAGCAACATTGTTGGCAGGAGTGATGGACTGAGTCACTTGGGCATGAATTGTCTTAGGAGTCTCGTTGATGGCAGGGCTCCTGTCTTGGTTTTTCCAGATGCCTTTTTTTTTTTTTTTTTAAAGATTTTATTTGTTTATTTGACAGAGAGAGAGACAGCGAGAGAGGGAACACAAGCAGGGGGAGTGGGAGAGGGAGAAGCAGGCTTTCCGCTGAGCAGAGAGCCCGACGTGGGGCTCGATCCCAGGACCCTGGGATCATGACCTGAGCCGAAGGCAGACGCTTAATGACTGAGCCACCCAGGCGCCCTCCAGATGCCCTTTATAGGGCCTTCTTCTGAGGCCCCCATGCCCCCACCAGGATCTGCATGCTGTCTGTGTTCACACTTAGGAAATATCTCTTAGAGCCTTGATTCATATCAAAGTGCAAAATGGATGTTCTAGATGCACTTATGTTAATCAGAGGACTTGGGCTGAGGGCTCAGTGCCATGCTTAACCCTTGATAGGTGCTGGGTTAATAATATGCTGGCAAAGGCATTTTCTGTGAGTGAAGTCTTTGCTAAAGGGATGGACATCTAATGGTGAGAGTTCATGGTTGGCCCGCTCTTGTTTTTGCTGGCATGGTTTTTTATAAATGCAGGTTGTGGTGGGTTAAAAAGTATCCTCTCAAAAGGTATACCAAAGTGTTAACCCCCCATACCTACGAGTGTAGGTGGTGTTGAAAGGACACCCTGGTGTCCTTATGAGAAGAAAACACACACAGGAGGGATGCGGGAAGTTGTAGCAGAGATCGGAGGGATGTGGCCACAAGCCTAGGGATGCCAAGAACTGCTGGCCTGTTCCAGGTCTCTCTCCTGCTGGTCATTACCTATGTCTGCTTTGCTCTGACTCCTCACTGACCGTCGGCTGACCCTTCCCGCCCCAGGGCCCCGGTGCTGCCGGTCCCCAGGGAGGGAGAGCACACATTGCTGTGCACGCCCCCGCACTGTTGGTTACCTGGGTGTCACCTGGCCTCCGTTGCTACTGACCCCGAGGGGTGGGGCGGTCACTTCGCTCCGGCATTCAGGGAAGCCTGCTGGGCACTGGGCCAGCCGTGAATGTGGACCCGGCGGGCAGGATGCTGCCACCTGCCGCAGCCTGGACCAGCGCCTGTGGGCAGCTCGCCAGGGGTGGCCACACTCCTGATTTCCAGGAAAGGGATCATCTGTTTTTGCCCAGTGGAGGCCGGAGTCCAAAACAATGCCAGGACCTTCCAGGCTGTGTGTGTGGCTTCAGCGGGTTTTCGGAGTGAAGCACGAGGTGTGCTGTTAGGTGAACAGCAGATGACGGCAGTTGAGACAAGACATCAGAATTTCATGAAGGTGTCCCAGCGGCTGCAGCACCTGTCAGCAGAGAACAGTAGACGCCCCCGGCAGGGTCCAGGTGGCCGTGGGGAAGCCACTGTCCAAACCCAAACCCAGCGGGCCCCGACCGGGCCTGGGCCGGGGGAGGACCCTCAGAAGCACAGCCAGACGAGCAGAGGGAAAACACTGTCTTGTGTCTCACCGTTGGAATACGAAGATTTTATTTCCAAGATTACTGTATTGTTGTGTGAAAATACTTAGGGATGCCAATCCAGTAAGGTTCATTTTGGGGCAGGAGGGTGTGTGTGAGGCAGGAGGCTTCCTTACTTACCGTATTGTACTTAAACACAGATCCCGTGTCGAAATTTGTGAAAGGAAGGCTGCCCTGCCTGCAGGCCTTCTCAGAGACTTTACAAAATGTGATGTGCTTTGGAATTGCTAATAGGTAAAATATTTGGCAACTTCTAAGTTCTAGAATTCTTCTAACAGAATTCTTTCTTTGAGGTGTACCTGTGGACAGACATAGACCAGGGTGGGTCACGTTGCAGCCCATGGCTGCCGGGAGCGGGTGTGAGCGGGGCCCCAGCGACAGAGCACAGGTGTGGGGAGCTGTGCTTGCTTTGCCCTCCTGTTGCTGCAAAGTCCATTTAGCGCCCAAACGTCTCCTTGGGGAACTCATGGTTGCAAAGCCTCCCGTCAGTTTGACCCCGCCCCTGCTTCCCTCCCCGGCTCGGTCACACAGCACAGGAAGTGGGTCCAAAACCCCGGGGGAGCCGAGGGGAGGCTGCTAACACCTCCTGGGATGCACCAATGCGGGGGGCCGTCCATGCCCCTCATGCCCAGCTGGGAGTGAGCGCTCAGCTCATCCCCTGGCAGGGCCCACAGAACCTTCTAGCCTTCAGTCTCCAGAGGAGTCAAGGTTGGAGCCGGGTGCTTCTGCCCCTCTCTCTCTCTGCCCCCCCAAATTTCAAATGAAAGCGAAGTCTGGGGGGTCTTGTCCTGTAGGGGTTCAGACAGCTTACAGTTCGGGTTCCTCAGCTCAACTCGAAAACCTTACGAGGTGCTGGGGCTCGGAGCTCAGCTGTCAGAGGCTAAGAGTGGCTGCCTTGTGGGGCAGGGGAGGAGGAGACGGGGTTCTAGGGCCCGGTCAGCTCTGGGACAAACGCAGATTATCTGCCGCCTGGAGGTCACTGCAGCAAACCAGCCAGCCCCAAACCCAGCAGCTCCGCAGAGGTAGCCATCCGCTGTCCTTTCACAAGAGGACCGGTGTTCCCCACCGAACAAGTACAGCGAGGCCGCAAATATGGAAGGTTGGAGACCCTCCGGGCGTCCGTCGCTCCTTTATGAAGCCGCGTGGATGATTCGGATCTCTGGGCTGCAGGGTGAATTTCACTGAGGCTCCGTCTTGCTGTGTTGTGGGATTCCTCTTCCGATATCCATGGCACTTAAGGCCGTCCATAACAGTCTGTTTAAGTTGAAAATGGGGTTTTGTCTTAGGAGACATATATCACGAGAATCCAGCGCTAATTCCTGCACAATTAAACACGGGTTTCTCCCGGACTGGGAAGAGGCCCATTTTCCCTGCTCTGTGTCGCTGGTCATTTGGGCTTCGGAGATGAGGCTCTTAGCAAACGGGAAGTGACCCTCCTCTTCCCATTATCCCAATGTCCTTTAATTTGCAAAGTTTCCACTCCCCCGCGGCAAGGAAACAATTTGGTTAAGTATCTCATTAGCAGCTCCCTCCTTCGGGCTGGATGTTCCCGCATCTGGCGCGGCCTCTGGAGCTCGGTTTACTGTCACACAGGACTTCTCGCTGCCACGTTTTAAACCCCCACGAATCTCGTGATTCATTGGAACTCGAAATTCTTCCCTTCTCCCTTCACCACAGCTTCGACAAAGATCTCAGAAGAAATTGAAAATGGGCAGATGGGTTGTTCTGTGGATGCTTTAAGCTTTCCCCCTAATGAAATGTGTTCATTTTGTTATGATTTCTGTTTCATGGTGTTCAGTTTCTCGTCAGATGTGATACACAACGGAATGCATAGGTTTTATATTAGCCTTTCATCCTCAGTGGACAATTTTAGTCTCTCATAGCCTCTGTTATGGTGTCTTGGTGTTTCATTTAGCTGAAATGTGATGACGCGGGAGGCTGGTTGTGGCCCATCGACACGATATAGCGCCGTCGTGAAGATGGGTTTGCTTCTAAATGATTCACTGGGCTCTGTCAGGTAGTTTCCTCGCTCACTGGGCGCTTTAGTTAATTGCTGTTTTAACTTCATCTGTCTGGCTTCCAGGCGGGTCCCATGCTCCCATTACTCTTCCTAATCTGCCCCCATCCTCTACTGCCTTGTCATCCCATGTCATGGCTCCAACCCTGAGCTGCCATCTTGCTCTGTTCTGTTTCAGCATTGATCTCAGACGCGTTGGGCCTCTCTACCTTAGATACTTTTGGATGTATTTTCAAACCAAACTGTTTGACCTATCTATCTGTAGCATTTACATACTGAATTAGTCAAATCGACTTAAAAATCTAGGAAATATTTTCATATCTAAAAATAACCTTAGCAAGATTTTCCAGGTCTGCATTCTGAGTGTTTTGATTTCTCTTGACGTTGATGAACTGTCTGTGACTCATTCCCCGGGGGGAGCTGAAAAAGGTTGAGGGAATGTCGGGTGGATCTGAGGGGAGGTTGCCTTGGATCCATTCTGATCTACTTGCTGGACATATTTAACAAAGATAATTCAAAAATAATAATCTCACCATTTTTACCCTCTTCTCTGGACCATATCCCTTTTTATCAGGGACTCCTAGATATAATTTTTTGGACACTTAGACATCTCCTTCCTCTTCTGGAAATTGGTGTTGACATTTTTCTATAAAGACATTGAACTTTGATGCTCTTCATACGAAACTCAATTCAACTCTTCAGAAAACTCATTCATTTTCTTTTGGTGTATCAGATGGGAACACAGGGGTGAACTTATCAGTTTATCCATGGAAAGTAGAACTTGGAGAGATTTCAGAAAAGTCAGGATTTGAAGATCCCTAATATATTCCTTTGCTGGACCTCCATAAGGAAGTGACTTATTATGCCTGGTTTTATGCATTTGAGATGCGTCTTAAATACACTTGTGCAGGGCTAACGAGGGAGGTCTGCAGATGGTGTAACAGCGTGATAGATTCTGATGATTTGCCTCAGAGAGATGCTCTGCACAAGATATTTTTACCAGGGGTGTTCTGGAGGAATATTAATGCAGAGGCCATTGTAAAGTAAAAATGGCCGTAACGTGTGCAAGGTAAATGATGTTTTGTTCCGAAACTTGAATAGCAATTCTTAGGGTTTTAGACAAACCTTTTCCTCCAATGCCATGTTGTCGTAGAACATGTGTTAGAGAAGGTGTTTTCTTAAATCAGGCTCCTTGCAGAGGAGAGTCCACTGGCTTCCAGACTGCCCCTCAGGGAGCAGCCAGAGCACCCACACAGGGAGTCCAGACAAAAGGATGCTCGCAGGTGTTGACAGCCCTCGGTCACCTTCACATTCCTTTTAGGAGAGTGGCCTGTCACCCCACAGCCCTGTGTTGTGGGTTAAATTGTGTCCCCCCAAAACATCTGTTGAAGCCCCAAGCCCCAGTACCTGTGTATGTGGCCTGTTTGGAAATAGGATCTTTGCAGATGTAATGAACACGAAAGGTAAGACGTGGTCCTCCTGGAGCAGGGCCCTTTGATGCGACGTGAGTCCCTGGAGGAAGAGTGCATGTGGGCAGACGCTCAGGGAAGACAGTCCCGCACAGTGGAGGCGGTCGTGGCCGGGATGGGACGCCGGCCGCCACAGCAGCCAAGGGGCAGGGATCGGCCTCCTCTGGACCCTTCAGAGACAGCATGGCCTGCCGGGCCTCTCCTTCTAACTTGCCATCTCCAGAACTGGGAGGGAACATCCTGTTGTCTTAAACCACTTGGTCACAGCAGCCACAAGAAACTCATATGCCCTCCCCCACCCCCTTTAAAGCCCGAGGTGGACTGGGAGCAGGGGCTCTCTGAGCAACAGGGTTGACTCGGGTTCATTCCTTGAGCTTGGGGGTGAGGTCCTCATGGGAGGCCATTGTCTTCCTTCTCTTGAGGTCCCTGCTTCTCTCCAGACAACCTTTCTGCAAGATTCTGCCCTTCTGGGTTTGGGGTCCACTTTTCCCCTCTTCCGTTTGATCCTAGGGGTGGTTACTACACTTAGCCCTGAGTCAGTGATATCCTTTGTCACTCTCCTACACCCTGCCCACACCCTTATAAATAGTACTAATCTCTAAACTTACTAACCTCTTATTGAGCTGTCCTAATTGTGTGAGGCATATGCTTCTTGTTGGGACCCTGTGACAAAGGGACCCTTTAGACAATGTGGTCAGGGTGTAGGGAAACCACAAGGCATGGACAGCATTGCAGGGCTCTATAGAGAGGACCTGGGGTCAGGGGAAGGATGCACCCAGGTCATGACATTCCCCAGAGAGGGAGCTGGGAAGTAAGTATCCTGACCTCGTGGTGGCCATACCATGGAACCAGACCTAATGGAAACCAGAGTATGGGGGGCCGTCAGTGTGGTCCATGCTGGACAGTGTTCCAGGTGCAGAGCCAGGAGAAGGGTGGACCATAGGTCTGGAGGAGTCCATTAATGACACCCAGCACATACATTATGTGTTAATTTGCTCATTGATGTATGTTAGTATGTAAGTAAATAAACATGCACTAGGAGAGTATGCTCATTTCTTTTTAATGGATAGGAGTGAAATATCAAAACGTTTTGGAAACCACCACCTTGGAAGATGACTTTCAAATACTTAGATCTCGGGACAGAATGTTGACACTTTATCAGTCATCGATAGTTATTTGGTGAAGACATTTGAAGCCATAGGGCCTAGAAATCGATTGCTTGGACCTGCTGAAGATGCTATGGGATGTGTTGGGTCCAGTGAGATGCAGAGCAGGAGAATGAGAACCCATGGGTCCATCAGCAGCAGTCTCCGCTGGCTCTGGAAGGGGTGGCTGGGACAAGCCCAGTGGGAGAGACTGGGGGCTTGGACCAGGGTGGCGGCAGCGGGGGTAGTGAGAATTGGGCATATTCATATTTCACTGTGCAGATGGAACCTACAGATCTCGCTGCTGGATTGACTTGAGGTGTGAGTGAGTAACGTGAGAGTCGAGAGTAATACTAGGGTTCCTGAACAGAAAAGGCTTCACTGGGGTGCCTGGGTGGCTCAGTCAGCTAAGCAGCTGCCTTCGGCTCTGGTCATGATCTCAGGGTCCTGGGATCGAGCCCTGTGTCGGGCTCCCTGCTCTGCGGGGGGCCTGCTTCTTCCTCTGCCTCTATCCCTCTGCTCTCCTTGCTTGTGCTCTCTCTCTGTCAAATAAATAAAAAAGAAAAGAAAAGAAGAGGCTTCACTGATGTGATGGAGAAGCTGCCAAAGGGACTGATTGGGGTGAATATCAGAGCTCAATTTTAGACACATCAGGACGTGTGGGACACAATGCCGTGGCTGCTTCCCAGCATCCATGCCCCTCTGCAATGGGACTTTGCTATTCCTTCCATCAAGAGGTGGAGTCTGTCTTCCAACCCTTGAGTGTGGCTTGTCTTGAGACATGCTTTGGCCGACAAAAGGGAGAAGTGATGTTATGTGCCTTCTGAGTCTTGGTCTCAAAAGGTTTTGCAGCTCCTGCCATCTTGATCTTAGGAATGTTCCCTGAGATGACCGTCAGAAGCCCAGGGTGGCCCACGGGTGGAGCAGAGAAGGGCTGTCTTGGCCGAGGCCCCAGACCCATCAGCAGCAGCCTGTACCGAGTGCCTGGCATGAACGAGGACATCTTGGGCTGTCCACCCATTAGGCTGCTGGACAATGGTACCTACACGAATGACCCAGCAGGTGAACTGCCCAGCTGAGCCCAGCTCAAATCACTCGTCCACAGGATCACGGCAAACAGAGTTGTTAGGCCCTTAAGATTTGAGGAGTGGGTTGCAAAGCAGCACAGACAACTGATGAAGTGTTAAGTTGATATTCAGAGCAGATTTCTTTAAAAATGCATGTTTTGTTATTAAACAGGTCTGGTGAGGCCAAAAGATGGGGATTGTCAATGAAAAGACAGTGTGTGACTCACAGTTCCCAAGAATGGGAGGCACCCTAGGCCACGGGGGCCCATGGGAAGCACCAGGGCCGGGCAGGGGGCAGGGTGGGGGCGAGGGCAGGAGTCTTTACTGTGGTTTCCATGAGAAAAGACAGGCAAGGGAAAGCAAGCAGGCTCAGGCTGGTCCTTTGAACAATTTCAGTGGCCTCTGGGTCTACTCCCCTTCCCTGAGGCGATTAGGGTGGGGCGGTGGTGCCCCCAGTGTGTAAGAGCCAGCTGGGGGAGTTGGTTGGGGGTGTGGACTCCAGATGGGTTGGTTTTCATAAGAAAGATGCCTTGAGTCATTCAGTGTCCCTAGGAATGGGGCAGTCCTGGGAGGGGCGGCCCCTTCAGGGGCAGCCAGTGACAGGTGTCATGGAACCATCAGCTCTGGGGGTCTGGGGCTCCAGGGAAGGTTCTGGCTGGAACGTCAATGAGCTGTCAGAGCCGGACAAGCCCAGTTAGTGAGTGAGTGAAGCTGGAAGGCGAAGTGGTCAGCGGCAGAGCCCAGAAGGATCTCCAGCACGCCTGTGCCATGGAAGGGAGCAGGGACACAAAAAAGAGACTCCCACGAAGGAGCCACCAGGATGAGGAGGGGGACCAACTGACCATGCCGAGGGCCACGGATTGATCCAGGGAGAGCAGGGTTGGAGCTCAGCTCCAAAGGGGTTCCAGAGGGAGGTTCCCAGTCTGCCCGCACATCCTAGCCTCCCGGCTCCATCCTTTTAAAGCTCTTCTCCCTCGTTGCTCTCCTATCATGCGCCTGCTCTACTGTAACACGTGAGCTACTAATTTCTCTTGTGTAATGTCCATTCCCTCATTGCACTAGGCTCTGGCAGGAGCTGGATTCTGCTACCAGACTCCAAGACCCGAGAGCAGAGCCTGGCATTCAGTGCTCTGTGCAAACCCTGGGGGGGATGAATGAGGACAGTCAGTGCTCTGCAAACCCTGGGGGGGATGAATGAGTGAGTGAGCAAATGAATGAGTGAAAGGGAACTTGCACGTCAGCAGACCCGTGCTTCTCAGATGCAGGTGAATAAATGGAGTGTCAGTGCGGAGGGGCCCGGCCCAGTGGCCAGGAGCCCCGCTGCGCATGCGCACTCCTCCCCGGATCCAGCCGCTGCTCTGTGTTAGCATCCCTCCCGCTCAGTTTCAGGCTCAGATCACATTTTCTCAGTGCCTGACTCATAGTAGGCACTTACTAGTCACTGAATGAACAGACAAATAAAATGATAATCCATAAGCTTGATATTCAAAGAGCTTAAATTTTTGTGTTAGTTACTAATCCAAATCTGACATTTCTCACATCTACCCCAGAAAAAAGCCCCAATGTCCACTAATGAAAACACTCAGTGCAATTTTATCCCCCACAAAAATGAGCTATTTAAGGGAAAGCTTTTAGCAAATACCTCTCAAGAGTAAAAATTAAAGTTTAATTTTTTCCCCATTGTTTGCAGTTTAATTATGCAGCATCCCTTTGCAAGAAATGCCTTCGTCGGGGGCAATTTAACATTTATAAATGTGCTCTTTATTGATTTTGGAACAGCGATTTTAGACAGACGGGGTGATTATCAGTGATCCATGTTCAGCAGGGAGGGAGCCAGGCTCCCCAAAACACTGAAATTCACGTTCAGAGGCATGATGGGGGAAAATGCAGGAGGGGTGGGCGGAGAGCCGGCAGCTCCCTGCTCCTGGCAGCCCCGGAGAGGTGCTCTTTGCCAGGGGCTGACACAGTGGAAGGCAGGGACAATCTGTGATCCCTGTCAAGCCGGTCTTCCCAGAGACACGGAAGCCCTTTTCGGGATGGCTGGCCAGCTTTCGGGGAGGACGGTCTGCAGGCACATCTGTGTGGCCTGGGTGCCTGCAGATGGCTAACGTCAGGTCAGAGCCGTGCGAGGACAGGCAAGGGCACCGGCAGCCTCGGTCCGCAGTGGGTCAGTTCCGTGCCTGCTTATGTCTCATGTGGGGGCGGGGTGGGGGTGGGGGCAGTGGACGCTCAGGGACCCAGAGTGACTCGGACTCCACCGTCCTCGGGCATTGCAGCTTCAACACGAGACATCAGCAGCAGGAGGACGTGGGGCGTCCAGGCCTGAGACCCTGGTGGAGGCGAGCCAGGGTCACGTCCGAGCTTGGGCTGGGGAAGAGGGAGCTTCCCTGGGTGCAAGGAGTGGGAGCTAGAATTCCCGGTGAGTGTGGCTGGACGCGAGGCCGGGGCCTGGTGAGATGCCCAGCAAGGGCACAGAGTCCCAGATCCGCCGGGGGCAGGTCGGGGTGGGGGTGCTGGAGGAGGCCGCTGGTGCAGCTGTGCTGAGAGCTGGGGTCCACGGCCGGGCCTGGACGGGAGAGCTCTCCGGCTTCCAAACCGCGCATGGCTCCTGCTAGGACTGCCGTCAGTGGGGTGGAGAACAGGTACTGTTAGACCCCACCACCCTTCTCCTGCCTCTTCTCTCTCCTCCCCTCCAATGGAAAATCTGGCCTCTCTGTGCCCTGCCTCAGGGGAGGCATAAGACAGGACCGGGGGGCAGAAAGAGCTGCGCTGGGGTCATGAGGAGTGGCCCGTTATATACTCTCAAGTTGGGAGGGGGTTAGGGAGAGCGTAACTCTCTAAGGAATTTTGGAAGCAAGGTTTCCAGGACCTTGAGGAGGCTAGCTGTTGTTGGGAAAAGGTCATTTATTACCGTCTAATAAAACCTGAGTCGTGAGACCCTTCAGATGTATATCAGTGGGCCGTATGCTTTGGGGATGATTGCCAACATGTATCCTGGGGGTTTAGGGATAAAGGAAGCTTCCAAAGGAATTTTTATATGTTAAAGTAGACTCACAAGATCCTGGGGTGGTTGGGACAATGTTAAGCTAAGATTGCCTTTGGCCCTTAGCGGAGTATTAACATCGAGGCAGCTGAGCCCCTGGGGGATGTCACTCTCCCTGTTTCAAGGACCTGTCAGTGGGCTGTCGGGGGTGAGGACGTTTAATTTTTCTTCCGCCTTTGTTTCCCACATCACTGGGACTCTTGTCCAGATCATTCCTGAGCCCCAGGACCACATGGACCTGGGGCCAGTCCCCTCACCTGCATCGAGGCCAGCTGCCAGCCAGCCAACCACGGAGGGGGGGGTCTCCTTGGAAGGGGCCTTGAGGGGCTGTTGTTCTAAAGAAGAAAAAGAACAAAAGCAAAGCAAAAACAAAACCCCTAGGAAAGCAAGTAAGAAGGTCTGTGGGGAAACCTCCCTGAAATGCAGGCAGGGGTCAGATTCCCTCAGGAACTAATTAAGGATTCCAGCAAGGGCCCAGGGAAGCTTCAGAAGACCTTCCCCCTCACTAGCCTTTCTAAGTGTCTTTGTCTTTCCTTCCTGACTAATTGCTGTTTAAGCAAAGTGTTGTCAGATAAATGCTTTCATATTCAAATAGCCAGCTCTCTTCTGGAGCTCCCGAGGCCTGCCCACCTTGGTTTGGGAGCTCAGTGCCCTTGGTTTTCCCATCTCTGCTTGGGCAATTTAGCAACTGCTGGTTGAGAGATGCTAAATTAATTAAAGAGGTAATGGTAACGTGGAGCAGGGCTGAACATTGAAAATCAGCTTTTAATTGAAAAATGAAATGCTTCTTCCCAGAGTCAGACGCTGGCTCTGGAATGCGGGAGTCTCATCAGCACAGTGCTCGATGGTTAAGACTAATAAAGTAGACGACGTGGGTGAGCGCCACAGAACTGCCTTACGTGACACTTCATTTATGAACAGGTGCAATTATTCATGCCCTTTGGCTTAAACGTGGCCTTGGGCCTTGGACAGCAGTCTCCAGGGTGCCCTGAACCTTCACACCATAGAAGGTAGGACTGTGAACTCCCAAGTTCCTGCTAAGAGCCCTCGAACCCAGGTCCTGAGTCCCAGTTGGGGTGGGAGCGCTTTTAGCTGGCCTGCTGACTGCTGACCCTTTGCCTGATGCCCACTCTGCTCTCCTTTGAGAGTATTCCTTTTTGGGGAACCCGCCAACCCCTTTGGCAAAGTCTGGTGGGACGTGGGTGGAGGTGCCCAGAGTCTTCCCCTCCGAGGAGAAGGCTGCTCGACCTTCCTCTGCAGACTGGATCCTGACCAAGGGCACAAAAAGGTTGAACGTGGTTGGAGGTGCTTGACCCCGGTGGGAGCACGGGGCATGTCCGTTTTGCAATTCCCTGAGTTTCTGTGGGGCTGCCTGCGTTTCCACCCTTTCTGGGCCTGGTTCCTTGGCCTTTTCTTTGATTCTGCGGACTTCTTTCATATCCTTCTAATGAATTCTCGAATGGCCTGGACTTTCCAGATTGATTGGTGTTGCTAGCAACCAGTGGCCCCCACTGGATGCAGGAATTGGAAGCCAGATCTGGAGCATTTCCGGGGGGGCTGTGCCCTCCCAAGCCCCCAAATCACACTACTGCAGATGCCAGCATCCTGCTCTTTCCAGCCCACTTTCCCTTTCACTGAAGGAACCTGGTGAGGGAGTGCATTAAAAGCTACTGGAATTCAGCCCCCCAGGCAAACTCTGAATCTCCTTTTGAGCTGCCCCAGCCAAGCCTTGGGTAGCAGAGACAAGAGATTCTCTGAGCCTGGCCATGGACATTTTCTGGTCTCAGTCCATGTCCTGCGTGAGCGTTGAGGAGTCTGGGTGGCCCTCCTTCGAGCTGGCTGCTGGGTCCTCTCTCACTGTCATCGTCCTTCATGGTAGGTCCCCCCCGTCCCGGAGCCACCTCCTGGTGGCGCTGGCCTGGAGGAGCCGGGCAGATAGCACGAGGAGCCATCCTGAGACCGGCACCATGGGCTGTGGCATCTCGTTCTAGAAGAGGAGTGAGCTTTTCTGCTGTGTGCGGGCTCAGCTGGATAGCCACGTGAAAATGTTCCTCGGTTCCCCAAAGATCTGTTACTTGCCATCTATTGTCAGGTAACAACTGCTGTTTTATAGAAAAACAGAACGAATTCAGGTGAAAATAAGCAAAAGGAGTATTTATTAGAAGAACAGTGTGGCTGACAAACAGGAGTACAAATGAAAATACCAGGGTTGGGGGAACAGGAGTCCGGCAGCCCTGAGAAGCCACGTGGGATGGTCTCAGGCCCTGCAGTGGGCAGAAGCTTCCAGAAAGAGCACCTGACTGGCCTGGTGCCTGCCTGTGGCCGGCACCTGGCCATGTGGGGTGCGTGGCCCTGTCATCTGCTATGAATGTGGGTTCTCACCTCAGTCTAGGAGCACAGGAACCTGAGCTGCTTCCTGGCTTCTTCCAAGCCCTGCCCATCAGGGAGAGGGACTCAGATCAATTCCAGAGACTTGGCAGGACATCTGGGCATGACCGGGAGGGCTGGATTCAGGGATGTATTGATGGCATCATTGTTGGGAAATCTTGGGATTGGAGTTTTATCAGAATATTGGACAAAATGTTGGTGTGTGATTGAGAAGCAGAGCATTTGAGAAGTCTGCTCATCCTCTTAGATTTTCAAAGTGATGGATCATATTCTTAATGAGATTGTGCCGGTGGATTATTGATGCTCCGTACCCTCTATTGTTAAGGTAAAGGTATTTATTTTTAGATGCTCTGTAGAGCTTCACGATTGCTCAGTGATCCTTGCAACCAAGTAGAAAGAACATGTCTTGGCTGATTAATTAGAAGTTGGGAAATGATCTTTTTCCTTGTCTTTGAGAATTTTATTCACCTTTTGAATAGTCAGACCACGTGAGCATTATTATGCAAGTCTGAGTTCAGCTAACCTACGTTGGAAATGGATAGAACTAGCCTGATTCATCCTTGAAGATCGGGCTGTGCAACGAAGCAGAGCCCATCGCTCTTCCTCGGGACGGTGATGATGGACGCACTGCTGCCCTTTGGACAGAGATGGAGCATTTAGGGGCTTCTCATTGTGGTCGCACGAGAAGCAGCGGAGAGGGGCGAGGAAGGAGACCTTCTGCATGGATGCTGTTCCGCTGGGTGCCGTCCCACCTGCCGTGTGGGGCTGCCCTGGGGAAGGCCTGGTGAGGTGGGGCGGGCTGTGGCCAGCCCTGCAAGCCTCACTCTGTCCCTTTGTTGCTGGGGCTGTGCCGCCATCCTAACTAATAAGCCACTTGTAGAGATAAAGTGAAATCATAAAGAGTACTCAAATAGTCCAGAAATAGTTAGGAAAAGAGAGGAAACAGAACAAAGAATAGACTAGACGAAAAGGAAATACCTAGCAAAGGGATAGATTTACTCCAATCAGATCATTATCTCTCTTAAATGTATTGAATATAATGTATAAGTATATACTTTTATACCTTGTGTTCTTATTTTCATTCAATGGAAAATAATTCTCTTGTCCTTCGTGCCTTCCTCTTGGACCCATGGCTTGTTTAGAAGCATGCCTTTTGGTTTCCAAATTTGGGGGAATTTTAAATATTTTCAAGGTGTTGAAGTTCACTTTATGGCCCTGAATATGGTCTATGCTGGTGAATATTTCATGTGCCCTTGAAGGGAATGTAAGTTCTGTTCTTGTTGGGTGAACTGTTCTGTGTTAATTAGACCAAGCTGGGAGACTGTTGTTCCGGTCTTGTGTATCGTACTGATTTTCTGTTTACCCGTTCCATTGATTACAAAGAGAGAAGTATCATAGTTTCCAACTATAATTACGGATTTATCTATTTTTCTTTTCAACCCAATCAACTTTTGCTTCACAGATTTTAAAGCTCTTTCATTAGCTGCATACACACTCAGGATCATATCTCTTGATTAATTGACCTCCTATCTTTGTGTGGTGTCCTTCTTCATCCCTGGTAATATGGCTTGTTCTGAAGTCTCCTTTGACTGATATAAATACGTTCATTCCAGCTTACATTCAATTAGTGTTTGTACGGTATGGCTTCTTCCATCTTTGTATTTTTACCCTATTTATGTCTTCATATTTAAGTGGGTTTCTTAGAATGGCATATTGCTGGGTCTTGCTTCTTTTATGTGTTATTCTGATATTCTGAATCAGATATTCTCTGATTTTAAATTGAATGTGTTAAATCATTCGATCACAAATTATGAACAGCTTTCCATACATGAAAATTCTTTCAAAATATTATCTTGAATGTCTGAAGAATATTCTATACAATTATTATTTTTTAAGATTTATTTAATTATTTGAGAGAGAGAGAGAGCATGAGCCAGGGGAGCAGCAGAGGGAGAGGGACAAGCAGACTCCCTGCTGAGCAGGGAGCCCGACACAGGACTTGATCCCACGACCCTGAAATCATGACCTGAGCTGAAGGCAGATGCTTAACTGACTGAGCCACCCAGGCGCCCCTGAAGAATATTCTATGTAACAGATATTTCCAAATATATCCTCAATATCTTCCTGTTTTGGGACAGTTTCTATTAAAATTAAAGCTTCAATAAATATTCCCATAGCTAAATACTTGGGCATATCCTTGATCATTTTCTAGAAGTACCATTACTGAGTCATGGGATATGCTTATTTTAAGATGTTGATATTTATAGCCAAATCAGTTCCTAAAATGATTGTGTGGTAGTAAACACTAGTTTTGGATCTCCATCTTCCTGGAATCTCAGTGCCTAGGACTGTCTTAGGCTTGGGGACACAGGCTCACTCAGTCCACTCAGTCAGTGGTCTGGGGAACGCATGACTTCAGCTCTGGGAGTCCCTGAGGATGTAGGCTTTGTCCCGGTAAGCTGACATCTGCCTAAGGGGACCAGCCTCTGCTCGAGGGCTGAGTGTTCTTGGGCCCCCTGATACCCCAGCTTGGCTGGTCCTCCACGCTCTTGCTCGCCTGTCTCCTTCTCAGTGCTCAGCTCTGTGTCCAAAGTCACCTCCTTGTGGGGTACCCTGGCTACATGATTGACAACCTCCTCCCCCCAATTCCTGTTATAATTTAGATTCATGGGAAGGCAGAACCTAGAGCTTAGGCTGAGTCTCTGTTTGGACTGTGAGCAAATCTGATGTTTGTCACTCTCCGACTGAAGCCCCTCAGGGCTGTGGTCCTGCTGGTCTCTCTAACCTGCCTCCACAGCATTGGAGAACACGCGTTCAGCTGGCGGAGCTACAAGACGGAGGGGGTATCTGGTCCTCAGTGAATTTACAAGTGAGAAATAAAGCTTGTTCCTTAAGCCACGGAGACTGTAGATTTGCCTGTTTTGAGAATGAACTTTCCTCTCCTGACTAGTGGGTGGAGAGTTTGACCTTGTTTGTGGAATAGAAAAAGGGACTGTGTGGTAGGAATGTGGTGACCGAGGAGGGTGGCGCATGCTGGGGTCGTCGGGCCGGTGGGGCAGGAAGGCCTTTATCAGCACGGGGTCAGGACGACACTGCAGACACGCCGTGCTGCTGGCTGGGGCTCGGCGTGGTGGGAGGGAGGAGCAGGCGGATCCAGCTCGCAGTTTGGAGGCAGGGAGGACCACATTTGACAAAAGGTTTGAGGTTGGGGTTAAGGAAAGAGAGGTCAAAGATCAGGGCTCCCCGTTCTGTCCCCATCCATTGCATGCAGGGTGGGGCCTATCTTTGCAACAAGAAGACGCGGTGAAAAGCGGTTTGGCGAGGAATTCCCAGGCTCTGTTTAGGCATCTTAAGTTTGCGATGCTCGTTAGAGTCAAGAGAGAAGAGTGGTGTGCTGTTTGAGTGGGTGTGATCAGGCGTGGAGCATGTCTTGAGCATGGAGCCCCCAGGGTTGTGCACCATGGGGCCTTGACCCCATACACGTTTTGTGGGGTGTGTTAGTTCTGCAGTGTCCTGGAAGGACGGCCAGTGGCCAGTTTGTATTCAAATCTCTGCAGATTTCTTGTGGACAGGGGAGCGCCTTCACTGGGTGCAGGAGAGTCCTTGTAGCGCCAGTTTCTCGGCAACTAGTGGTTTGCATTTAAAGCAGTCCACTTGGTCTGCATAATTGTTTGATGCACACACGCAGTTTTGTGCCAAGTTAGACTGCCACATGGTGCCTCGAGGAGCAGCATTTCAATTTCTGCAGTTTGGTGGTGCATGATGGAATGCTGTTCTCAGAGGACCCGGTGGCGCTGAAGGCTTGCATTCACGGTTTCCCTCCCTCCCTCCTTGAGAACAGCAACTCAGGGCTGAAATGGAGTCCAGGCTTTGCTAACTTGTCAGGAGCCCCCAGCAGTGATGGTGCATCATTACGTTTCCTTCCAACCGAGTTACGTTTAGTAGACATGTTTGTCCCTGCAAATCCAAGGCCAGCTTCTGGTAGTGGGGAGAGGGTGTGTAAAGATGAGCAAGGCACGGTCCCAGGGCAAGGAGTTCACGTTACATGAGGTTGGATTCACATGCTAACTTGATCACAGCCCAAGGCTTATTGAAGCGAGTTCTCAGGGAGTGAATGAGCATCGTGCTCCCGGAACGTCAGGGGAGATGGCACCATCTGGGGGTCAGAGAGGCTTCCTGGGCAGTGGAGGTGGAGCTGAGTGCCAAAGCGGGGACAGCCAAATTCCAGGTCGAAGGAGTGCTAGCGCAAAAGCCCCAGAAGGAGGAGACTGCACTTCTTCTTTATTGCAGGGAGAGAAACCTACTAATCCGAGCCCCTGGGAGAACTGCTGCCCTGTGTAACTGGTGTGGCCAGATCCGGGCGTTGGGTTGATACAGCCAAGAACGTGTCTCGTGTCTCAGCCATCTTCCTCCTGGTCGTCTCCATTCTCAGCAGACCCTCCCACCTGCAGGCAGCATTAGCCACTGAGAGTTCCAGTGCACATCCTGCTGGCTGAGCCCCTTGCAGAAGTCCGTGTGGCCGTGTGGCCATTCCTGAACCAGCCACCACCCAGAGGGAGATGCGTCCGCATTCGACCACTGCAGGCCCTGGGGCCGCCCTGGCTGCTGGGCGTGCGTGGTAGCCTCTCCCGACGTATGGATGGAAGGTGAGGGAAGGGTGGCTTTCCACAGCAAAATCGAGGTGCTGCTACCAGAGGAAAGGGAATGGTACCCATCCCTCCAGACTCTAAGACCGTGAATTGAATGTGTGACTTTCCTTGGACCCTGTAACAAATCATCACACATTTAGTGGCCTAATACAAGACGCACGATTCTCCTACAATTTTGGAGGTCAGAAGTCTGAGACTGGGTGACGTGAAGGTGTCAGGGGGCTGGGTCCTTCTGAGCTCCAAAGGAGAATCGATTACTTGCCTTTCCAGCTTCTAGAGGTGCCCATGGCTGGGTTCCTGGCCCTTCCTCCGTCTTCGAGCCAGCAACGTTGCACTGGATCTTTCTCACTCTGCCGTCTGGTGGGCTTGCTGTCTTTGGTCTGCTCCTTCCAGATATAAAGTCCCTGTGATGACTTGGGGCCAGCAGCACAGTCCAGAATCACCTTACCACATCTGTACATTATCTGGTTTCTCTTCAGCACAATCACAGAACGATAGTATCCCTTTTCCAAGCAAGGAAACGCTAGCGAGGTACCAAGAGGTTAAGCAGAGCATACGGTGTTTATGCTCTCGTGTTTCCCCTGGAGAGAATGTTCTGAAGGCCCGTGGGTTATAGATATAGTGTTTGTCTGGGCACCCAGTGGGTGGAATGAGGCCCTGTTCTGCACCTGGCGGGGAGCCTGGAGGCCTGGGTCTCCCGTTGCTCTACCAGTGAAAGACACTGTGCATTCAGACGGATGCCTGGGGCTTTGAGTATCTTCCAGGTGAAAGGAAGGGGGAGGCTTCTCAGCCAGGGTGCCTGTGCTGGGCCCTGCAGAGGGTTGGTGAGAACCTACGGCATTTCCGCTGCCCCGGGGACCTTTAGGTCTGCAGGCTGTGGGGCTCGGAGTCCGGTTAGGGCAGGGGTGTGTACATGAGCCAGGCTCCGCCTCTCCGCAGGGCAGCCTGGCAGGCACTGAGCTTGGCCTCACAGTTGTGTCTGGTCTGTCCAGAGCTGCCTCCAGCCAGGTTCCTTCAGGAATGGAAGGAAAATAGGGGCACCCACCCGAGGTGTTGTGATGGACATACGTCTGCTCTGAATGTTCCTAAAGGGGGCAAAGCATCAGGCCAGCGCACCCCGTGGGTGGTGTCGAGGCTTATCTCCTCTCCTTAGGACTGCGAGATGGAGCGTGGGTTTGTAGAAGAGTCCTCAGTTGTCTTCAGGATGACCGAGCCTGGTGGCAGATGGCTGCCCTGGGACCTGGACATTGCTAGTGACCAGTGAGTGGGGGCTCCCAGGCTTTCTCTTTCCAGGCATTCCTGCTGGCTGGGGGTCCCGTGGTGGGAGGGCAGGCTGTCCCTGCCTCTGAGACCCCAGGTCAGCCCTAGAGACCTGCTCCTGGGGTAGCTACAGTGAGCCATCAGTGGGGAAGCCTCATCTTTCAGGGTGGTCTATTTCCTCTTAAAAATTAGTTTTAAATTTATTTTAAAGATTTCTATACAGTAAAAGGGACTTTTTTGGGGAGTGTCAAGTCCTAGAAGTTGTTACACATGTATAGACTCACAATCGGTTGTAGCTCAGCTCGTTTACCCCCAGACTCCCTCCTGACGCCTTGGTGGTCACAGCCCCCCCCGCCCCTGGCAACCCCTGATCTGTGTCCTCTGTCCCCAGAGCATTCTTGAGAATGTCCTAGAGATGCAGCGATGTAGACACGGCCTTCTGAGTCTGGGAGTTTTCACTCTGCTTCATGCCTTTCATATTCACACAGGTGGTGAACATTTTCAGAAAGAACCAAAGTAAAACCAGTGAATTACCAAAGTGGTAATTATAAAAATTTGTTGTGAACACACCAAAAAAGACAGTTTGCAAAGCAGAGCACTCAAACCAAAACATAGAACGAGGCTCAGGGATGTACAGTTATAGAATAGTAGCTCATACAGCGTGTAAGCAGTGACTTTTTATTCTTCACAGTGATTGCTTAGGATAGTGGAATTTGCTTAAACGATAGGGGATGGGTTAGTGGTTACCCCATATCAACTTTGGGATTTTTTTTTTTTTTTTTTTTTACTTATGATTTCCAGAGGCAGAAGCAAGAAGTGACCTGGTCAAGTTAGTCTTGCAGAATAAGCTAAATGAAGCTTTGCTTGTAGGACTAAACTGGTTTTGTCTGCTCAGGGAGTTCTCAAGACTGGTCTCCATTTGTTTGTTATTTGTTTTTTGCTCTCCATTTGCTTTTGATTTTAACAGCTCAGAAGTTCACTGCTTCCCATGGCAGAGGAGGATCCCCTGTAGGGGTGGACCACAGTTTTTATCTCTCACCCTGTTGAAGGACACTTGGGGTGTTTTCAGTTCTGGGCTGTTATGGAGAGAGCTGTGTGAACATTTCTATGTAGGTTTTGGTGTGAACATACGTTTTCATTGTACTTGGGTAAATACACGGACGTGGGATTGCGGGGCTGTGTGTCATGTGTATGCTTAACTAAGAAGCTCCTGCTCCTCCACAGTGGCTGCACCATTTAGCACTCCCACCAGCAATAAACGGGAGCCCCTGGGCTATCACCAAGCATCCCCCCATTCTTCTAGGTGTATTTCCTTGTGGATTTGCAGAGTCCAGCTGGGCCTTTGCAAAGCATTTCCGCACTGGAGGACTCTCCCTCTTCCTGCACCTCCTCGCATCTGCCTTTGTCCCCCACGCTGGCCTCATGGCAGTTTTCTGGAACACAGCTCAGATGCAGCTCTGATTCTCCTCCCTTGCTTTGCCATCTTATGTCTTTTTAGTGCAGGCTTTTTTTTTTTTTTTAAGGAGGGCAGAAATTAAAATACAAAAACAATTCATTTTTTTGCATAGCCTATTTTTTTCCCCCATGGAATTAAAGGAAAATGACCATGATATTGTGACTAATTTTCTAGTTCTCCTGGAGAACTTTCCACCCAGTGGCGTGTGTTCCCAAGTTCCTGGGCATCTCCTACAGCAACCGTATTGGGCTTTGGGCTGGGGAGGAACCTGCCACCAGGAAGCTTGCTGTTTGTATCAGGTTCCTACAGCTACTTTAACAAATCATTGCAGACATAGTGTTTAAAGCAACACACATTAGTTGTCCTTTAACTCTGGGGGTTGCAGTTCCTAAAATCAAGGTGACAGCAGGGCTACATTCATTCAGGAAGCTTCAAGGGAAAACCCCACGAATTTGCCTCTTTTTCAGTTTGAAGAGGCCACCCACATTCCTTTTTGGAGCCCATTCCTTATATCCCTCCCAGTCATGTTGTCATGTCTTTTACTACTGATTCTGATGCTCTTGCCTTCCCCTTCGATGGACTCTGGTCATCATGTTGGGCTCACTGGGTAATCCAGGGTAACCTATCTCACAAGTGAATTTAATCACATCTGCAAAGTTCCTTTTGCCACATTAGGTCACGTGTTCACAGGTTCTGGGGATTAGGATTTGAACATCTTTGTGGAGCCATCATTCCACCTGCCAAGAGTCATGTGTTATTTAGTGTCAAATACTTGAGGGTTTTCTAGATATCTTTGTTGTTGATTTATAATGTAATTTTATTCTGACCAGAGAGCAGACTAGATGTATGTATGAATCCTATTCAGTTTTTAGAGACTCATTTTATGGTTCCAGCTGTGGTATGAGGAAATGTTTCATGTGGACCTAAGAAAAATATGAATTCTGCTGCTGTTGGACAGGGTGTTGTATCATTGTGAATTAGGTGAACTTGCTTGGTAGTGTGGTTTAGGTCTTCCAAATCTTTACTGATTTCCTTTTTCTTTTTCTTTTTTTTTTTTTTAAGATTTTTTATTTATTTGATGGAGAGAGAGAGAGAGAGAGCGCACAAGCAGGGGGAGTGGCAGAGGGAGAAGCAGGCTCCCTACTGAAGGAGAGAGAGCCCAACATGGCGCTCGATCCCAGGACCCTAGGATCATGACCTGAGTGAAAGGCAGATGCTTAACTTACTGAGCCACCCAGGTGCCCCATCTTTACTGATTTTTTTTTTTTTTTTTTTTTGACAGAGAGAGAGAGAACATAAGCAGGGGGAGTGAGAGAGGGAGAAGCAGGCTCCCCGCGGAGCAGGGAACCCAATGCGGGGCTCGATCCCAGGACCGTGGGATCATGACCTGAGCCGAAGGCAGACGCTTAACGACTGAGCCACCCAGGCGCCCCCATCTTTACTGATTTTTGATTTACTTTTTATGTCAGTCTGTGAGAGAGAGGCACTGAAATCTCTGACTGTAACTATGCATTTGTTTATATCTCTTTGCAGATCTGTTTTTGCTTTATGCACTTTCAGCTCTGCCATTAGATCACAAATACTTAAGATTATTTTATCTTCTTATCTCATATTTTCAGGAACTGATCTTTTCATCATTATGGAATGAACTTGCTAATTTTCTTTGCTTTAAAGTCTACTTCATATGATACTAACCTATCCATTCTTCTTTACTTTCTACAGGTTTGGAATGATCTATCTTTTCCTATCATTTTACCTTTAAGCATTTATGTTTTTATATTTAAAACAGGTTTCTTGTAGGCAGCGTATCATTCAGTCTTTCTTTTTAAAACAAATCTATCCTGACAGTCTCTGCCTTTTAATTGAGGTCCTTGGCCCATTTGTAGTTAATGAGATGCAGATATGGTTGTTTTTAAATCTGCTTTCTATTTGTTTCATATTTATTCCTTTTGTTGTTTGTTACTGTTTCTTCTTTTTCTGATTCCCTTTGGATTACTTGTATATTTATGATTCCACTTTATCTCTTTTACTGGCTATAGTTTTTTGTTTTGTCATTGTAATGGTTACTTTATGCATCTTTAGTCTGTCACAGTCAACTTCCAAGTGATATTCCCTGGCTGGGTGCATAGTGCAAGAGCCTTACAGTAATATACATACCTGTCTCCCCTCCTTACTCTATCATTTCCATACATTTTACTTCTATATATGCTATAAACTGGACAATGCATTGTTACTAATTTTGGTTTAAACAATCAACTTTATTTTAAAGTGATTTAAATAATATCTGTCTTCATATTTACCACATATAGTTACTATTGCTGGTATTCTTTATTATTGTGTGTAGATACAGATTTCCATCTGCTCTCATTTTCCTTTTGACTTCCTTTCTTGCAGTGCAGTTTTACTGGTGATAATAGTTTTCAGCATTTTTGTGTCTGAAAAAATTGCCTTAGTTTTTGAAGGTATTTTTATGGAGTTAAGAGGATTCTAGGATTCTAGGTTGACAGTGATTTTCAATAATTTAAAGTTGAGCTGTTGTCCTTCAGCTGGAACTGTCCCCCTTTGCTGTTATGCTTATCTTTTGTCCTCTGCAGCTAATGCAACACTTTTATCTGGCTTCCTTTAATATTTTTTTTCTTTATCATTGAACAATTTGACTATAATGTGCCTTTGTGTAGTTTTCTTCATGTTTATTGTGCTTTAGGTTTCTTGAGTATTTATTTCTGACCTATGGGTTCATGTTTCCATCAGATTTAGAAGATTTTTGCTGTGCTACATCCAACCTCTCCTCTTCCAGGAGCTGTTACTGTGTGTATATTTGGCCACTTGATGTTGTTCTACAGCACCTGATGCTCTTCCTTTGTTTGAGCTATTTTCCCTCTGCATTTAATTTCACCTGTGTCTTCAAGTTCAGTAATCTTTTCTTCTGCAATGTTTAATCTGCTATTACTTCTATTCATCATATTTATTTTAATCTCATACCTTATAGTTTTCATTTCTAGAACTTCATTTTGGGTCTTTTTAAATGTCTTCCTAACATGTATAGTCCCTCCTCTATCTTCCAGAATATAGAAAATAGTCATAACAACTGTTTTGGTCCCTTTCTACTAACTTTGTCATCTGTGTGAATGCTGGGTCAGTTTTGATGGATTGCTTTTTTCTCCTCATAATAGGTATTATTTTCTTATTTCTTTATATGCCTGATAGTCTTTGATTGAATGCCAGACATTATGAGTTTCCCCTTGTTGTATGCTGGATATTTTTCTATTCCTGTTCCTAAATATTTTTGAGCTTTGTTTTGTACCATGGCTAAGTTCCATGGAAACAATTTGATCCTGTCAGATTTTGATTTTATGTTTCTTAGGTGGGAGCAGAACAAATTTTAACCTAGGGTTAATTTATTCCACTACTGAAACAAAACTCTTTCAAGTGCTCTGCCCTATACACTGTAACTTAAAATTTTCCGACTCTGGCTGCTGGAAATAGGTCCTGTTCACGCTTTGTGTGAGCTCCATTGCTGTTCCCTTTAATTCTCTCGTGGGGTCCCGTTCCTGGTCTTGGGTAGCTTTTTCACATGCACGCACTGGCCATATTCTGCTGACCACTTGAGGGGGAGCCCTCTGCAGGTCTCCAGAGTTCTCACCATGTGCAGCCCTCTCCCTGCTGGCACTCTGTGACCTCTAGCCTCTTTGTCTCTCGTGGGCTCCCAATTTATCTCCTCAACTCAAGGAGACCACTGTGTTCTGCCTAGAGTATATTTCAGTGAAATACAGACTTATTAAGGCAGACACAAGGAGACTGCTTGCTAGGCCTTCTCTCTATAGCTTTTCATCATTTTTGGAATTGCAACTCCAAGTAGCTGACCTGTTAAAATGGCTTGTTCCATGCCAGAGCAGCTATGTGTGCAGAAAGCTCCTCCTAGCTTGTCTGTTTTACAGATTAGTCCCAGTGCCGCCGCTGTGACATGCATCCAAATCCTGTGACCAACCTTCCTCTTCTCTCTCAGGGCCCAACTTCAGTCCCTAACCCATGTAGGTTGTTCTCCTCTATTTTCTCTCTCTCTCTTTTTTTTTTTTCCAAGTGAGGGGCTCATATTTAAATATGACACTCCAGGCAAGTTCCAATTATAGGGTAAGGTTATTACCTCCTGCTTCCTTTTGATGTCTGGGTTATTCTCTTGTCTGACAGTGAACTTACAATTGATGGAAACCCCCAAATCCTATTTACATACGTGATTGTTAAGGTACGATAAGCATGGTATTTCTTTGCTTCAGTATTGGCTTTTGAGGGATAAGTTTGGGCAAGTGTGTGTTAAAGATGCATTAGGAAGGAGTAGAACACAGGTGCAGGATCCAGGTTTGCGGTGGGTGAGTCCTCAACATGCACACACTACTTATATCTTCAGTGAAACCACATAAGGTGAAGGCTCGTTAGAAGAGGGTGCATACTCAAAGGACAGCTGGACATTTGGTTACCTGAGGATTCTGATGTTTTACAGAAGTCTTAAATTTGGCAGATTTCAGTATTTCAGGCCAGACTGTCTTTTAAATTGGTTCTGATTCATTAAACCACACCTTAGAGAACACTTATTTAACCAATAACACTTATGGTATTGAAGTTTATGAAGTAACAAATGGCATGTGCTATTGACTTAGTGCTGAAATAAAGATGAGCCATTGATATTTGATTAAGATACCAGCTGTTATAGAAGTGCTATGCCCTAAATCAAAGAACACTGTTATTATACAGTAGGATAAAATAGTTGCTGCAAAGCACCCCAATTTAGGAAATAAAGGTTACATGAGAGCATGAAATTATTCTAAGTTAATTTTGCACTCTGCTCTTGAAGCTGATTAGTATAAAATGTAATGAAATGCAATTTTGCTAAACAGCTGAGCCAGGAGGGTAGCCCAGAAACCTGCAATTAGCACTTATTGGTACTGAGCCTTTTGTGTGTCAGAGAAGATCTGAGTGCACAGTGCTAGTTAACAAGGTGACCCCTACAAGGCCAGTTACTCTGGCCTCTGGAAAGTGGACTGACATCAGACTTACTTTTGTGATTGTCTTTTGGGGACCATGGGGGACACAACAGTCACTTCCAATTTCCCTGGGGCAGGAGGAAGGTGACGTGGGAGGTCTTGAAGCCATTGTGTATGTGTCTATATAGGGGAGGGGGTTGCTTCTGGTCCCCTGGAGTGAGGCCAGGTCCAGTGTACTGCTCAGGTCCTACCCTTCCCCCATCTCTGGTAATGGTGGTACATACAGTCCTAATGATGAGCTTTGGCCAACAACCACACCATTTGGGCATTCAGAAAGTAGTCCTTCCCCAAGGTCTTAGAAGGAAGTTCTTTCTTTTCCGGATGCAATGTGTGGCTTCTGACCCAGCCACCTGGTACCTTGGGTTGCTCTAAAAAAAGTTGATGTGTGTGTGTGTGTGTGTGTGTGTGTGTGTGTGTGTGTGCAAATTAACAGAACTGTCCCTGGTGCTGGCCTGTGGGGTAAAAGTGGTAAGAGCTGAGCCTGACGCGGGAGGAAGAGGTGTCCTTCCCCTAATGTGGAGAAACTCCACCACGGTTTTGGAGCCATGGTGAGACTTGGCTTGTTGACCTTGCGGGGCGGAATTCACGCTGAAGAACTGGGCCAGTGGCTTTGTCGTGTGGCTGCATCAGCCACCACAGCCGTGGGCCTCCTGGGCTTCTCACCTGCTTTGTAGTGGGCTGAGTGCGCCCGTGCAGTGATGCATGTTTTGGGAAAAGGAGATCCCAAGCTGAAGGAAGGAAAGCATTCTTACAAGTGCAGTTTGGACACATGGAATTATTAATTTGACTATTAAAAGGTGTGTGAGCTCATTATGTAGTCTGGGCCAATGGAGGGGGCAATATCAGTTACACGCCCGTGAAATTAAGTATAGGTTAGACGCTTATGTCCTTGAAGACATCAAGGCAGGCATAAAGAGGATTTCAGCCTACTCTGGGCCTTCATTTTCTCTTTCCTGATTTTTACCAATGTTCATGTTGAATAGAGTGATCTATTATATCCTGTTACATCAGTGAAATGGGAGACAGTACAAGAAAATCAGATTAACAACATATAAGGAGTGATGGTCATAGCTGGTGTGCAGGAAACATACATGTTTCGGGATAAATAGGTATAAAATAGCCCCCACTTTTTCTTAAAATTGAGCAGAAGTGATGTGGGCTAGATTCAGTGGTCAGCGGGCACCATATTCTTTATCTAGATCCCAGATGCTCTTCCTGGCAGTAGGTCTTACTCTCCTCAGCATCTCCTCATTCTGAGGTGGTAAGGGAGTGCACTCATGACTTTGGCCTGGGCGCTACATACCCTCTTGCTCTGTGACCGAGAGCCAGCCACGTGACACCCGCATGACCTCCTTGTCTGAAGGGAACGGGAGTGCTCCCCAGTGTCTCATATTGATGTGGTGCAGAATGGAAGGTCCATTTGCCTTATTCTTTGAAGTCAGCTCCATTTAGCCCAACAAAGGCCCATGCTGAAGGATTTCTGGGTACCTGGCACAAAGGTGGGGTTCTTTGGATTGCCAGTGGCAGACACCCCTCTCTCTATGGCAAAGAGGACATAGAATCAACAGTGCTGGTGCTCTCTGCTTCCATCTGTGTTGCCTTGGCTCCTGGTGGGTCCCCGTGAGCTGGCCTCCATGGTCCAGCACCAGCAATTTTCACGTGAAACTCCAGTGGGAAGGGAGAGTCTCTGCCTGATGGTTCCAAAATTGGAGTACTGGGATTTCTGTAATTAGGTGATCTTGGGTCACGTGCCCAGGCCTAAATCAGTTCCTGTGGTCACAGGATCGGGGTATGGATTTGCCAGGCCTGGGTCACATGCTTACCCTGAACTGTGGGGTACAAGGGAGGTGGGGTCCATCCTGGCTAAACCACGCAGACTGAGAATGCGGGGGAGCTGGCCTCCAGAGAAAGTCAGGGTACCATTTTTGGAGAATGCGTAATCAGTATTAAGTATACAAATAAGAGTCCTCCATGGTGCTCAGTAAATATTTGTTAAATCACTGACTGATAATGGTGCAAAGACAGTATATCAGTCAGGGTTCTCCAGAGAAACAGAACCACCAGAATCAGGTCACATGATAATGGAGGCTGACAAGTCCAAAGATCTGCTGCCTGGGCTGGAAACCAGGAGAGTCCGTGTAAATGCCGGGAAGCGCCAGTCCAAAGCTGGCAGGCCCAAGACCCAGAAAGAGCCAGGGTTTCCGTTCGAGTCCCAGGATAGGGCAAAACTAGTGTCCCAGCTCAAGGCAGTCAGGCAGGAGACAGTGCTCCCTTACTTGTGGGTGGGTCAGCCCTCTCGCTCTAGCAGGCCTTCAACTGCTTGGAGGGGGCCCACCACCATAGGGCAGGGACTCCTCTTCAGTCAGTCTGTGGATGCAAATGTTAGTCTCATCCAGAAGCACCTTCACAGACACCCCCACAGGAGTGACCCAGTGTCAGGGCCACCTGTGCCCCCGTCAGTGTGGCATATAACGCTTTGACTTCCAATCCACTATGCTTTGTTGGGAAACTCTCCTAGTTTGAGGAGAGTCTTTGTTTTTGCCTCTGATCAGTGGTAATAGCCAACGAATAACTTGCCTCTGATGGTGGAGAAGTTTGGGATAATAAGGTACCATAGTCCCTATTTTGGGGTGTGCCTGTGAGAACTGTAAGATTCATGAGATGTAAATATCTCCTCTCACCCACAAGACGTGCCCCTGATGGGTTTGTTTCTCCCCCAGTGCCCAAGGTAATTGCATTTTTAATGTTGTATTCTATACCTGTCAGGAGTTAAATAAAGCCAGTAAACTTAGGTTAGTTTCTAACGACGTTTATGTCGTTTCTAAAGATGAAGATAATTTATTAGGCATGCAGTTTTACACTAAAGGAGGTGTGGGTGTGGCCTGGAAACTTCCGTATCGGAAGGGACCCTGGTCCCAGACGTGTGGGGACCCTTGCACATCAGCATTCGTGGTGTCTGGGGACTAAGACACATTCTGTGCTTCCCAGTCTTCTGACACTCGCTCTGATGGGTCCCCAAAGCAGGTGGGTAACAAGCAGTGCCCGGGGCTGGTCATGGCCAAATGCTGTCATTTATACTTGAGGTTCTCGGAGACAGCTGAAGCCCCGGGCACAGCTGGGTCAGGGGGGTTCCAGTCTGGTGGGTGTTGGGGTGTCCCAGCTGCCTACTCCAAGTGCAAGGGCTTGAACAAGCTGGGGCAAGAGGGGCAGGGGTAAGACCCCCTGGGCTAACCGTAACTCCCCTAAGACATCATGGGCCCCCTGTTCCCAGCCCACCTGAGAAGTGAAGGCTCTCGTGACGCCAGCTCAGTCTAGGCTGCAGAGGCTGTGGCTCTCCTCTCCTTCCCTTGTCCCCACTGAGGCAGGTGGCCTCCTCCTGGTCCGTCTGCCTCGAGCTGCCGTGCTCTGACCTTTCTCAGGATCTTTGTCTTCACCTCCTATCACAGACTGAGTTGTGTCCTCCAGAATTCGTGTGTTGAAATCCTAACTTGGCACTCAGAATGTGACTTTACTTGGAGATAGGGTCTTTACAGACGTAAGCAAGATAGAATGTGGTCATTCAGGTGGGACCTGATCCAGTGTGCCTGGTGATCTTAGGAAAGGGAGACATTGGGCCCGAGACAGACACACGGGGGGAGGATGATGTGAAAACTCAGGAGCCGCGCAGGCAGAGGGTGGGAGCGACGCCTCAGCCAGTGCAGGAGCACCGAGGATGCTGCCACCACCAGCAGGTCGGAGAGGAGCCTGGGGGAGACCCCCTGCGATTTCACCCGGAGGGCAGTGTGAGCAGGAGCGAGTGCCCGGCCTCCCAGCTGTCTGGGGCTCTACCCAGTGTAGACTGGCGCGCCCAGAATGCCCCAGGGATCAGCACGGCTGCGTGGTTGGGAGAAGCTTGTAGCTCGGCAGCGGGGTTGGACCTCCTCAAAGGGGAAGCTGCTCACCGCCTCAGGGGTCATCCTGCTAATCGGGACGCCCACCCTGGCCGCTGGGGCACCTCACCTGCAGAATGCCCCCTGGCCCACGGACAGGGGTAACGAAGACCCCCGCTGGCCCAGCGTTCCCTGCCCCCCGCCCCCGCTGGCTCCCTGTGTGCGAGCTGGGGGCGGCGGGAGCGGCATTTGCTGACCGCTAGGGGGCGCGCCCGGAAACCGCCTGCAGGACGGGGAGAAGGATCACCGGCCAGTCAGGGCGCTGCTCCGGGGAGCGCGGGGGGCTCTCAGCACCGGGCCGGGCCTTTTGGGAGAGAGAAGGCCCACAACCTTACGGACGCCCCGAGCGGGAATTAGACGCGTGGAGGGCGCGTATCCGCAGAAGTCTGAGAAGGCCTCCGAAGCTGCAGCCGGAGCTGCTCTGCATCCTGTCCCCGCCCCACTGCACGTCGCGCCCTGTCCTTCAGCCACCTGCGGCGATCCCAGGCCTTCTCGTGCATGCCCTGCACTGCCCCCCCTCCTGCGTTCGCTCAGTTCATCCTTCCGGAATGTTCTCCCGCCTACCTGAAGTCCGTTTCAGGCAGTGCTGCTCCCGTGAGGCAGGCAGAGAACTCGGTGTGGGCTCTCTCCTCATTCGGGGGCCGCTCAGGGTCGGCCCTTCAGATCAGCTGCTGCAGTGCGTGGGCCCGGGTAGGGGGTGTGCGGTGTCCCCGTCAAGCCCTGTGCCGCGTACCGGCACCTTCTGGGGCGAGGACCGTTCTCAGCACCAGGAAGCCATCCTGCTCGGAAGAACAGTAGCTATCGGCGGTCCTGTGGATGGAGGGCGTTCAGGTGGAGCACCTTCACTCTTCCGAGAGGGAAGGACAAGGATGGGGTAAGGTTCCGCGGACTGAGGGAGCATCCCTGATGTCTGCTCTGCTGAGCACCCTGCAGCCTGCAGGTGGCCATGGAGATGCCTTGCTGGACGCACCACGGTCCTCTTAGTGTGGAGGACATGTGGCTCTGGCCCCTCGGCTGGACCTCAAGGCCCTCGCTGCCTGTCCTGGGTTGAATAGTGTCCCTCACCCCCCAAAATTCATGTCCACCCAGAACCGCAGAATGTGACCTTATTTGGAGAGAGAGTCTTTGCAGGTGTGACTCCTTAAATTAAGAGGCAGTTACGCTGGGCTAGGGTGTGGCCTGGGGTGTGCCCTAAGCCCGGTGACCGGCACCCTTATTAGAAGATGAGAGGACACAGGAGAGCAGCGTGTGATGACAGAGACAGGGACTGGGGACACGGCCACAAGCCAAGGAGTGTCCAGGATTGCCGGCAGCCCCCACGAGCGGGGGGAGGGGCTCCCTCACAGCCTCCAGAAGACCCAGCCAGGCACAACTTGATTTTGGACTTCTGGCCTCCAGAACTCTGAGGGGATGAACTGCTGTTGTTCTAAGCTACCGAGTCCACCAAGTGGAATTTGTTATGGCAGCTCCAGGAAGCTCACACGCTGCGGGGCTCGCCTTGCGCCGCGAGAAGGTGAGCATCGTGTCTGCCTCACCTGTCTCTACAACGACCCCACACCCCCTGTTTGTTCCTCAAACCCCCACACACCCTAACCTTTTTGACAGGTCAGTATGTCAGCCTATAGGCCCTGGCAGGATTGATTATAACCTGCAGTTTGAAGTTCTTTAACCAGTAAAATGTTGGTGTTTGCATGCTTTTTAAATTTTTAATTAACTGTTTGGCACATAGCATGCTTTTTAATGCTTTCAATTACCACATATAATTATTTAGATATGAATTTTAGAAATGTCAACTGACTGGTTTCTTGGCAGAGGTAGCTTGAAAGCTATAAACCTCCCACATCTGATGCTCTGTTCCCGTGAGCCTGAGCCTTGCGGACCGCGGCAGGCATGCCCCTGGGTAGGCTGAGGGGTGGGAGATGGGCCACAGGAGCAACATTTGTGATGGATTTTACTGAGGAGCCGTAATTTAAATCGTGTTTACAGTAGACCCTCTTCCACTCACTGGGCACATTATGGATAGGATGCAGAATTCCCATGGATTTTCATTCAGTTCAAGCTTTGCATCACTAGTCTCTGGGGATGTATTTAAGAAAGATATCCTTTCCACCTCTATGTTTATTGCAGCATTATTTACAATAACCAAACAATGGAAGGAGCCCAAGTGTCCATCAACTGATGAATGAATAAAGAAGATGTAGTCTATATATACAATGGAATATTACTCCACCATAAAAACAAATGAGATCTTGCCATTTGCAACAACATGGATGGTGCTAGGGGTTATTATGCTAAGTGAAATTAGTCAGTCAGACAAAGACAAATACCATATAATCTCACTTATATGTGGAATTTAAGAAACAAAACAAACAAGGAAAGGAGAAAAAAAAAAAGAGAGAGAGACAAACCAGGAAACAGATCTTAACTCTAGAGAACACATTGATGTTTCCCAGAGGGGAGGTGGATGGGGGGATGGGTTTTATAAGGGATGGAGATTCAAGAGTACACTTATCATGATGAAAAAATTTTAAAAAGCAAGATATCCTTTCGGTCTGAGATAGGGCCGTCCATTCATTTGCTGACCTTTTCTTGGGCATCTTGCATGTGCCAGGTGGGTATAGGAGCTGAGGATAGAGCGTGACTAGCTGTGTCTCTGGACCTCAGGGAGCTTCCATCTGCCGATGTTCCTGCCTGGCTGGGTGGTTCGGGGACGGGATGCCTTCCTGCCATTAGTGGAAATGATTGGGAAAGAGTTTCTTAGTATAGCCTCCCTCCTCTGGTTTTTGATACCATTTTGAAAATGAATGTTTTATAAGACAACTAGAATGTGATATAACAATTAAAATGCTTCCATTTGAGAATTCAAGGGAATGCTGATCTTTAATAGCCACAGATCTTGTTCCAAATATCTTCTGTGTGTGTGTGTGTGTGAGTGTGTGTGTGTGAGTGTGAGTGTGACATGCACTTGCCAGGGATTTCCTCTCTACTGAGAGGAGGTGGGTCTAGCGTGGAGCCAAGACCAGAGGCTTGGCGGCCAGTGAGCTGTCTGGTCCTGCTGCCAGCAGTGGGGTCACCCAGCATGGAGTCCTCAGCCGCTTACAGAAGGGGCTGCGGACAGCCTCTGAGGATCAGTGCTCAGGTGTTCTCGGAGGCTCTTACTGGGTGCAGAGCTCATTGCTGTTGTTCTTTCAAGACTTTAGCCAGAATAAGGATCAAAGGCCTCCTGAAAACACCTCATTATTTGCCTTTATCCCTGGAAGGCTGCCTCTGGGGAGGGGGTAGCAGCCCTGTGACCACGTCTAGGGCCCTACCTGCAGGTAGCAGATGGGGTCCAGGCCTGTGGCCTGAAGCTCGGCTCCCCATCCCTGTGGGGGACCCTGTTAACATGTTGGGGACCTTGGCCTCACATTGCCTGCACGGGTCCCTTCGGCAGACATGTCCAGGAGTAAATGTTGTTCCCTAAGATCCAAATCACAAGCCAAAGTGGTTTTTCCTAAACTATTCAAAGTTCAACTTAATACTTTCAATGTCAACAGCACAAGCTGTTCCTGCCCCTGAGTGTTTGTACGGATCCTGGTAGAATCTAACCCGCTTTGTGTGGTGCTTTCTCTCACCAAACCATGGTCTCCTGGAGGCCAGGGGCCCCCTGTTCTGGCTATCCCTCATCCCGGGCACCTGCACAATCTCTTCACCATGGGGCTAGGTGCTCATCAGATGGTGGTTGAGGAGTATAAGCCATGAGATACACTGATGGGAGATCTGCTCCAAATTAAGCTCAAGGAAAACAATTTAGAATTGTAATATTGACTCCGTTTTGTATCTTTTGTACTTTGTTGACAATATTGAACAAAGTTGTGTCCTACTTCAGTAAAAAATAGAAGTTTTTCATGGTATTGATTTTCTGGAAATCGAGTTCTATCATTTTATGTAATGAATGAGATCACTCTGCTTATCCTCCCAGATGTGATGTGATGGTAGCTGTAATCGGGGCTGAAAGTGGCTCTAGGGCTTTACCACCAGTGTGTAAATCCCTGTGGCCGGCACACTGTTGGTGTGCGTGAGTGGAAAGGTTTTCCAGCCAGACTGGAAGGTGAATCAAGCCACAGGAAGGAGGATGTTCGCTGGAGGGAAGGACTCAAGCCCAAAGGCCCCCCACACAGGCGGCCTGTGTAGGAACACACACAGGGCAGCAGGGCAGGTGGAGGTCCACGTGGGTCAGAATGTGTTTGGGGTGACCTCAGAGCAGGGCCTCCGCTGAGCTCCGGGTAGGTGATCCCAGCACCCAGGCCCCGAGTGCCTGGGGGATTCAGAGGAAAATCAACGTGAGCTGGTCAGGAAGGTGAACATAATATTTGACTCAGGTTGAAAAGGGTGACTCAGGGGCTGCAGGGATGCGGGAAGAGTGAACTGCTTCAAACACTGAAACAAGTTTCCTTCTTTGATTTGAAAGCTCAGTTTTGTTTGAGGAGCATACTGTTTCAGGAACTGCCCAGGAAGGCCTTAGCGGCTTTCCCTCTCGGCAGATTATTTGCTTCTAGAATGGCCTGGACTCCCAGCCCGAGGCTCCAGAACCTTCTGCAGTTTATTACAACTGGCGTCCACTCTCCACTTACTTGGTCAAGTGCTCAGGATGTTGTGTGCGGGTGCTGGTCGGGTCCATATGATATCTGAAGACAGAATAATCTTCTGATTTTTTCTGTCGGTTTTGATACATAAACAGTGTCAGGCGGGGACCAGCCTTTTAATAGATGACACTTGTGGGGCAGAATGAAAATTTAATCTCAGATACATCAGGAAAGGGCTGCGTGCAGACCAGAACTTCAGCCGCAAGATTCACAGGCACATTCAGGATTGGAAGCCTTGATTACACTGGACTCATTAAGTAGAGGCTGTGCCCGATATTTGTGATCTGCATTTATTTGTAGAACAGCAGTAGATGTTTTAAATGGAACACAAATGGCACGTAAACTTTCTGTAAATGAGGGTGTCACCCTCAGGTCCCTTGGAGCACCCCGATTCCTCCCATGTGAGGACGAAACCAACTGTGCACCCTGAGCCCACTTCACCGTCACCGTGCCCAGAGCTAAGCTGGCCGGGTCCACCACTGATTCGCCGCCGGGCTCCCAGGCCCCCCGAGGCCCCTCGCCGCCCACTCCATCCATCGCTGCCAGGCTCCGTTGGGTTTTCCCTCTGCCGCTGCGCATGCTGCCCTTTCTCACCCGTTGCTCCGGTTGAAAGCCTCTTTGCCTCTCCGCCCTCTTTCTTCCTTTAAATTCAAACTCCAAATCTGGTGTCCATACTGGCCGGAATGCACTTGAATATCTCTTTACAGAGTGACTTGGTTTTTATTCCAGTGGTGATGTGGTGAACTGTTGCATTATATTTCAGCATCCTGTTCTGCATCCTCAGCCCACCCTCCCCTCCACCCCTCTGAACAGGCAGAATTTTAGTGACTTGCTGTCTTTGAATCTCAAAATAAACTAGAAATCCCAGGAACCAAATGGATTCTCTCCAAAGATAAGGTCCCTTAGAGGTAAACGTCAGGAACCTCCCACCCCTCTTGTTAGGTGGACACGGGGAGGCAGAACTGAGAGGTAACTGGACAAGAATCATTGCATGAGGACCCACACAATATTCCTGGGGGTAAATGCACAGGACTCATGCCAGCCACGGTTGCTCATGGGGTGTATCTTGGGGCATGCGGCTGATGACGTTTCTTACATTTTCCCCCTGAACAGTCTCCATCTTGTTGTTTGGGAGCCTAAGGGGCCAGATCCTAAGCTTTCAATGATTTCTAGGTTTCTTTCTTTCTTTCTTTTTTTTAAGATCTTATTTATTCATGAGAGAGAGAGAGAGAGAGAGAGAGAGAACACGAGCGCATGAGCATGGGGGAGGGCGGGTGAGTCAGAGGCAAGGGAAAGCAGACTCCCTGCTGAGCAGGGAGCTAGCCCCATACAGGGCTCAGTCCCAGGATGCTGAGATCATGACCTGAGCTGAAGGCAGACACTCAACTGACTGAGCTACCCAGGCGCCCCATGATTTCTAGGTTTCTAGAAACAGAGAATTTTTCCTCTACCTGGAATCCATCTCCTTTCCCTCCCATCTGGTTGCCATCCTGCCCTCCTTGGAAGCCCAGGTCAGGCCACCTCCCCTAGAATCCTGAAGCCCTGCCCAACCCCCTCCAGGCATGGGGATGCTTATCACACTTGGAGCCTGGCCCCCCCACCTGCCGGGGCAGCGAAGTGCCACATTCACCTTTGATCCACAGCCTCTGGGAAGCTGGCCCCGCACAGAGTCTGCGGCAGCAGCGTGTTTGTAGGGGGAGAGAGGCTGGTCTGGTGGCTAGAGACTCAGGCATCCTGCTCTTTGGATGCCCTAAAGATTTTGTGTAAAGAGTTCCTTTTCTTGTTAATCCCTGGGTGTTAGATGAGCAGAGATATGAGTCTCAATACAAATAAAGCCAGAAGCATCTTTCTTAATTAAATTTGAAATGCTAGTAATTATCCACATTATTAAGGCAGATTGAATCTACCTTATTGCCGCTGACATGACGGGAGGCTGGTACCTCCTCACTCACGATGGCTCTTAAACAATGTAAAAAAAAGTCCAGCCCAAATGACAATATCCACTGTCTCTGAGCGTTCACTGGCCGGAGGTGCCTCCTTCCAAGGAGGGACTGAGAAGTGTTTTACCGGCTTGACCCATGAATGCCGCCTCCCCTGGACGGCAGGTGTCCGCACCTGAGCTCGCAGGAGTGCGGAGCTATGGTTTGGGTCGGGGCCGGAGGATGCCTGCAGGGTGTGAGCAGCAGGAGTGGGCGCTGCCTGCCGTCGGCTGGGAGGCCAGGTGTCCAACAGCGGGTGCCGTACCCGTGGAGGGTCAGTGTGATGCCTCCCAGACCCTGCTCCGGGGTCTGTCACATGGAAGCAGGTGTGAGTGAGGCAGAGCTTTGTACCCTGAGAGCCAAACCCCATGGGAAAGCTGGGGGTGGGTGTTTGGAAATGCCGACGTTTGCTCACTCAAGCCTTTCCAATCTCGAAGGGAATTCGAAAGCTGAGATTATTCTGATGGTTCGGGCCCGAAAGGGAAGTCATGTCCCCTACGTGCAGGGAATGGAGAGACCTTGTTTGTTTGTTTACTCTTTGGACTTGAATCCCTGGATCATCTCTTCAGTTTTTCAGTTGATGTGTGTGTCCATGTACATGTGTGTGCATGCGTGTGCATGCCTGTCAGTGTCTCTGTGTGCATGTGTATGCATACATGTGTGCATGTGCGCACACGGGCATACGTGTATGTGTGTCCATGTATGCGTGTGCATCCGTGCGTGTCACATGCATGCCCATGTGTGCATGTGTCCATGAATGTACAATTGTATGTGTGCATGTGTCTGTGTGTGCACACGTGTGTTCATGTGCACGGGTGTGTGTCTATGTTCGTGTGTGCATACATGTGTGTGCGTGTGTGTGCATGTGGGTGTGTCTATAATTATCTGGAAAGCCTATAAAAACCAATGTAATCCTGGTAAAATACTTCTAAAATCTTTTTGTTGTCAGTAAATTTTATGTTTTCTTTATAAAGAGCAGGCACATTCTAGATTAAATAAATATATTTGATATATTTTTAGTTTTTAAGAGCCTTCTCAGGGTTAAGCATCAAGAAAAGAAAACTTGCAGTTTATAAAGTTCTCAGGAAGCACATCGATCGAAACAACACTTTCTTTAAGCTCAGTGAATTAATTTCAGTGTGTTGTGCCAAAATGTGGCTTTCTCCAGCTAATGACAAAGCGATTCGCTTCGGTCTGGGGCGAAGCCCTCTGAGGATGCGCGGCGCTCAAAGGCATTGTTGGTGCTGACTTAGGGAGAACACACTCGTGATTGCCCCCTCTCGCATCTCTGTCTCTGCGGCGGTCCTGGGGAGCGAGGGTGTCAAAAGGAAGTGTGAAGCTCAGTGCTGGCCTGCGAGCTGACGCCCCTCCCCCTCATTCCTGCCTCCCCGGCTCATTGCTCGGGACACACAAGAGGCTGGCTCCATGCTTGGCCGCCTTGGGGAGGACAGTGGTGGGAAGCAAGGCTGAGGAAGCCAGGAAGCTTTCTTGTCTTTGGTTTTGCTTCTGGCCAGATGGAGGGGAGGAGTCTGTGGGAGGCAGAGGAACATCTCCTAGACCAGCATAGGAGGTACCCGGAGTGGGAGTGGGGACAGAGGCTTTGGGAAGGATGGCCTGGCTGTGGCCCCCTGGAGACAGGTTATCGAATCACAGGAGCCTGGAGAGGGATGGCTTTGGGCACTTCTGGGTGATGGAGAGGGGCTGGTGTCCCTGGCCTTGCGGAAAATTCCTCTATTCCACCTAAGACATGGGAGTGGCAGGAGCCACCAGCCTTGTGGGGTCTTGATGATGGGGACAGTGGGTCTGTCAGTGATGCCCTGACATGCAGAGACCAGAGCTCTTGCTCGACTGCGCAGAGGCTTGAACTGTGTCCCCCAAACTGTTCGTGTCCCAAACCCTGGGAGTCAGAATGTGACCTTATTTGGAAATCGGGTCTTTGTGGGTGTAATTAGTTGAGGTCATCTGGATTAAGGTGGGCCCTGAATTCAATAAGCGGTGTCCTTGTAGGACAGAGAAGGAAGAGAGGAGACACACAGAGAAACAGAGCACAGAGGAGAAGAGTCCACGTGAAGTCAGGCGGAGATTGGAGCGATGCAGCCACAAGCCGAGGCATGCCCGGAACCACGAGGACCTGGCAGAGGCAGGAAGACTCTCCCCCTCCAGCCTTCGGAGGGAGCCAGGCCCTGCACACAGCTTGGTTCTGGACTTTGGCCTCGGCAACTGTGAGAGAGGACGCGTCTGTCATTTCAAGTACTTTGTGATGGGCGTCCTGGGAACCTAGCTCCAGCCATGTCTGGCACTGATGAAGCTCCTGGAGCCCTAACACCAGGTGTCTGGAGGAAGAAAAGAGCCCCCAGAAGCTGACCGAGGTGCCCCTGGGGCCTCAGAATTACTTCTGCTTCCTTTCAATCTCTGGGACTCTCCTTGGCCGTGTCTGCTCACTGCCCCCTGCTGCCCACCTGGGACATGGCGCTGGGAAGGAACCTGGTCCCTGGGCCCAGAGCCGGCCCCCTGCTGCACTGCCCAGCCATCATCTCTGCAGGGACCCCCAGGAAGCGAACTCTGTTCGCTTGGAACGCAGCTTGGAAAACAGTGTGCCAGGAGGAGGTGAATTTCGAATAAAAGTCCTTCTTGCCATCCTTATGGGGGGAGACCTCTTTCCTCTGCTGGGTCCAGATTTCCTTCTCCCATCTTGGCCTGATGCCCCTGGAAGTCCTGGGAGGCAGCCGTTCTCATGGTGACCCTGATGGCTGTTGTGTGGAGCCAAGGGGCCGAGTGATGGTTTGTCTCAGTCCCTTTGCATCGAGCCTATTCATGAGGCCTTGAGGGAGCTCATTCTGCCCGAGCCCCAGGGTTCAGGGGGTCCCTGCAGTGGCTTCCCCTGGACCACGTGGACCGACCTGCAGGGTGTTCCTCTTGGCCGGGGGAGCCCCTCCCGCAATACCCCTGTTTATGCCTCACCAGCTCGGTGTTGGGCAGGGAGGAATTTATCTTGTTCATGCCTCTCTCGGTGACAGTATTTAATGAAGAGACATTCAAGGCATCTTCTGAACTCGTGAATTTTGAGACAAGAATCATAGCTTCACAAAATCACTTATAGGAACAATTCCAAACTGCAATTTACTTTGCTTAATGAAAAGAAACCAAGAAGTGTGGCCCTTACTGCTCAGCTGGATGTTTTCTTTGGACACGTGTCAGCCTGTACATGTAGCGAGCGCCCAGGCCTCTGACGCAAGAGCCTTCAGGCTCCAGCAGATCGAAGGCTGCGTGTGGAGAGTCCTGGAGGGGGCTCGTGTTGGGATTCCGAAGTAGGGAGTCCTGACTGTATCCGAGGGGCCCGCCGCGCCTGCCCATGCCTCGCGACTCATCACAGCAGGTGCTCTGATCATTTGTGACCTGAGTTAGAATTTTCCAACAGAGTCCGTCAGTGATGTGTGATGTGAAGTCCGGAAGAGTCTGGTTTCTGGAATGACCCATCTGGAAGACTGCTGGGCCCATGTCCACCACTGTGTGTGTCCGTGACCGTGAGACCTTCAGGGGCATGTAACTGAAGGAGCCGGTTTTAGTTTCCGCAAGGGAGCGCCTCCTTGGAAACGTGTGTGACATCCGGGTGGGAGGAAAGGGGTGCTGAGTCCTGGGTGTCCCGGCCACGCAGGCATTCCCAAGTCCTGGCCTCGGCTCCGCTGGGCCCCCCTGAAGTCCAGAGTCCCTCCTGGGAATGAAGGCTTTGCCACGAATATTACGTTCGGCTTTGAATCCAATGGCTTACCTTAGTATCGACTGCATTTTCTCCGGTCTCCGTCCTGATTTTCCGCTGACACAATTGTGTAATTGCCTGCAGCCTGGTAATTAATTGTTAGCTCCGGTTGCATGTTTGGTCCTTGCAAGCATGAGGCCCCGGTGTTGGGAAGGTCTCTGAATTGGATTTTCATCTGTTCAGCACCGTCATTGTTAATTATGAGAGTAGGAGTGAGGCCATTTTGGAAATGAAAACGCATTGCCCTGATTTCCACTGGATCCTTAGTTTTCTCTCTCAGCGGCGTTGCAGACACATGCAGATAGAAGCTTCAGATTCCATCTTTAGATTTACGGACAGATATGATTGTGGCCTTGGAGGCTGCTTCTGTTCTCCTGACAAGGGTGCACAGGAGGGATGCATATTTATGGATTTTGCTGTGCTCAATTTAATCTGGCACTTCTACCCTTTGAAAAACAAAAGAGCAGCAAGCCCCAGGAAGCTGGACATAGCTGCGGGATGGTGGGTGGTGTTGGCAGGGTGCCCCCCACAATAGGGCCTATTTGAAACTGGGTTTGAGTCTCCCCTCGGCTCCCACCCTCAGGATGCCTCCTTCTTTTCTGGGTCCCTCGAGCACATTTGCTGATGGCTGCGTGGTTGACTCCTGGCTTCTGTCATGTGTCACTTTACCTGCCTGTCACCACCTACAGGAAGGACAGAAGTCCCCGGCGTAACACACTGCACCTGCGGCAGACAGAATGCTGGCCCCAAACGTGTCCGTACCCTAGCCGCTGAAGCCTGTGAATATGTCACCTTGCCTGCTGAAAGGGACTTGGCAGTTGTGGTGAAATGAAATAGCTTGAAATGGGGAGATTATCCTGAATCACCTGGGCTAAGCCCGGTGTAATGACAAGGTTCCCTCACGAGGAGGGCAAGGTCAAAGCAGAGAAGGGAGACTCAGTGACTGAGCCCCATCCACTTTAGGTTGGAGTCATGTGCTGCGGAGTGGAGGGCGGGGTCCCGGGTCGGGGAAGGTGGGCGCCTCCAGAAGCTGGGAGAGGCCAGGAAACAGATTCTCCCCGGGAGCCTCCCGAAGGGACATAACTCAGCCGGCACCTGGATTTTAGAGTTCTGACCTTCAGACGTGGAAGAGGATGAATCTGTGGGTTTTCTTCTACACCCCTGCATTTGTGGCCATGTTTTGCGCTGCAGCTACGGGAAACGGATGCGGAACCCGGTCCTCACCAGGGGCTGGGCGGTTGCTGAGTGAAGGATCCCGCGGGGAAAGGCGAAGCCCCGGAAATGTGGCTTATGTGGGAAATCCGTTTCAGAATGAGCACCGGTCCTCACCGTCCCCTCACTCTGCTGCAGTGAAAACCACGGCTTGCCCTTTGATTCACGGGGCTGCATATTCACCTGCACGGAGCGGTGTTGGGGCGAGCAGCCCGCCACCAGCAAGGCGGCGCCGCATGAGACACCCGCTAAATGGGAACTTAGAGGTTTCCATTTATTTATTTATTTATTTATTTATTTATTTATTTATTTATTTAAAGATTTTATTTATTTATTTGACAGAGAGAGACAGCGAGAGAGGGAACACAAGCAGGGGGAGTGGGAGAGGGAGAAGCAGGCTTCCTGCCGAGCAGGGAGCCCGATGTGGGACTCGATCCCAGAACCCTGAGATCATGACCTGAGCCGAAGGCAGACGCTTAACTGACTGAGCCACCCAGGCGCCCCTAGAGGTTTCCATTTAACTTCCTTTCATGAAGTTTCCAGGATGTGTTTAAAGTAAAAATTGTGAGTATGTCACCCTATCATCTTTTTCAAAGCTGCAGGAAAAAGGTAAGGAGAAAAAAAAAAAGGGAAGCAAAGCAGTATTTTGAACTTTTGAAAGCATCATTTTCGAGTCCTCAAATTCCCGGTGGAAGACAAAACACATACCTTTGGCTTAAAAAGAGACTTTGTAGATCTGTGTTTCTTTTGTCCTTTTTATTTTATATCTCAGCACCTTTCCTTATTTATGGTCAGCGTGTTGCCTCCATTTCAATTAACTAGATGCCATCAGGAAGGTTTCAGAGAGCAAGCGAGGGACAGCAAGTCACAGAGGGGGTGTCCTGGCCTGGCCAGTGAGTGGCCTGTGACCTGGGTCAGCCACTTCCCAGGCCAGATTTTGGTTTCCTCTTCTGCGAGGTGAGTGGTCTGCTTAGGGATTCCCCAGGCCCACCGCCCTCTGAATCCTGGTACCGCCCGGGCCATTTCAAGAACTAACTGAAGGGGACGCACGTCAGTATTCCTCAGCTAGAGATTTCCAACCAAAAAGTCTTTCAGGTATGCTGACCTTCCAGGTTTCTTCTCTTGAGAAACACAAAAACAACAGACAAATACATTCCTAAACATGTTAATAAGCTAACCGAAGACTACCATTCATCATTCTGATTGAAACCTTTTAAACTGCATAATTGTGCTCTGTTTTTCTCAGTTACCTTAATGAAGTAGCTTTTGGGGCAACAATGATTAACTACGGGCTTGATAGAGTAGGATGCATTTGTCTTTAAGTGTCTGCTTTTTTTTTGGTTTTACATTTATCTTAACTCTGTATGAGAAGTGAATTTGCTAGGATGGTGAGGGTGCCACAGAGATGACAATGATCACCTCCTTCATTTCATCCAAAAGAAGCCAGTTGGGATGAAGTGCATATTTTCCCCTTAAATGTGGCGAACCCCCCCCACCACACCTCCGTGACAGCTCACACCTTGCTGCTTCTTTACGAGCTGGCCGTGCTGTCCAGTGAAATCTATAACCCTGTAAATGCATATTTTTCTTTTTTTTTAAAAAAAGGGTTAATATATGGCTTTTTAAAAGATTTCTGAGGTTCTGTAACTAGATTTTGTATTAAGAAAGTATGGATCCTAAATTTTATGTTTTAATAAGATCAGAGGGACTGATTCATTGGCTTTGTGGTACTTTATAGTAAGTCGATAAATACAGTTCTTTGACTCTCGTGGGACTGCCGGTGGTTTGGTCTTCCGTCGGAGCTCACTTGTGCATTACAGGCTAAGCTTTCTTGTGGAAATGACTCAGAAAATGCCCCATTCGACAACCTGAACTGGAAGTCCTTGGGATAATCCACCCTGCTCGGAGGTGAACAATATGCCACCCCCTTGACTTTCCAGCCTGAGAACACCGTTTCCAGTTCCACAGGTCAAAGAGTTGCTTTTAGTCCCTTAATGGTGAGTCGTAAAGGGAAAGATGTAGAAATAATTGCTTATGGCTTTGAGAAGTCTATGAAATCATGCTGATCCAGATGAAATAAATAGGTTATGAGATCTAAGAATTATCTGCTCTAGTAAACACAAAGTGGCCATAACTCAGCAGTGTGATAGCGTGGGTGGCAATAAAAGGGCTTTCTTTGTTCTTTGCCATAAAACTGACATCCTGCTTAACGACATGACCTCGAAGCCAGGAGCCAGTGAGTTACCCCAAGGTTGCTAAGAACGATCCCTGGCTTCAAGGAGCATGTGAGCATTAATTCAGGGGGCAGTTTTCTCTCACCGGCTAAGGACCTGGGGGGCGCCCTGCACCCGCAGCCCCTTCTCTCCCTGTGATCAAGTATAAGCAAATGGCATTCCAGATCTTTATAAGCCTTCTTTTGACAGTCTTCATGAAGATCATGCAAGTCATTCAAGTTCATCATAGAATTCAAGAAAACAAGAACATACAGCTATTTTAAAATGAATGAAGATCGCTCCTAGACCTCGTACCTGGAGTTGATGTAACACTGATGTTTTAATGTATACCTCTTCTAGACTTTTTTTTTTTTAAAGATTTTATTTATTTGAGAGAGAGAGAGAGAGAGCATGAGCGAGGGGGAGGGGCAGAGGCAGAGGGAGAAACAGACTCCACACCGAGCAGGGAGCCCGATGCGGGGCTCGATCCCAGGACCCCGGGATCATGACCTGAGCTGAAGGCAGATGCTTCACTGACTGAGCCCCCCAGGCGCCCTACCTCTTCTAGACTTGTTATACATGTCTACATGTGTGTATTATACTCTTATGATAATGAATTGCACTTCATATTCTTTTAAAAGAAGCATTTTCTTCATGTTGACACATCCAATTTATCAAGGTTTTTTTTTTTTTTTTTTAATGTTAGTGCTTTTTGTCATATAAAAAAATATTTCTCTACCTGGGGCGCCTGGGTGGCTCAGTCAATTGAGCATCTAGCTCTTGATTTCAGCTCAGGTCTTGATCTCAGCCCCATGTTGAGCTCCATGCTGGGCATGGAACCTACTTAAAAAAAATTCCCTACTTAATAGGATGAAAATATGTCCCCATTTTTAAAGCTTTGTGTTTTAGTATTTGCATTTAGATTGATAATAAGTCTTGAATTAATTTTTGGATGTGGATTGAAGTTGGATAAAAGCTGATGGGTTTTTTCCCCATAAGGATATTCAGTGACATCATTACCCTCTCTTGAGGAGCCTGTCCTATCCCCACTGAATTTTGGTGCCTTTTTTTCATAAAGCAAGTGGCCATACACGCACGTGTATTTCTCTATTTTCTATTCTCTGTGGTCGTCTGTTTATCCATCATGCAGAGATACCACATTGCCCTGATTCCTTCTGCTAAGTCTTGTTGGCTGATAGTTTGTCTCACAGCTCTTTTGTTCTTCCTCAAGCCTGTCTGGAGTATTCTACGTTTATTTATTTATTTATTTATTTATTTATTGTATTTTTGTATGAATTTTAGAATCAGCTGTCAACGGACAGAAAAATACCTGCTGGGATTTGATTGGGTTTGCACTGAATCAGGAGATCAATCTGAGAAGACTGACATTTTTTAAATAATGATTTTTATAATCCATAAGTAAAGAATCTCTCTCCCTTTACTTAGGTCTTTAATTTATTTCAGTAATGTCTTGCAGTTTTTCATGTAGAGGTCTTGCACTGGAAAAAAAATCATTCATAGATATTTGATGTTTTTTTGATGCTATATTAAACTGTATTTGAAATTTTTTTTCTAATTTTTGTTGCTAGTTTATAAAAACAAAATGGGCTTTTCATAGTGATCATGTTTCCAGTGGTGCTTCTAAATTCATCTATTAATTCTAAGTTTATTTGTAGATTATTTTAAATTTCTATAAATGCAATTATGTCATTTGTGAATCTTGACATTTTTATTTTTATATCATCTATTCATCCATCCATCAATCCATCATCCATCCATCCATCCATTTATCATCTATCATCTATCTATCATCCATCCATCCATAATCCATCCATTTATCCATTTATTGTCTACCTGTCATCTGTCTATTTTTCCATCATCTATCTATCTGTTTATTTATCTATCATCCATCCATCCATCCACCCATCATCTATCTTTCTTTGCCTCATTACTCTGGCACAATATCTACTAGAAGTGATGATAATGAGCATCCTGAACCCACAGAGAAGGTGTTTACTATTTTAATATCAAGTATGCTATTGGCTGTGTGGTTTTTTTCCCCCAATAGCTACTCTTATTACATTTAGGAAGACCCCTTCTAGTCCCAGTTTTCTGAGCATTTTTTTTTTTTTAAGATTTTATTTATTTGTCAGAGAGATATAGTGAGTGAGTACAAGCAGGGGAAGCTGCAGGCAGAGGGAGAAGCAGGCTTCCCGCCGAGCAGGGAGCCTGATGCGGGACTCGATCCCAGCACCCTGGGATCACGACCTGAGCCGAAGGCAGACACTTAACTGACTGGGCCACCCAGGTGTCCCTTTCTGAGCATTTTAATCATGATTAGGTATTGAATGTTATCAAGTGTTTTCCTTCATCTGTTGAGATAATTCTATGGTTTTGTCCCTTACTTGGTTAGTGTGGTGAATAACTTTTTTTTTTTTTTTTTTTGTGTTTGAATGTTAATATTGCATTCCTGGAGTAAACTCCATTTGTTCTTGATATATTATACTTTTACAATCCCTGGATTCAAATATCTGATGTTTTGTTTTGGGTTGTTGTGTTTATACTCATAAATATTTTTTGGTATCAGGGCCATGTCATACTCACAAAATTAATTGGTAAGTGTTCCCCTTTCTTCTCTTCTCTGAAAGAATATTTTTTAGGTGGATATTACTGTTTTTAAAGGTTTGGGAAATTAATCAGTGAATCCATCTGGGAATCGAGTTTTTTTTATGAGAAGGTTTCTCACTGTTGATCCAATTTTTAAACAGATACAGGGTTATTTAAATGCTCTATTTTTCCTCGTGCCAGCTTTTTAGGTTGTGTTCTTCAACAGGTTTGTTCCTTTCATCTAAGTTTACAAATTCCTTAGGATAAGATTTTTCATAATGCCTTTTATTTTCTTCTCACAGTCTGTAAGATCCTAGCAATGTCCGTTTTCCATTCATGATAGTGGTAACTTTTCCCTCTCTTTGCCTCATAATTCCGGTGAGGGAATTTTAAATTTTATTAATGTTTTTTAATTAATTTATTTATTTTAGAGAGAGGGAGAGAGCGTGCAGTGGGGAGGGGCAGAGGGAGAGGGAGAGAGAGTCTGAAGCAGACTTTGTGCTGAGCATGGAGTCCTACAGGGGCTCCATCTCACGACCCTGAGACCACGACCCGAGCTAAAATCGTCAGACACTTAACTGACTGAATCACCCAGGTGCCCCTAATTTTATTAATGTTTTACAATGACATAATTTGGCTTTGATTTTCTGTGTTATAAGTCTGCTTGCTCCTTCACTGATGCTTGCTCTTGTCCTTGTTATTTATTTTCTTCAACTTTCCTTTGCTCTTCTAGATTCTTGAGATGGAAGTTTAACGAATGTTAACCGTTTCTCCCTCTGTTCTTTCAGTGTATGCATTCGAGGCTATGAATCCCCACGAAGCACGATTTCATCTCACAGTTTTTAATATCCACATATTCATTACTGTGTGGGTCAAAATATTTTTCTTTGTAATTTCATCTTCAGCCATGGGTTTTGGTTGTTTAATTTCCAAACATTTGTGTGCTTTCTGCTATCTTCCTGTTATTTATTTTTAGTCTGTTTCATTTTTGTTAGAGAACGTGCTCTGTGTGATTTGAATTATTTGAAATTTGTTGAGCTTTGCATTATGACCCGGCAGGTGGCCTGACTGCGGTCGCTGTTGCAGGTCCACTTACCAGGGTGTGTCGCAGCTGTGTGCAGGGTCCTGTATGCGTCAGTCAGCTACGACTCGTAAAGCACATTCACAGCTTCTATTTCCTTACTGGTGTTTTCCTTGTTTAATTAGCATCCTTTCCTTTTTGGCCTGAAGAATCCCCTTTAACATTTCTTCTAAGACAGGTCTAGTGCTATGAACTCCCTCAGCTTTTATTTGTCTCAGAAAATCTTTATTTCTCCTTCATTTCTGAAGGACAGCTTTGCCAGGTAGAGTGTTCTTGCTTGGTGGTTTCTTTTTTTGAGCACTTTGACTATATCAAGGTCTCTGCTGAGAAACCCACTGATAGCCTAACGGGGGTTGCCTTGTAGGTGAGGAATTTGTTTTTTTCTCTTGCTGCTTTTAAAATTCTCTTTGTCTTTGATTTTAGACAGTTTTATTATAATGGGTCTTAGAGAAGATCTTTTTGAGTTGAAAATTTTGGGGAACCTAGGAGATTTATGAACTTTGATGCCCAAATCTCTCTACAGATTTGGGCAACTCTCAGCCATTATTTCTTTATTTTTTTAAAGATTTATTTATTGTAGAGAGGGAGAAAGAGAGCACAAATGGGAGGGGCAGGGGGAGAGAGAATCTCAAGCAGACTCTGTGTTGAGCTTGGAGTCCGATGTGGGGCTTGATCTCACAACCCTGAGATCATGACTTGAGCTGAAACGAAGAGTTGGACGCTTAACTATTACTGCGCCATCCAGGAACCCCAGCCATTATTTCTTTAAAAAGCTTTTAGCCCCCTTCTCCCTCTCTCCTCCTTCTGGGTCTCCAGTAACACATAGATTGTTCTTCTTAACAGTATCCCATAGTTCACGTAGGCTTTCTTCACTCTTTTTCATTCTTATTTCTTCTCTGACTGGATACTTTCAAGTGACCTGTCTTTGAGTTCACAGATTATTTCTTCTGCTTGATCAGCCTGCTGTTGATGCTCTCCACTACATTTTTCATTTCATTCATTGTATTCCTCAGCTCCAGAATTTCTTTTGACTCATTTTTATGATTCTCTGTTAAAGCTTCTCATTTGGTTCATTTATTGTTTTCCTGATTTTGTTGAATTGTCTTTCTGTTTTCTTGTAGATCATTGAGCACCCTTAAAACAACTGTTTTCGATTCTTTATTAGGCAAATTGCAGATTCCATTTCTTTGGGCTTTGCTGCTGGAAAATTATCATGTTATTTTGCCCGTGTCTCTTTTCTTTGGTTTCGCCTGTTCCTCTAAGTCTTGTGTTGCTGTCTTCATGTTTGAAGAAACAGTCACCTCCTCCAGTCTCTCCTGATTGGCTGCAGGAGAGAAACACCTTTCATCAGCCCTGTTGGAGATTCTGAAACTTTCTGAGTACACCTGTGGGTACTCTGGGTGCACCTGCTACACAATTTTTATTCCTTCTTGGGAGGCGGGGAATTCTTAAGATTGTATATATGCCTCCTCTTGATCTTGAAAGACTGGGTCAGGTGTGGACCTCCTCCCATTGGCTCTCTCTAGGGTAAAGCTGTTACGCCTTCCTGTTGAAGTCTTTTTATCATCCTGAGCTATTCCCAATTTCCTGTCATAATATAGGAAGTGTTACATAATCTGACATCAATAAAATGAAATCAGTTTCTTTTGGTTAGTGTTTGCATAGTGTGCATTTCCCAGTATTTTTACTTTTGCCTTGTGCCCTTAAATTTAAAGTGTGTCTCTTGTAAAAAGCACATAATTGGATTTAATCTTCTTATGTAGCCTGACGATATTTGTCTATTAATGGAAGTATTTATCCTATTTATATTTAAAGTAAGTACTGATTTAGTTGGGTTTAAGCCTATCATTTTATGATTTGTTTCCAATTTGTTCTACTTTTGTTTGTTCTTTCTTTCTTGCCTTGTTTGGGATTAATGAAGTATTTTCTCTCATTCCATGTTGTCTTTCTACATTGTGATTTTTGTTGGTACTTTCTTAGTGGTTCCTCTAGAGACCACCGTATGCACGATGCAGCTGTAGCAGCCCATCTTCCCTACCGATGCAGGAGCCCTACAGTGCTTTAGATCCTTTACCATGTTCCCATGCTTTGTGCTATTATTGTCACATATTTTACTTCTACATACATTGTAAACCCAGTCATTATTATTGCTGTTGTATGAATAGTAAATATCCTGTGTCCTCACTCACATATTTACCCTGGGTGGTGCCCTTCATTCCCTAATGCATGTCTGTGCTTGCATCAGGGATCATTTCCTTTCTGCAGTTAAGAACTTCCTTTGGTATGTCTTGTAGTGTGGGCCATCTAGCAACAAATGCTGCTTGCACAGGTTTGAAAAATCTTTCTTTACCATGTGTTTTTGAAGGACCTTTCCCTGGGTATAAAATTTTTTAGTTGGGATTCATTTTCCTTTCAGCATTTACCAGTGTCACTCCCTTGTCTCCAGGTTTTCACATTTTCTTTTAAAAAGCCATCTGTTAGTTGTGTTATTACTCTTTTAAAGTTAATATGACTTTTTCCCTCTGGCTAGACTTGCTCTTTATTTTTAGTTTTCAGAAGTTTGCTGTAATGTTTTTAGGTATAGTCTTCTTTGTATATATCCTTCCGGGGCTTCACTGAGGTTCTCGAATCTGTGGGTTACGGGCCTTCCTCCGCTCTGTGTAATTCTTAGCTGTTCTCTGTTCAAATACTGTTTCTGCCTCATTACCTGTCTTCTTTCGTTTGGGACTCTACTTGCATGGGTGCTGGTCCACAGGCCTCACGTGCTCTGCTCTGTCCTTGTCATAGCGTCCCTTCTGGTGCTTTGGTGTAGACCTGTTTTAACTGATATTTCTGTGAGCTCGCCGTTATTTTCTATGTACAGCCGGTCTTCAATGCCTCTGCTGCATTTTAGTTTCCAATATTGTAATTTTCTTTTTGGAATGTCTATTTGATTTGATTCTTTTTATAGCTTTAAGCATTCTTAATCTTTTCATTCTTTTATCCACTTTTAAAATTTTCTTTAACATATTATGCATAGTTATTCAAAAATCTTTGTGTGCTAACTCCAACATATGGGCAATCTGTGAATCTGCTTATACAGTCTTATTTTTATTTTCTTGATTTTTGGTCACCTTATTCTGCCTCTTCAGACGGTGTGCCAGACATTGTGAATGAAAGAACCATAGAGGCTACCCATGGTGTTGATTTCCTCTGGAAAGGATTATCTTCTTACATAGCTTTTTTGTTTGTTTGTCTGTTTAAGTTTGAGCAGCTGATTAGTCAAGAGTTAAGGTGGGTTGCTGTTTTTGTAAGATTCAGCCTAACTCAGACCCCTCTCTTTCTCTTGGGCATGGTCCTCCTTGGTTATTGATCTGGAGACTGACAGGCACCTGCCTCCTCAGCTCTGAAATGTTGTGGGACATTCACCTCTGTTTTCACATGTTTGATCTTGGGTCTTTTGCTTCTCACTTCCTTCAGCTTCCAGTTCAATTTTGCTGAGGAGGATACTGGCTCTGTGTTTTAGGCAGCCCCATTCCTCCTGGAAATGTGTCTTTTAAATGCTTTTAATAGCGGATATTTTCATCTGCCCAGTAGAGGTTTCTGACTCTAGCCCCACTCCCTCCCAACCTCCATTGTTGCCCTAGAACTTAGCAAATGCCCTGAGGATTTAAATTGGTGTTTTGTTTTTTGTTTTTTTGTTTTGTTTTTTGTTTTTCCCTATTTCTGGTTTTCAATCCATCATGGCAGTTTATGTGACTATCAGAAGCTCTGCTGGTGGTTCTTTCTTCCACTAGAATCCTTCTGTGTTGGCCAAGCCAAATCCTCATATTGTACCTCAGATGTCCAAATATCCTCATAAGAGAACGTTTCTGGCAATCATCAGCTCTAAGAACCCTTCCCTCCCCGGGATATTTGCTCATCCAGACACCATTGCTACCACAACTCTTTGATGTTTTAAAAATATGGCTCTTGGTGCTTATGTATTTATATTTTATTTGTTGTAGTGGGACCATCAGCTGGCTACAACCTATTACAGGCTACTTTGGCACAAAAGTTCTACATCTTGTTTATAATCTGTTTTTTCCTATTAATATGTTATGAACTAATTTCTTTTTAATAAATGTATGTCAGTAAGTATATTTCTATAACTTTATTTACACTGATCCCCCATGGTTGAATAGATTATTTATTAAGTTATATTTTAGCTAATCTTATGTCCTTATGATTAATCCTTAGAGATAGAATAAGAAAATAGTAATATGAAATGCTTTTTCATCATCTTTTCTTCTAAGAGAGTGTTTAGGCTAGCTCATACCATCCTAAAGTCCTTTGCCTTAATTTATCAAACAAGCCTTAGATATTTTCCTTCTTTTTAAAAAAGATTTTATTTATTTATTTGAGAGAGAGACAGAGACAGAGAGAACAAGCAAGAGCATGAGTGGGGGGAGAGGTAGAGGGAGAGGGAGAAGCAGACTCCCTGCTGAGCAGGGAGCTCAATGCGGGGCTCCATCCCAGGACCCCAGGATCATGACCTGAGCTGAAGGCAGACACTTAACCAACTGAGCCACCCAGGCGCCCCAGATATTTTCCTTCTTTATGGCAAGCTTGTTGTCCTATCTTGTAAAATGTTGACACCACTAATGATTGAGAACGATGCCTATGTGGGTAAATATTGTTTACATGGGCATCAATAGCCAACAGTCCTTTCAGTTGTGGCCACTGTATTTGTACAGCAGAAGATACATTTCTCTTTTTTATTGGTTGGCTGGCTGCTTTCATTGCCCTATGAAGCAATACTTGAGCAATCCTTAAATATTCTGTCCCTCTTATTGTTACTCTTGTCTCCCCACTTTCACTGATAGATAAGACTCAAAGGGCTGATGAGAGAGAGAGAGGAGTAGAACAGGTTATCTTTAAACCTAGATGATTGTTCCTAGGATAACTTCTTTCATATAAAGATTTCCTCAGTCTCTTCATCAGTAAAATGGGTCATGTAAAGGATTTAGAATAGTGCCTAGCACACAGAAAATTAGTAAGCAGTGCTGGCTGCTGTCATTGTCATAGTTGTTTTTGTTGTCACTATCATCATACCATCACCATCATCATCACTGTCATCGTTGCCATTATCATTATCAACACCATCATCATCATCACCATCACCATCATCATCACCACCATCACTGTCACCATCATCATCATTACCATCACCATCATCATCACTCTCATCATTGCCATTATCATTACCAACACCATCATCACCATCATTACTATCACCATCATTATCACTCTCATCGTTGCCATTATCATTACCAACACCATCATCATCATCACCATCATCATCATCACTGTCATCACCACCACCACCATCATCACCATCACCTCCATCATCATTACCATCATCACTATCATCATCATCACCATCATCATCACCATCACCTCCATCATCATCACCATCATCACCATCATCATTTCCACCATCATCATCACCATCATCATTACCATCACCATCACCATCATCATTACCATCACCATCATATTCATCAACATGGCCATCACCATCATCACCATCACCATTACCATCACCTTCATCACCATCATTACCATCATCACCATCATTATCATCATCATCATCACTATCATCAACACCTCTACTATGGAATCAGAATCTTCAAGGATGAGGCTGAAAGTCTGTATTTTGAGTTCATGCCCCAAGCTGTTCTCACATTGGCACTGGTCCTTAATTAATATTTGCTAACAACCATTGGCTTAGAAAGTGTTTTAATCATCTCTTCCTTTTGTATTAGTTGATTTCTACTTTTGATTCACCAGATTTTCTGGAAGCATGCCCATACTGTGAGTTTTGTTTCATAGAGGAATGCCCTAAAACTGTTTATTATTATGTTCCCCTCGTTGTGCAAAGACTGAGGTGTGAGTGGCCATGGAAAGAATATTCCTGCATCATTTGGAAACCCATTAATGATGGTCCTGCTCACATGTTCCTTGGACTTCACATAAAGGACTTTATATTTTGGAATTTGGGGTGTGTTTTTTTTCCTCTCCCATTATCCAGTGTTTCTGTAGTATTGATATTTAAATCTCATAACAAAAATTTTAATAAAGCAATATACATGCAGTGGACTGTTCTCAATGTTCAGGCTAAGGGAGGTATTCTCAAGCAGATATGTATCTAGCGGATAATGATGTTTTTTTTGTTATCTTCATGTCCAGGAAACTCAGAATTAGATGTCATGCTCCATTTTGCTCTGTTTGTTGATACATCACTGTCCATCCTTCTCCATTCCTCCCTTTCTTATTCTTGTGGTAAATTTTGACTGTATGTGGGCCTCTTATCATGAATGGTTTCAAACCTTCTCTAACATTTGTTGGTGGTGTAAATAATACATTCATTATAGATTCATGATCTCTAACTGCAACTGGGCCATCAATGCTGCCTAATGACATTGCAAGTCTCCAGCCAGTTTATTCTCTTATCCTCCGCAATGGCTTTTTCAAATCCTTTCCATCCTCCTCCTATCTCTGACCAGCTTCCACATTTACTCATAGCTGAATTATCACTCCCCACTAATCACAGAAAATAGAAGCTGCCATCTGGAACGCCCTCTTTTCCTACAAATGGGTCTGCTCCCCCATGCGTCTCTTCTCTTTCTTTGCTGTCAGAATCCAGGAGGCACTCTCTTCGGTCTGAGGCGGGTGTCCCAGAGTGGTCTGCGTTCTGTCCCACCTGCCTGATCCCCTGTTCTCTCTGCCACAGCTTTGACTCCCCTTCTCCTCCCAGGCCTTGCCCTCAGCATGTAAACATGCTTAGTCATATACACTGAAATGGAAGCTCCTTCCCAGCCCCACTTCACCCAGTCTCTGCTTCTTCATCACTGTCTGGTTTCTTGGACAAGTTCTGTGCTTCTTTCCCTCACTGAGCTGCTCAGCCCACCTCCTCCTGCCCTCAGCTCCCACACGGTCACCAGTGAATGGGAGTGTCCATGGGGGGGCATGCGGGCTTTCAGCTTCTGTGGAGGCTGCTCTGCACAGTGACCAGGAGCGCAGTGAGCTCTGGGGCTGGGCACCTGGTGCACACTCCAGTGTGGCCCGGTCCACGCCGGCTGGTGATATATGGCTAGCTGACCTCTCCAGCCTCAATCTCCTTAACTGTGGAATGGGAACCCGACTGGTGGGGGTCCTCACCGTGGGGCGGCTGTGAGCAGTGAGAGAGAAGGCACTGAAGCAGTGAGTGCTGCGACAGGGGCAGAGCCACCTTCCCTGAGCCCCCGGGTGTCCCCCCTGCATTGCCTGTGCCGAGGCTGTTGCCATCAGGTGGGCGCTGCGCAACAGGGACACAGCCCCCTGTGTCCTCTAGCTAGCACGTCCTCTTGATCCGTTCCTTGGTGGTTGCGGTCTCGATGCTGGGCCGGGCCGGAGGGGAGCCTTGGGCCCGCAGCACCCCCAGTGCTCCTGTCCCGCTGTCACCCTGCTCCACGAGCCGCAGACGGATGGCGGGCTGTTGGTGTAGGGGAGGCCGCGTCTCCCCACTGTCGGTCTGCCACAGCCCCTGCAGAGACAAGGCTGGCTGGATGTTGGTGCCACAGACGTCTGCGCTGCAGAGGGCCACCGTGACCGGGGTGCCAGGCCGCTGCACCACCAGACGTCAGTCAGCGCGACTGCAACGTGATGACCCGTGGCTTTGCGAGCAGCCCCCCTCGCCCCGCCCCGGACTCCCCGCTCCATCTGCTTGGCTTTTATTCAGATACTCATATATTCCAAAAGGGACACATCTAAATGAATTATGTTTGCAGGGCCGACTCTAGAATCTGCAGGGTTAGTCTTCCTTGGGGGCAGGCATGGGGGTTCCTCTCACTTCCTAGGGGAGCCCCTCTTCATCCTCCACTCATTCTTGTGGGTGCCCCAGACTCCCCTCCCTCTCCTGGAGCTCTGGGTTCATCATGTCCGTCTTCATTGGAGCCTGTCTGCCCAAGGCAGATGAGACTTCAATGCTGACCCCAGGAGGCAGGAGGGGCGTTGCATCCCTCTTGGAAAGCATTTTGCACCAACAGAAGGCTGCAGAAGGCTTCCTGGCACGGGAGTCCCCACACACAGGGCGCAGCTCCGTAGTGATGTGGCAGCCAAACCTACCCGGGCTCTTAAATCTAATTAAAATTCTTCTTTTGCTTTGAAGTAGCAGCATTGGACCCACCCCCAATGGCAGCTCTTGTGTGCCTCACTGGGGGGCCTCAGTGTGTGAAGGGGAGGTGGTGAGGGGGTTGAGATCCTGCTCTGACAACCCCAGAGCCAGGCACGCAGGTTTCTAAGAACGAGCTCCCGACTCCCCTCGCCCAGCAGCTTGGGCTGTGGAACGTTTTTGCTTCAAAGACCAGTGCTGCGCTTGTGGAAATTGACATAAATGTTCAGAGAGTGAGGGGCTTGTTCTCTGAAGGCTGCACAGTGCTTCAGGCGTTTGGGGCAGCTCATGAAAGCTGCAGAGTGCCCCGAGTGTTCTTACCGCTGCCCCTGGGTCCGTTAGCGTGTCTGCCCAGCTGGTGTGGGCACCTGGCCTTGACCCCGAGGCTGAGGCCGGCTTCCCTCTGGAGCGTCCCTCAGATCTGCAGTAGCTGCTTTGGAATGGCCTCTGTGGTAGGTTTGGGGAACTGAAGGCCCATGTGGGGTGAGGGGCTCTGCGTGGAGGGTCCTCAGCTCTAGGACGGGCAGCATGTTTCCTGAACTGACCCTGGCCTGCCCCGGACACCTCAGGACCTCTTCCCCCTTCTTTGCCAGGACCAGTTTGGGACTGGACCTCCTTTCTGTGACCAGAGAGCCAGGAGTGTGCTCTTCAGTGCTTACTTAGCTTTACTATCTCAGTCATGAGTGAGGTCTCCGCGGAGCTGGGCCTTGTTCTTCTTTGTATTATGTTCAGGATGTGCTTGGTAGGCGAGTAGGGAAGTCAGCCTCAAAAAGCCATAATCAATGGACAGTTGCTGTGGAAGGTGCCTTGGCCCCCCCCCCCCCGATTTCAGCCCAGCTACTATGGGCGGTCCTGGGAGAGCTCAGACCCTCCTGGTGCTGGCCGTGTCCCCCAGCCCCCAGCATGTGCTGCTCACGAGGCCACAGCTGCAGCCCAGAACTGTGGGGGAGGGCATGTCGCAGCGAGGAAGGGGAGCCGATGGGTGCTTGGTGGCTGCACCCATCCTCTGGGTGGGCGGTTCTGGGGGGACCTGGGGACTGTCCCTGCTGGCTTGTCCCCCTTCCCGGTCCTGTTCCCACTGCCCACTCCTCGTCCTAGGATTGGCTCCCAAGTGCTCCTCACTGTTGCCCTTTTCAGGGGAACCCAACCTGGGATATAGGCTCACATGAATGCCCAGGTGGAAGGGACTCATCGGGCTGCCTTGGAACCCAGGGCACTTGGGGAGTTTTCTGAGGGGTCCAGGTGTCCAAGTTCAGGAGCAGGTGGGATGCCTTCTAGTGTTGGGGTACCCAGCTTAGGCGTTTGGCCTCAAGGTTCTGTTCATGCAACAGCTCCTGAGGAAGGGGCTCCTGGCCATCTCCCTTCCCTATTGCTCCTCCTTGAGCCAAAACACACATGGTTTCTACCCTTGGACAGGGTCCCTGAGGTGGGAGAACCCCAGAGGTCAGGCCTGTCTCCAGTGCCTGTGGTCTCATGAGCCTCCCCACTTGGTCTTCACCTTGCAATGTCCTGCCGAAGAAGAGCCCAGAGGAGGCCCCCTCCTTCGGGTTCCTGGTTCTTCCTGCACAAACTGTGGAGGAGAAATACATATTTGTTCCCAAGGTTTAAGTTAATAAATAATACATGACAGAGGCAGCTCGTAGGAAGTCATATTTGCAACACCTCTGACTGAGGCCCCATCATTACCAGCCCGGGTCCCGAGCCAGGCCACGTGGCGTGGAAACAGCTGTGGTTTCTGAAGTGCCTTGGGTTCGTGGTGCTTTGTGTTTTCACTTCTGCACGAAGCTGTGCTTCCCCCTGCAGAAGCTAAATAATGGAACACTGCGAGCTTTTGCGTGATCCTTAATATTCACATCTCAACGGGGTTTCCTAAGTGCCGAGTTGATATTTTTGTGCAGTGGCAAAAGAACAAAGCCATGTTAAATTCTGAGATGTTTGCTAAAATGCCATAGGGTTTGTCATTTTGTTGATGCCTTAACATTTTTGTTGTTTGAGTGTGCCTGAGTGAAAATTACATGTCCTGTGGTGGGGAAGAGATAAAAACGGTTCCTATAGTGTGGCATCAGGACACACCATGCCTCTCCGTCGTGGAGGCTGCTTGTTGCTGACCTCCCTCCTGGGCTGGGGCAGTCCGCCTTGCACTGTCCTTTCGGTAGATTCCCAGAGAGCGAGCATTAAGGTTTAGCACAGTAGATTTAAGACTTACTTTGCCCCTCTTGCCTCTGGAAATGCTCCATGCCCTAGACACTGAATTGGCCAATGTGAGCAAGAATGATCCTTGTTAGCAAATGTGCTTCCTCGAGAATCTGATGGACTTTCGAGACCTCCGTCTCAGGAAATATGCAAATTTTATATGCATGCTGAGAATGATAGGGGGTCAGGTACCAGCTGAAAGCCACTCATTTGCCCCAGATGAAAAACAAATTTCTAATCTGTGGGAAAGAAGCCTACTGGCTGGATATTTGAGAATCATGGGTGTTTTTCAAGAAACAGGGCAGTAGACTCCAGGCCAAGTGTAAACTCACAGATAAGTAGGTCAACGCAGATTGTAGGGCTCTATTTAAAACACCGGCTGTTGGGGGAAAGATGGTATATATTCTCTGCAGCATCGAGAAATAAAATTGCATATTATGGGATTAGTATGTGCTTTCTGGTCACATCGCTTTTTGTGATTTTCTGTGGGAATAAAATCAGGGCCATTCTATAGCATCAAGAACTGCAAGTAAAAAAAAGAAAGGAAAAGGAAAGAAAAAGATAAAACCACCTATCCACCATTTAAAAAATTCAGGTGGAAGATGTAATCGAGGAACTGGTGGGGCTGAATGTGCTTGGTTGGATCAGTAACTTTTAACACGAGGGCAGCGGGTTGGGATGGTCCTGGGCGAACCAGGAGGGGCAGGGGAGGCTCTCCGGGGGGGGGTCACGAAGTTAGTAACTTGGAGCAGCCCAGGGTAGGACCATGACTCGGCTGTTCTCAGCAAGTGCGGCCAAGCCCACACCTGGGGTGGCATCAGGGGGGCGGAGAGAGCTCTCTGGACAGACACTCCGTAATCCCGCACAAACCACAGAACTGCCAAGCTTCTGGAAATGGGAATTGATGAAGGCAGCAGCTGGGGCAAAGACTGCTCTCACAGACCGACCTCTCCCCGTCTGACTCTTACCAAGGGCATCTTGAGGGAAAAAATAGAGTTTCACGTGTGCCAGTCACTTCATTTTTTTTGTGAAAGAGCCTCCCTTCTGCATCCCAGGGACTTGTCCAAGCTGATTGAGTTTGTCTTTCTTTCAGTAGTGATCAGAGCAAAGAGCCCCAGGAATAATTTTCTCTTTGGAAGTTTCCCTCTAAGGGAAAAATTAAAAACATTCTATCAAGACATGCAACCTTGTTTGTTTGTTTTGGAGGGAAAAAGTGTTAATTTTTTTTTTCCATTTTGAAACTTTTTAAAAGCTAAGTATGAATGTGTAGGTTGTCCAACAGGACACTTGAATGTTGTCTAATTATATGTGTCATTAAAAATGCATATTTTGATATTTCTAAGATAATGCATGTTTTTTCCCCTAATATGAAATTGAAATGGTCTAGAGAAAATGTAATGAGCGTATTAACCAACTTCCATGTTTCCAGAGCAGTGTTACTTAGAAAAGCCATCCTTGTTGGCCTGGAACCAAGCATGATGTAAGAGGAGGCCAACATGTACTTGGTGAGGGCCATGGAAGGTTCCCCTGGATGCTGGGGAACTTGGGGAAGGGGTATCTCCGTTTGCTCCCTCGCTTGCTCTTCTGCTCACCTTAGAAATGTGCTCTGAAGCTTCTCCCGGTTTCTGTGGTTTCTGAGCTGAGAAAGGGGGCTAGCCATCTCCCTTTCCTTTTCTATAATAAAAAATGGTTTAAAAGATACTTGCACTTACAAATTCAAAACATTTCAAAATGTGGAGGGATATCCCCCAAGGAGGTATGAATTTCAATCCTAAATAAAGGGAGTTAAGACAGAGAGTAGCCCTCAAGAAGCCACAAGGAACCGTTCCAAGCGCTGGGTTTGGGAGCTTCCTGCTGCTCGCTGCCACCAAGCTCGAGTGGGGTGGGAGGGGGTGCACACACTCTTGGGGTTGGGGCAGCTGAGCCAAGCCCAGGGAGCAGACCTAGTGCCTATCCTCGTGTCGTCGAACAAGAGGGAGTGTGCAGCTCCCACCTGAAAGCACCCAAACCCAGCCAAGCTCAGGGGGCAGCCAGAAGGGTAGGGGGCAGAGGCTGGTGAGACACAGAGGAAGGGAGAATGTTCTCCAGCCCCAACAGGGTTTTCCCACTGAGTCAGGTGCAGGCTGTGAAGGAAGCTGATCCCCTCAAGGGGAAGCCTGTGGCTCCTTCCCTAAGCAGGTGGAGAGCAGGCGAGTCCTCCTGGCCTTTCTGTCCCAGGACTCCCAGCCCTCTGCAGCGTTGACAGTGGGATGGCCTGTGAGCGGGGACGTCCTCGAGTCTTCACTATGTAGTGGCAGTGGTGGCTTTCAGGCCCAAATGCATCTGGAGTGTGAACCCGCTCAGCAGGTGGTCATGACCTCAGGGGTAGCCCTTCATTTAGCGCTCCAGTGGCCCACACGATGGGGCTTTCATCGTGGCCAACTCCCGAGCAAATGGCAAACGGGAAGCACGTCCATCCTGGGAGGGTCTGGGAGGGCCACTGAGAGCCTCACATTGGGAGTTAAGAACCCTGTTCCCATCCAAGAGGACGTCGTGGGCCTGTTTGGCTGGGTTGGACCTTGGCAAAAGTACCCACACTTGGTGTTTCATTGCATCCTATCTACTAATTAACCCTGTTGGATTCTTATGTCTGTCAGTCATTGTGGTTCAGTCATTAGAGAATGAAAAACGAGGGGTGCAGAATGGTATATTTTATTCCATGTAATTATTTGGGTGTTTTGCACATTTTAAAGGGATGTAACATTCTGAAGTTTCTTTAGCCGTTTTATAAGAAAAATAAGAATACACCTGCCCTTGGGTTGTTGGGAGCTGTGTAAATGTTGTATGAACAAAGACCACAGATGTGACAATAAAAATATGTTGCAGCCTCTTTTATGAACCGGTCCTCATGGAACCCAATAACTGCAAATGATATAGGGGGTCCTATAGAGATATTTCCTCTTCTTGCACGTTTTTGGTAAAGCTTAAAAAATCTCTCATAGATTCATGGCATTACTTTGTGGTATTTTCTGACAGTGTGAATTTTCTTCTTCTTTCTTTTTTTATTTATCCAAAATATGTCCTTCTTTACCATCACTGTATCTTTTTTCAATTTTTTTTTTTTAAAGATTTTATTTATTTGACAGGGAGAGACAGCAAGAGAGGGAACACAAGCAGGGAGAGTGGGAGAGGGAGAAGCAGGCTTCCCGCTGAGCAGGGAGCCCAAGGCGGGGCTCGATCCCAGGACCCTGGGACCATGACCTGAGCCGAAGGCAGACGCTTAACGACTGAGCCACCCAGGCGCCCCTCTTTTTTTCAATTTTTAACATCATGGTCAAACACATGTAATGAAATATATCACCCTAGCCCTTTGTGAGCACACAGCGGGTGGCACAAGCTGCGTGGGTAATGTGCATCCCCGGAGCTCGTCACTGTGAGACCGGCACCCCGTCACCAGGAGGCACGAACTCCCACAGTGGCTGGCAACCACCGTTCTACTCCATCTCCGTGGTTTTGACGACTCTAAGTACCTCACATAAGAGGAATCAGACAGTATTTGTCTTTTAGTGACTGGCTTATTTCACTGAGCGTGATGTCTTCAAGGTTCACCCAAGAGTCCATTTTCTTTTGAGATGATGGACTGGTCAAATGTTTGTATTTATCCAACAGCCAAAAGACATTGGAGTCCACACCAACCTGCCTGAGATGAAAGGTACATAACGATACTGCTGCTCATGACCATGGGGAGGCAGCAGGAAACGCTGTGTTGCAGTGCTTTGGTCTCTCCCATTGCTTCCTGGCTGCATGGAGGATGGTCCCTGGAGAGGTGGGGACGGCTTTCCCTTTCCATTGGAGCTGGAGTTATGGTCATGGGGGCTGGTCTCCAAAGTTCAGGCCAGGGTGTTTGGCCCACGCATCCAAGAGAGAGAAGACAGTGGAGCCTTACACGGTTTCTGGCTTCTAGGAGTGTAAACCCTGTTTGCAGTGAGGCTCTATAGGATAGGGCATCCTATAGCCAATCAAACCAGTGAGCAAGATGAAGACTGGGCAGTCCAAGCAGAGGGTAGAGGTGAGGGCCCCTCACGTGCGCTCAGTAAGGGCAGGGGTAGCTGAAGACGTCACTGGGGGCTTAACCCTCTCTGCTGTGTGCTGCATCCCCCGGGAGCTCAGGCCCGGGCTTCTCATGCTGTTCTCCACCACAAGGAGCCGGGCTACTCTGAGCGCAACGCGTTCCACGTTTGGAGCAAGAGCTCCAGACGGACCTGGAATGTCTTGTGAGAAAACAAAGAGATACTCCAGTCCTGGAGGAGGTGTGACTATGGAGCCAGATTAGAGGGGACACTCCTGGCCACAGTCCGAGCTCAGAAGCAGGTCGGTGATGACAGCCCCAGTGACTGTAGCTGAGTTCCTAAGGGGTGTCAATACAGGATGACCCTCCAAAGGGGCAAAACATACAACACATGTTAGAAAAAGTTTATAGGAACCACTGGGAATCATTGGTCGGTTCCGAATCATGGAAACTATGCGTGTATGACCAGCTCCTTGACATAGACATAGAATCCCATCGAGTCTGGGAGGATGCAGGGAAGGATTTGTGAATGCGACAATTCACTATTAAACCACCAGCTAACGACTATGAATGAGGTGCTGGGACCCCTGGGACCCAGTGGGCTTTCTGAGATGCTAGAAATCTGAGGTGCTCTTTCAAGGTGCCTGGGGGCTGACAATGCTGCCTGGTCCCCAAGAAGTGACACAGACTTGATGAACCTTGAGAAAATGGTGATACCTGATGTCTGTAACGACTTCCCATGAAGGGCAAAGGCGGTTTGCATAAGTCCTGCGTGATTAAGGATGTAAACCCCACAGCATAAAAGAATCTTGGTACAAGAAGAATTAGCTTCTCTGTTAAGACCCTGATTTGCTAATTTGAAGAGATAGTACCAACACCAGCTGTTGCCCCTGAAGTCCACAGTTAGGGGCCTCAGCATTCTGGAAGGTTCTCTGTCTGCTCATCCTCTGTCAGCACTGTTTTCTTATCAGGAGCTTGAGCTCACTGTAGCGTGTGTATGGGTGAGTGAGTGTGAGTGCACGTGAATGTGTGAGTTCTGGTCCCGGTGGGATGGTGGATGGATGGTGAGGATGACTGGCAGGTTTGGGGAAGAAGGGGTTATCTTTAGACAAGGTGAGTTTGAGGCACCTGTACAACATCCAAAAGGTGACTAGAAATACCCTGTGGGAAGGTCAGGATTACAGGTGGCTCGTTGGGCAGTACTGCCATAGGGGTGGGTCGGTGAGGTCACCTGGATGGGCTGACAGAGCAGGGTGAAGGCCAAGGCTCTGTGCGACCCCAGTGGCCCGTGGATGGGAGCTTCGGGGAGGCCAAGTCATGCACTCAGGTCCTCCGTGGAGAGGGAAGCTGGGAGTGGCGCCAGCCTCCCTGGCTCCCTGGTGGTGGCTCCACACTCAGAAGGGACCCTAAACGTCACCCGGTCAGAGCCCTGGCTCTGATAGATGCTGGCTGCATGACGTCAGACAAGGGGCTGACCTAAGTCTCACTCTCCGTGTCTGTGAAGACCTCAGTGGTGCCCCGCCCCCGGCAGAGTGGCGAGGCTTCCACGCGATGACGTATGTACAGTACCTAGTACAGTGACTGCACACAGTAAGCATTCTGAAGGGCTCGTAGTTCGTATGGATCAGGATGCCTTCCAACTACCTTGCAGACAGTGCATGACAGAAGGACTTAGCTTAGATCATCCCTCTGGCGGGCTCCTCAGACTGTCAGCAGGGGTCTCTTCAGCAGATGAACCAAGCGGATAGTTAAGATACCCTTGTCTGCTTCTGGAGGGAAAAGCGTCTACATCTTTCTGGAGCCCTTGGAATGTGACACTCACCTGCTCACTTTTCCTCTGCAGCGATGGAGGGGTGGAGGGCTTCCCTGTGGTGGGGGTGGCCCAGAGAGAAAGGGGGTGAAGGATTTTTATTTATCTCAAATAAAATGTTCCATCTGCTCTCGATCTGTGTTGATAACCCCATATCATGTGGGGCTGGGCCAGCAGACACCACTGAGTTTACGGGGCCACCTGCCAAGCAGCTAAAGACCTTCCTTCTGGATCTAAAGTTCTTAGGAAAAAAATATGTTGAGTTTAATATTGAACTCTAAGTAAAATCTGGTTTGAGTTATTTTTAGGTACAGATTTATGAAATTGTAATGAAATAATAATGTAAGGAGAGCTGCTGATCCTGGACATATATTAACACTAGAACAAGATAATACAGCAAATATTTCCAATATGTATGTTTTTGAAAAGTGCAATCTAGCATTTTGTACATGTCAAAGTGATCAATATCCTTTGTTAGCTCAGACCAGTCAGCACTTTGTTATTCAGGAATTGGGTAACATCCCCTTTCAATTAAAGTCCCGGTCCTTATGAGTTAGAATGAAAGCATATTGTTCTTCCTTTTTGCCCCTTTTCTCCAAAGGCTGTTCTTAGTGCCCTGCCACCCTGAGCAGGGTGCTGTGTAGGGTGGTTTTGTATTGAACTCTTTCCGAATCCAGCTGAATCCTGGGAGGGCATGCCCACAAGGACAGCACCTCCGCTCCTTCTTCTGTTCCCCCCCACCAGGCCCAGCCTGCGGAGCCTGCAATTCAAGAGGGGAGGACTGATGGGGCCCCAGGGAACCATGCCGTGGAGGTTTTCCAGGGAGTAGGAAAGCAGAAAGCTCTGGGCTTGAGGCCTAAATGGGTTTGGAGGAATTTATACTCTATGCCTCTGACCCCTCAGTGTCTCCAAAATGTCTGGCTTCCATTTCTTCATCAAAGGTACAACGTTACATTGGGGATCTGTGTGCTTGGCTATATGCATGTATTCTGACAGTGGGACTGTGAGTTCAAATATATGATTTTCAGCTTCCACCATGGTCCAGAGAGACCCCGGGAGATTTAAAATGTCTCAGTTGATATTTCTCTCTAAACCCTGAAACATTGCTTTGGCTCCTACTTGTGCTGCAGGAATGCAAATTAAGACACATCTCTTCCGTCCCATTAGATGGAAGAGAACGCATTAGTTCCCAGAGCGGCCTGGAGACAGGGAAGCCAGTGGGACTCACCTCTTCCTCACCTCTTCCTCCCACCCTGGACCTGGCGGCAGGTCACTTGATTCTGAAGTGGTGCCTTTGCTACTGAGGCTGAGGGCCAGTTGGGGGGGCAGGGGGCTGGGAGAGCCTGCAGGTGGCCTGATGGAGGGGGTCCTGCCCAGGGCTGGGGGGTTCTGGTGGAGGAAGAGACACTTCTGGAGGTCTGACTCCTTCAAACTTGGCTTTTCTTCAAAGATGTGTCCCTTGAAATGTAATAAAACAAAGGTCACTGTGGATTCAGTAACCTTGGCTCTAAGCTAAGTGGTTTCATTTTCAATAATTAGGTCCCATTGTTGGCAGATGCCTGATACCAGCTAGTGGAAGGTAAGACCAACTAACTTTTAACCAAGTGAAGTTTTCTTTACAATTAAACGGCTCTTCTCTTCCTTTTCCCTTCAACTTCTAGTGTCTTTCCTCTGTGAACTACTTTTGGTTATTAAGAAGTCTGACAGGGGTGCCTGCCTGGGCAGCTCAGTTGGTGGAGCATCCAACTTTTGATTCCAGCTCAGGTCATGATCTCCGGGTCATGAGATCAAGCCCTGCATTGGGCTCTGCACTGGGCATGGAATCTGCTTGAAATTCTCTCTCTCCCTCTACCCCCGCCCCCCAGTGTGCATGCTCACACTCTCTCTCTCTCTCAAAAAGAAAAAACAGAAGTCCGATGTGGGTTTGCTGTCCTGGGTCGTGTGAAGGCATTGCGACATACCAGTGCATGCCAGTGTCTTCAAGGTCTGCACCCTCTGCTGTGCGTAGGGAACTCGCTGCGGGGTCTGGGGTCAACATTTCTGCGGGTGTCAAATGGTGCTCAGTCTAACTTCCTCCACCACCAAAATAAACAAACTGAAAACAAGCCTTGGATCATTCAACTAAATACGCGTTTGTCAGAGATAAGAAACTCACACACAAAAGTGAACTGTTGCTTCGGATAAAAACAGCCCCTGCGTCTCCTTGTGCATCTAGCTCATGACAGCTCTCTGCTGCACCATACCAGCAGGTTCTGGGGATGTTAGAGTTGATTTTTCAAATGTGATGCCATTATGTATACTTTTCTTTGACCCAAAGGTCTTGGTATGGTATGAGGCGAATTACTGAAAGCCACTGTCTTGGTTTCTTTACAGGAATTGCTGCACTGTGGCTTATATATGGCTGCTTATTGGATTTAAGAAGATACATAAATGATTATTTACAGGTGCAGTTCTCCCAAGTATGGGAATGAAAGCTCTCTGCAGTATTGCTTGGGACCCTAGTTTAGGGGTTGCTGGAGCTCTATCCAGCTCCGGTCCTGTCCTTTCCAACACGGAGTCTCATCTTGAAGGTCCTTAGGGTTGCAATATGAGCTGGTGGCTGGATGGGACACCACTTACCCTGTTACACTATCGGGAGACAGAAGATGAGGGCGTGACACAGAGCAGAACTCACAGGCATGGAGAGTGACGAACGGACTCAGGGGAGTTTTTGTTGGCTTGGTGCCTGTTTGGTGGTGGTGGGAGAGATAAAAAGGGATCCTCGAGGATGGATGGAGGCTGGTGGGAGCCCAGGAAGAGGCTGAGGAGGAAGGTGATGCACACACATTTGGACAGGTTGGGTTTGAGGGCCTGGATGACCTCCAGGCTCAGTTCAGTGGGGCTGCAAGCACAGCTCTGTGTCCTGAAGTCAGCAGGTGTAGAGGGAAGAGATCACTCTGATCTTTAATGCTTCATTCCTTCTCCTTGTGTTCAGCTGTTCTTTTTCTGTTTTAAGACCTTTCTTCTTTTTTAATATGAGAGCATAATGTTAGAAATCATTCCATAAGCATTGCCTTTGCTGCATCCCACACATTTTGACCTGTCATGTTTTCGTTTTCATTCAATTAAAAATATTTCCTAATTTCCCCTCTTACCTCCTCTTTGACCTATGGATTCTTTAGAAATGTGTTGTTTAATTCAGCACTTGGGGGCATTTTTCAGATCTCTTTCTGTTATTGATTTTCAGTTTAATTTCATTTGGGTCAGAGAACCTACTTCGTAGGGCTTAAATTGTTTTATATTTGCTGAGGTTTGTTATAAGACCCAGATTGTGGCCTATCCTAGTGAATATTTAATTTACTCTTGAAAAGCATGTGTCCTTGTATGAAGTGTTCTATAAGTGTCAGTTAGGTCTCACTGGTTCAAAGTGTTCTTTACATTTCCCATATCCTTCCTGACTTCCTGTCTACTCATTTTTTCAATTTCTCAGAGACAACTGTTGAAGCTCCTGACTGTATTTATAGCTTTGTCTGTTTCTGCCTTCAGTCCCATTAGTAGTACGACTTCCTGTATTTTGAAGCTCTGCTAGGTGCATGGACATTTAGGACTGTTATGTCTTCTCGGTGACTTACATCATGTCCGTCTGTATCCCAGATAGTGTCCCTTGTTCTGCAGTCTGCTTTCTCTGATGTTAATATAGCCACTCCAGCTTGCTTTCTTTTCATTAGTGTTTATACGTTATATCTTTTTCCATCCTTTTGCTTTTAGCCTATGTGTGTGTATAAACCTGTTTAATATATAACCCATATCTACATATAGAGATGAGATATAGATATATGTCTTTATATTTAAAGTATGTTTCTTATAGACAGCATATATATTGGTCATGCTTCTTTATTCAATCTGGTCATCTTTGTCTTCTAATTGATTTTTAAAAGACCATTTACATTTAGTGTAATTATCCATAATGTTGAATTTAAAACTACCACATTGCACCCTGTTTCTTTTTCTCCTCTGATTATCTTAGTGTGCTATTTTCTTAAAGGTTTTACCTCCTGCTTCCATCCCTCTCTCTCCTGCTCTCCCCCAGTGTTAATGGAACCTCATGTCAACATGTACACCACTCTGTCTCATGTTGCCCTGCACCTGCTTCCTCCCTTAGCGTCGAACCTCTTTGTGGGCAGGGCCCCCCCCCATCCGTCCTTGTAACCCCAACGCCTGTGCACATAGCTGTTCAGTAAATGCTTACACTGAGCGGGTCTTTTGTTTAGAGCCTATCAGCTCGCCCTGGTGGAGAGAATCTCACTGGAAATGGTGATTGACCAGCTTGCATTTCTGTTTCTGCCCCAGGTAATTCTGGAGATCCCAGTTTCACCTTTTTTATTTGGTTTACTTTCCTCCCTAAAATCGGGGACACAGTTACTCCAAAAAAAATGGTGATGTCTGAAATAAGAAACAAGAAATTCACCAGGGGCCTGTGGCTGACAGGAGCTCCTTTAGTGGGCTTACCTCTGCATTATTTACCTTAATCTCAATCTGGAAAAGGAACGCAAACAAATAAATGGAAAGGAAGGAGGGCAAGCATTTGGTCACCACAGAGCCACAGAGAGGTTTGAGCCCACTGTATTGTTGTGAAGCCACTTCCCTGCAAGTGCTGTCTTTCCTTGCGAAAATGAATCTCAGACACAGAAGACAATGTTTGTTTTGCCCCCGTTTAATACTTATTTTCCAGTGGACTGATTTACTCTGTGGAGTCAAGTCTCTTGCATTTGCCTAGCAGCTTATTTGGGGAAGAAAATAGCCTTGTCATGTCATATTAACAGCGACAGAACATTCCATCTGGCGGCCGCTCAGCCCTGCTGCTGTGCTGACCTGTGTGCAGAAAATCAGTGCCGGCTCCCCAAAGTGCTCTTGATTTCTTGATTTGGCCATTTGTCAGGTTTCCATCATTTGTGCCCCTGGGTGATGCTCTCTGAGGATAGAGGAGCCTTTAAAGGAATAGAAAGTTTATCCATTGTTGCAAAACATGAGTAGCTGCACTGCCAGGCGTGGGACTGGAGTGGAGAGCTTGTGAGGACCGTGCCTTCTGGGAGGAGTCGGGACCTGGTATGCTGTCAGCAGTCTTGGGTTCAGCAGAGATGCCGGCTGAGGATGGGGGAGCAGTGCCACGAGAACGGCCTCGTCCTGGTGCTCTAGAGAGACCAATATTGGGATGACAACCTTTGGTCCCTTTGGATACTTAGATTGCAGCATTTATGAGAAAATATTAACTCTTTAATAGATGTGAGTTTTCTAACCTGTTTTTAAGTGAATAATGTAGAAAAAGAGACATGATGTCTGGTTCTGCAGCAGGTATTTTATATGCATTGTCTCAGATCGGGGAGTGATCATGATATCCCTTCATGCATGACAAGTCTGTGGACGGGTCATTTATTCTCCATCCATGTGTGTGTACATGCGTGTCTCTGTGTGCATGTGTGTGTATGCGAGCGTGTGTGCATGTGATAGACAGGGAGGGTCCAGCAGCCCACTGAGTAGGACTGACGATCTTCTGAAGCTTGATGCTCTCTGGGATCTCAGGAGCACAGAGTTGCCTTTGCTGGCTTGTGGTGAAGCCAATGAATCCGGTGTGAGTTTGCTCACACAATTTATGGGCCTTGTCTCCTTTGGTTTGTGCTGTTCACAAGAAACCAGTAAATGGAGAGTCTGGCTCAGCTGCTGCAGAATCTGGGGTAGCTTTTCATCAGGTTGACGTGCCAATGTGTATAAAACACTTGAGACACGTGTGGCTGAGGGGGTTGGAGTTTCTTCTGGAAGCAGTCATTGTTGGGGTCCATCCCCTCTCTGTGGGATGGTCACCGAGATGCCCAGGCCTCGCCAAGAGCAGCCGTCACCCAGGGAACCGGCGAGGCTCTTCTGTCCTCTGGCCTCAGTTGGGGAAGCGAGGGGAACCAGCAGCTGGTGTGAGGGTTCTGAAGGGCTGGGTCCCAGTGGGGTAGTGCCGGAGCTTTCTCTGGCTGTTTCCAAGCACGAAGCAGCCTCCCCAAGGAGACAGTGACCTAAATGGGGACAATTAAGCTGGACTGAACGACTCATTTAACGTCTCATCCACAAAAGCCAAAGAAGAGAGAGCAGAGCCAGGCGTGATCAGTGAGAGCAGCCCAGAGGGAGGCAGAGCTGAAGATGCCCCTTTCTGGCAGCCAGGCCTACTTCCTACCCTGCCCTGTGCCTGTTTAACAACAACCCGGATTTGTCGAATGAGATGAACACATGAGGCGGTGGCCCACCAGGTGACAGGTGAGGAATGCACATGCTTGGTTTGGCCTCCATTATCTTCCTGTCCTCAGGTGATACTCCTGCAGGTGTAGCCTACGTCCACGCACAGGCCCCCCACCCCGACACTCCTTTTTTATTTTCTTTATACTGTCAGCACACCAAAATTTCTTGGTCATTGATGACATCTCATACTATACAAAATGGAGGGCTGACCGGGGTTAAAATTTGGAGACATTCCAGGTGTATTCAATGCTTGAAAAGGAAGGCCTGCTGCGGTCCCATCACTGAACAGCAGCAGCCACCCCCGTTTGCTCATCGCAGTGCCTCACACATCCCTGGCCCCATGGGTTTTCCAGTAAAGACAACCGGGACTCCTTGGGGGCAGCTGATTTTATTTCAATCTTGAAGCAGGAAAAGATCAGGGTGGCTTTAGAACACGCTCTAGTACCAGAGAGAGATTTCTCTCCTGAGCGGCCGGAGGGGAGTTGGCAGGAGGGTGGATCCAGCTAGTGGGAACGTCGCTGGCCCCGGTGCTGAAATGCAAAGTCCCAAAGAGAATACTTGTGGTTAATGGAGACTCGAGGAACCTGTGGAGGAACCCGTGGCAGGCCGTGAGCTTGTTGTGATGCTCAAGAGAAAAGTTGACACACACGATGCAAAGGTAGTCCTCAAAGCAGACAAGAGTGAATAGTGCAGTTAGTAGGGTGTTTAGTGTCTTCTCGTAATTATCTTCCTGTCGCTGAAAGATGGAGATGTGCTTGTTCTTGCAGAAGCAGGAAAGAAGTTTTGTAGGAACATGTGAGAGAGTCCAGCAGTCCTGGGTCAGGTAGGGACCATCTGGAGAACAAGAAGGACCAGTGCACAGAGGAGGCCACGTGTCCTCGTGAGGAGGAAACAGGAGGGTCTGTTGAACATCGGATGACTTCAGGTGGTCACATAGCAACCATATGCGGAGAGAGTCATGGTGTTTCAGGAATACAAATGATCCCACTTGTCTAGAAGAGAGAGCCAACCAACTGGATTTAATCCCTCCCTTCTAGACCAAAGTTCTTCACAGTGTTTTGACCTGACCCATAGCAAACAATGCATTTTACATCAGAGTCTAGAGCATGTGCATGCAGACACATACTTCATAGAATAGTAGATATGTAGGACTTATACTACATAATAGATACATGCACATAGCTTTCTACCTGTCTGGGAGGGAAAGTCCGTGGAGCACCACTTGTCCTTCCATGCAGGAGACAACTGTACTCGTTGGGCACCCTCACTGCCTGAGCAGCCAAGGAGAGTCCAGCAGAGAAAGATGATGTGAATACTGTTGAGTCATGGGGCCACCTCCAGTCCCAGAGCCAGCCTGCTGGGGACTGGCAGAATCAGGGCCTTGGGTATTTTTGGGGGGCAACAGGGGAGACCAGGCCTGGGAATTATTAGCATATGTTCTTTGAGGGCCACCATACAGGACAAGTCTTGCCAGCAAGTTTCCTTTTGGACTAGAGAAGTCTTTGAGGGAAACGTGGTTACCTTGGAGCATGGACAGCTCCTCGGTGGTGGATGGGATCAAAGAAGGGAGAACGCCACTCTCATCTTCGAGAGAAATTCTGACTTTAGCAGGAGATCTCAAATATAAGGGTTACCATTTTATTTTAAGTTGAAGATAATGTCTCCTCCTTGTTAATTGAGTATTTACTCAGTGTCTGACTCTGTGCTAAATACTTGAATACTCCATTTGAGGAGGCCCTGCAGTGGGGAATTGTCCCTCTCCTACAGCAGAGGTGGCTGAGGCTGCCCCTAATCAGTGGAGGGGTCTGGATCTGCATCCAAATCTCTAACTGCAGACACATTATTTTCTCATAATGGCTTCTTTGTTGAATCTTTATATGTTTCTTAAGCGGCTTGGAGGGGGAAAAGCACGTTTCATTCTAAAGGAATAATTGCTTGATTATTTTGTGCTGTTTAATATTCATAAATACCTTCCAATCTAAAAATATAACTTTCAGTGAAATAATACAGTGACCCCATGTAGTTAGGCTCAGTTGACCTTTCCCTCCTAAATCATGGTAGACACAATAACAGCTATTTCAAAACACATCTGCTCTCAACACCAGAGTGAGTAAACATGTCATCCTAATTCATTATCGTTCCACCCCTGTATCTGGACCCGTCAGAGATCATAAATGATCAGTTTGTGAATTCTGAAATTCATAAACATAGAATACTTACATTGTGATATTGAAATAGGTACTTAATATGGAAACAACAATTATTTCCCCCTTATTATTTTTCTAGCTGTTAACTCTTCTGTGGTTTATCTTGGTTATTGTTCTGGGGGGGACAGTGGAATCACCCATGACCCTGAACCTCATTAAAACCACTCTTTCAAGTTCCTCCACCCAATTTTTATGGCAGGTGTGGAGGGGTAATCAATTTGGTTGGTTTTGCATTTCACCTTTTTCTCCTGCTCTCTTCCTTCTGTCCCTGCTAACAAGCAGTGAAACAGACAAAGAAGGAGAAGACAGAATTGCAGAGCATGGAAAATTCAGCTTGTGAAATCCTTGTCTGGAGACTGCTGCTAGTTCATTTGGTCTAAATTTCAATGTTATAAATAGAGTCTACAAGAAAAGTCACACTGCCTTTTAAAAAAAATTATTTTATTTTATTATGTTATGTTAATCGCCATACATTACATCATTAGTTTTTGATGTAGTGTTCCATGATTCATTGTTTTCATATAACACCCAGTGCTCCATGCAGTAAGAGCCCTCTTTAATACCCATCACTGGGCTAACCCATTCCCCCACCCCCCTCCCTTCTAAAACCCTCAGTTTGTTTCTTGGAGTCCATAGTCTCTCATGGTTCATCTCCCCCTCCTATTTCCCCCCCTTCATTTTTCCCTTCCTTCTCCTAATGTCCTCCATGCTACTCCTTATGTTCCACAAAAAAGAGAAACCATATGATAATTGACTTCTCTGCTTGACTTATTTCACTTAGCCTAATCTCCTCCAGTCCCATCCATGTTGATGTAAAAGTTGGGTATTCATCTTTTCTGATGACTGAGTAATATTCCATTGTATATATGGACCACATCTTCTTTATCCATTCATCTGTTGAAGGGCATCTTGGCTCTTTCCACAGTCTGGCCAAAGGGCCATATGCACCCTGATATCCCACTGTCTTTTGAAAATGATCCCTCCCCCTCTCTAGGCTTCTCTAATCCATCAGGCAAAATGCTTGGAAGCTCTTGCCTTAAGAATGAGCTGCCACAAAATGCCCATCCCCAACTGGTCCAGAACCCTTGGCATCATTGCACTCCTCTTGGTGAATCACCCAAAGATTTGGCCTTGGCATGCCGTTTCTGGAAGGATCATGGTGCTTCTCTTTTTTCACCTGCTGGGTCTTCTTCAAATGCATATGGAACACAAAGAACCTTAAGGATAAAGATTTCATCGTATTTGCTTTGAAATTCCTACTTTGGTGAAACTGGATGTTGGAGGTAACCCCCCCATCCACCCCTGTTTGGGCTGTAGCCCCCTTTGGAGGTCCTTCATAATGGGAGGCTGTCAATATTATGTTCAGCTGGAGCTTGAGCCTCTCCCCGTGTCTTCTATAATCATGAGACGGAATATTCTATATACTCGATGGATACTTTTTCTGCTACCGATCGATACTTTCCCTGCGGGCTAATTGGAGGTAGGATCCCCATTCTGTGAGTGGGGTTTCCTTCTAGGTTAATTTTTTTTTTGATTGACATGTTTCTAAGGTTTTAGAAAAGTACCAACATTGTTATCAAGAATTTCACTAAATGTCATGGAAAACTTTTCTCTGAAACTCTGAAAATGGGGATTCTAATGGGAATGTAGGATGTTCTCATAATCTCATGTTGTCAGAAGGGAGGAGCCTGAGGGATGTGGTATTGGCATTCCCATGGGAACTCGGGGAACATGGCCCATGTTCGGTTTCTGACGACACCTGGTGTCCTGGGCAGGCATTTAGGGACATGTTCTCTGTCCGGGGTCGTGGTGGGGTGGCGTCCACGTGTCATGCTGCAGCGGGTGGCCTGGCCCCCAGTCTGCAGCTCTTCTCGGTGGGCTGGGTGGGCAGGGCTGTGCTGACCTCAGGCTGGGTTAGCCAGCTGGCATCCCAGATCTCAACTGACTGAGGTAACAGCGCCAGGCTGTGGGCAAATGTGTGCTCGGGTTTACGACCAATTAACCAGTGAACGAGTATCACACAAATCTCGTGTTCATGGGCTTTGTGTTCGTACAGCACTTGTTCCTGCCAGTGAGAGAGGTCAGTCCCCTGCTCTCTATGCCAATGTCCCCTCTCCTCTCCTGCTACGCCCCCCCCTTCCCCTGGTGCTCCTGCATCCCAGCTCCTCTGTCCTTTTCTGGACATTCCTCCTGGGCTGTCTGGTCTCAGTCCCCCGCATTTCCTCAGGGGGCCAATTTCAGCTTCTGTTACTGGCCTGTCTTGGACCGTTTGGGGTGCTGTAACGGATGACCACAGGCTGCGTGGCTCATAAGCACTCGCCCTTCTTTCTTACAGTTCTGGAGGCCGGGAGTGTGAGATCAGGGAGCCGGCAGGGTCTGGCTCTGGCCAGGACTCTCTTCCAGGTTGCAGATGGCCATCTTCTGGCCTTGTCCTGACATGGTGGGAGGGGTGAGGGGGCTCTCTGAGATCCCTTCTTCCAAGGGCACTAACCCCATCCACCAGGGCTCTGCTCTCATGACCTAATCACCTGCCAGAGGCCTCACCTCCAAACCGTCCTGTTGAGGTTAGGCTTCAACACCGCACTTTGGGGGGACACAAAGCTTCATCCGCAGCACCCCCTAACTGCTTGGCGTGCCTTCTGTTGCTAGGATCCTACTCTTATCTTGAGTTCTCTTTTTCTGCATTCTGTCACATGCTCAAAGGCAAAAACAGTGTGCCAGCCCCGGTTGGCTTCTGGGGAGGAAGCCACGTCCCTCCTCTGAGTGAGGGGCTGCATGTCAGCTCCTGGGAGCGAGGGGGCTTTGCCTCTTCCACTGGGGGCCTTTGGAGGGCTGGCTTTGCCAGGACACCTGACCAGACGGTTCTCCTCCATGGTGGGATGAGGGGGAGTGCCCAGCATAGGCCGGCCCCCGGGCATAGCAGGCTCGAGCCAGTGGAAACAGCATAAAGCACACTGTGCAAACAAGCAGTTTCGGTGATAGACCCCTGCCCCCCATCCAAGTGCCCAGATACCAGCAGAGACATACTCAGCCCCTTCCTGCACTGGGACATTTGTTGTTTCCCATGGAACTTAATCTCCTCAGAAAACAGCTTCTTTAAAAAAAAGAAAGTGTGGCCAGCGTCTTTATCTTTCTACAGATTGATGATTGGCTCTAAACTGTCCCCAGCAACTATCTCGATTTCAAACCTAATAAGCATGTGACTGGCTCTGTGATGAGCCAGAAATACCAGATATCTGCACGGGGCATGAAATTCCAGTGCAGATCTGAAATTTCATTCAGATGCACCAGTAAAACTGTAGAGCATTCAAAGTCAAATTTAATCCCTTGCCCTTAGAATCAATACAGTTATAGTGAGATGATGGTTATTGATGATCCCTTTTAGTGCTTGCGAGTTCTCGGAGTTGAAAACATCGAGGTGTGGGACACAGTTGGGACTGTGCCCAGACAAGCCTTTAACAACCTATAACCCGGGGCTGGGAGTGCATGAGACCCTTCTTCCCTCGTAAGAGAAACTGGCCCCAGTCAGCAATGTTTAACTGAGAGAAAAACAATAAAACTGAATAATGCAATTGATTTGGCATAGACTTGGTTGTTACAATGCTTGAGGTTAGTGGCATGGTGATGGTTTTAAGAACCCAAATTTAAAATACATAGTTATTTTCCTCATTACAGACCCTGTCGCACAGACTGCTTTTCCCTGAAGCGATAATCTGAGAGAATCCGTCTCAAAGTCACATTCAGCCGCCTGGGGCCCATTTCTGCCACCCTTGGGCTCGTGGATCAAGCTTCCAGTGAGGCCCTTAGGGACCACCCGGGGCCCCAGCGCGCACCACCTTCCCATGAGACGGGCATGAAACTGGAGCTACGTTTTGGAGACTGACCCACTGGTACCTCTGATGTGGCAGCCGAACTTGGGAGGGGGCGTAGCCTTAGCCCAAGGAGCTCCGGAGAATTAGCTGCTGTGAGTGAACCTCCGCAGGGATGGGGTTGGGGTCAGGAGGGCATCTTGGTGCCCCTGCTCTGGAACCACAGGGAACGCGGTCCGGGACACGCTGGCCTGATCCTCCTGTGTCGGGGTCCAGCCGCCCCCAGTTTCCAGGGGAGCTTTCATGCTGGGACTCCTGTTCCCGTGGAACAGTATTTCCATTTCACGTCAGCAGGAGCAGGGGTAGGGGGGTGATGGGTTTTTAAAATCGGAGAGTGTGCATTCTCCTCTACTGGCACAGTTGTTAAGGGGGGGCCCCGGGAGCTGTGTCCTCGTGGGGTACTGGGAGCACCCGTGGCATCTCGGCAGAGGGTGGTTAGAGGAGTCCTCTCTGCACGGGGAGATGTGAAGGAGGAGGGGAGGGCCGGTGTGTGCGACCCTGGCTTGTATCTCAGCTGCTGGAGGAGTGCCTCGTCACAGGGTGACTCTCTGAGCTGCTATCCATCCGAGCCCTAAAACCCTTCTTCTCTTGGTTCCTGATGTGAACTACAGTAAGACCGCCACTTAAAATTTTAATTGCTTGAGAATAATTGGGGGGAGGGGAGCTGAGTTGTATCAGAAAACCCATTAAGTATATAAAACATTAATTTTCATTATGACTGCTAGTTAGTAAATATTATCTTTTATATCAGCCTGAGCAATAATATGAGTAATGGGAACTATTTAACTTATTTTGGTTTAATTTTAAAACTTTAATTATGGCAATACTTTACATTTTTATTAGCATTGTAAGAGGATTGAAGACAATAATTTTGGGTGGTTGATTTATTGAGACAGTTTCTGCTGGACCCCTGGATGTGAACGTCAGCTCCTGGGAACAGGTGTTCAGGTGGGCGGCCACGGGCTCCAGCGGGACAGGGGTGAGCTCCTGGGATGCTGACTTAGTGCAGGGAGAGTCTCTGGTGGGTAGTAGTGTCCTGATGAAGGAGGTGAGATTGTTCAGCCTGTTCACTGGTTCCTTCCTCCCTCCCCCCCTTCCCTCCCTCCCTCCTTCCTTCCCTTCTTCTTCCCTCCCTCTCTTCTTTCCTTTCTTCTGTGAATACCTACTAAGGCTGATGTGTTCTTTGGTTTGGTGATACTCATTTTTAAAAATTTTATTTTATGGTAAAAATTATACATATTTAGGCTGTCTACCATGATGATTGGATATACATATACACAGCGAAAAGATTACTACAGTCGAGGTCATTAACAGATCCCCTCCTCACATAGTTACTGTCTTGTGTGTGTGATGAGTCTAATCTCTTGGCAGATTTCTAGCATTCAGTACCATACTGTTAACTGTCATCATTGCGGCGTGCATCACATCCCTAGACCGGTTCGTCCTACGTAATTGCCTCTTCATACCCTTTGAACAACATTTCCCCCACCTCCCCGCTCCTGTCACCGCTGTTCTACCCTCTGCTTCTATGAATTTGACTTGTTTAGATTTTACATATAAGTGAGATCTTTTCTGTGTCTGGCTTCTTTCACTTAGCCTAATGTCCTCCAGGTTCATCCAAGTTTGTCGTAAATGGCAGGATCTCTTTGTTTCTCCTGGCTGAGTAATACTCCATTGTGTAGACACAGCACATTCTCTTCGCGCACTCTTCCATCAGGGGACATGAACTTGCTTCCCTGCTGTGGTTCGTGTAAATCATGCTGCGGTCAGCGTGGGAGTGCAGTGATCTCTTCCAGGTACTCATTTCCTTTCCTTTGGAAATATACCCAGAGAGGGATTTCTGGATCCTACGGTAGTTCTATTCTTGTTTTCTTGAGGAACTTCTGGACTGTACTAACACACGCCGACCATGGTGGGTATGAGCAGTCTTCATGCTCTTGGGCTTAGAGCCTCACGTGGACAGCAGCCCCCTTCCAGCTCCGGAGCGTGGCCGTGGAGAGAATGCATTCCTGATCTGGTTCAGACAAGAGTCTGGGATGTCTGTCCGCCTGATGAGCAAATGTGAGGCTGCTCTGGGGGACGGACACAGGAAACCGCCAACGGCCACCAAGCTCTCGTGACTGGGTTTGCTGCTGATTACGGCTCTTGGGTTCTATCACCACCTCGAAATCTCATTCAGAAAATCTCTATTTAAGTGAAGTTACTTTGCCTGGGAAGAGCCAGGAGGAATAGCAGGTGATGTTAGTGTTGTCCAGTGTCTCTCTTCCCTGACGCTGAATTTAGAGCACAGCCTTGTGCTAGTCCTTTCCTCTAACTGTACAAGCTTGCTCTGTGTGTCCATCATGCTTCTTCTCTATGCTGTCATCACACTTATTATAATAATCAATCATAATTATGCTCATAATCATGAGAATAAATCCATGTGGACTTAACCTGATGTGGCAAAAGGAGCGGGGTTTGGCTCTGGAGTGGCCTTGACTCAGTTCTGGCTGTGTGACCTGGAAAGTCACTGGTCCACTTTGAGCCTCAGAATCTTCATCCGTGGAGCATGTCGAGAATTAGCTCATGGCAGGTGGTGATGGTTAGCCAGCAGCTGGTGCGGGTCCCCCTCTGTCAGTGTGCTCACAGAGAGAACGCTCTCTGGACGGTAGCGGTGAGACGCTTCATATCACATCTGTGATTGAACATCTCAGCCCACAGTGGGGCCCCGACACCCATCTGGGTTCTTGACTTCCCATAGAGCTGAGTAGGGAGAAAGCATCACACTCACGTCTGACTGGTTGTAGAAGAAAGTCACAGAATCACCCAGTCCTCTGGCCTCATTTTATGTTTCCGGAGTGGGAAGCCAGGCAGGAAAAGTGACTCATCCCAGGTGATCTTGCTGCTGGGCAGGTGCCCCAAGTCTCTGACTCTGGGTCTAGCCTCTTCCCACCTGGCCCCCCAGTCTGGTGTAGAAAAATACTTTCTGCGTCTTTTTTCCTTCCTACCTTTGTCCCAAATGCAGGATTGTCACAGACCTTTGTATGCATTGTCCCCACATCGTCCTGATGAGGAGTGATGCCAATGGTGAGGAAGGGAGGATCCCTGGACACATCACTGGGGATATTGTTCCCGCTTCAAGAACAGCTAGCATGCTCGATAGAATCAGGTATTGGTCTTGTAGAAATAGTGACTGAAGGGGCGCCTGGGTGGCTCAGTCGGTTAGCATCTGACTCTTGATCTCAGCTCAGCCCATGATCTCAGGGTCATGAGTTCAAGCCCCACATTGTGCTGCACACTGGGCATGGAGCCTGCTTAAAAAAAAAAAATGACTGAAGTAGAAAAAATTAAAGTATTTAGGGAGAAAAGAGGAAGAGTTGTAAACTCCGGCTGAAAGCATCCTGCCATCCCAGGCCACGGAAGACGCAATGGTGACAAATCTGTGTCTTCGGGAACAGGGATTAATTAGCATGATCAGCCACTCTCGGGGCCCATGGGTGCCAGGCTGGCAGCCAAGGCTTCTCCCGTGACGCCTTCTTGGGGGGTCGCCTCGCTGTTCTTCACGGCCCCGCCAGATGCTCCCGCCTTCAGACGCAGTCTGCTTCTCCTCTGGAGGATTTGCTGGAGAGCATACGGCTGCCTTCAGTGCTGCCGCAAACACATTAGGACCCTGTGGTTTCACGCGCTGCCAAGTCGGCGGGGATGGCCCTGCCTGGGGCGCCGAGGGCCGTGCCAACCTTGGGAACTCTGCCTGGCTGGCCCAAGGGGGGGTGCTTTGGAATGCTCCAAGGGAACACCACCTTCCTCCTCCTGCCAGGCCCGGGATGCCGCGTGGTGGATTCGGCATGCTGCCCACCCCATATGGACCAGGTGCTAGTTCTCCCGGACAAGCCAACTGGACCTGGGAGGCCTGACTGCAGCGAGGCCAATCGGATTCCTCACCCAGGATCTGGGACTGGGATGTGGAAAGAGCCCGAGAGAGTCTCTGGGAGGCAGAGGGGAGCGACGCAGGGCAAGGATCTGAGTCCACTGGGTTACCAGCACCAGAGTGAGGCTACGGATGTGTCTGCTGAGGTTTTCCCTCAGAGCAGAGCCAGCCCTGCTCTACTGGGCCCTGATGGGGGAATATCTGCAGCCTTAGAGCAAACCCTCCTTTCCATGGGCTGCCTACGTGGGTTTCTGTCCCTTGCAACCACATAACTCCCAGCAGGAGATGCCACTCACGTCAGGTTCTCTCTGGGCCTGTGATGCCCGTGGTTCTGCATGGCTCTGGAACCGTTACTGAGCTGCATGCTGCCTTTCTGAAGGAGGAGGTAGCAGGCATCAGCCCAGGGCATGCTACCCGGGTTCTACAGACCAGACACTAAGAGGTGGTCAGATATCAAGGCACACAGAGAACCAGGAGGAAATAAAGACCGATCCTCTGCAGGTGAGCTAATACAGAGCCTCCCTGGATAGCCAGGCACAGTGCCCGTGTCCCCGTGCAGACCGGGCCTCCACTCAGGGCTGGATCCCATTTGCTGGACCCCTAGTTTCTCAGGACAACCTCCTACAGCCATATCAACAGATCCCCTGTAAGTGGGGACCTCTGGAAGAAATGAGCCGGTACAAAGTACACATATGCGTGAGTAACAAAAGCAGCTTCCAGCAGACAGGCGGGCCTGCAGACGGTGGGGGGGCTTGTCCCCCAGCAGACAGGGGCCTGCAGATGGGGGGACCGGCAGTCACCTGATCCCGGGCCTGGCAGGAGGAGGAAGGTGGTGTTCCCTTGGAGCATTCCAAAGCACCCCCCCTTGGGCCAGCCAGGCAGAGTTCTCAAGGTTGGCACGGCCCTCGGCGCCCCAGGCAGGGCCATCCCCGCCGACTTGGCAGCGCGTGAAACCACAGGGTCCTAATGTGTTTGCGGCAGCACTGAAGGCAGCCGTATGCTCTCCAGCAAATCCTCCAGAGGAGAAGCAGACTGCGTCTGAAGGCGGGAGCATCTGGCGGGGCCGTGAAGAACAGCGAGGCGACCCCCCAAGAAGGCGGCATGCCATCTATCTATCTGAGCCGACAGATAGACTCACATTTACTAAACACCATGCGGCGATAATCCATTCAGCCGGCCCCCCAGCACCTGTACAAGTCAGAGTGTAGGCTTGGTCTCTAAGTATTTGTTCATAAGCTCCAGGTGGGCCGGGGCCCCATCACATACGGTGCACTGGGTTAGGGACCCTCATCTTAGCTTGGTCACCTCTGTAAAGACCCTGTTTTCAAATTAGGTCACATTCTGAGGTACTGGGGGTTAGAATTTCAACATAATCTTTTCTGGGGACACAATTCAATCCACAAGAAGGGGCCAGGCACCCGCTCCTCGAAAGCCAGGCCTGTCACCTGCATGGCCACCCGCTCTGGGCAGAGGGGCCTGCAGGTAGCAGAGGCACAAAACCTCCCCAAGTGAGTCCAGGGGTCGGACCTCCCTGTGCCCTCGTCCCTCCAGCCCAGCCCGAGGAGGGCAGGGCCAGAGCAGGGGGCACCAGAGTGAGCCCTCACTTCCTCCTTCCTTCCGTTTGAAGGGGCACACCCCCCACGACCCCTGTCCGTGGGCCCCCAGCCTGGCCTGTGGCACCAGGGCAGCTCAGCAGAGCAGGGAGACAGGACCTCTGGGCTCGTCCCGGCATTCTGACCAGCACATTCTGGCAAGCGGTGGAGTCCACCGGAAGGTCAGCTCCAGGAGCACCCGCCGCTGCCTGTCTGGTCCAGAGCTGTGCCCCAGGGCCCAGAGGGGAGGAAATTGGGTGTTCAGAGACTTGCTGGTGGAGGAGTATGTTCAGGAGGGCACTGTCTCAGGTATGAAAGCACAGTGCCAGGTGGGCTGCAGGGCGGACAGTGCTCGGCAGTGCCAAGTGCCCCTTCCCCCAGTACAGAATGGCCCTCTGAGAGAGGACCCCGAACCTGAAGGCCTGTTGGTGGAGGAGCCCCTGCCCAAGCCCCTGCCCCCAACTCTTGGGTCTCTCAGTCAGGTGCAGGGCCGAGGGGCCTGGGGAGGGTCTGCTTCTTCTGAGCGCCCAGGGGAGGGGGCAGAGAGGGCCATGCCCAGCCCCCACCATGGAGCCAGGCCGGCCCCTGGGGTAGGCATGGCATTCACATCAGACGGAGATGTGGGTTTTGAAGGAATCTGGCCAGTGTTGGGATTTGATAGGGGAACATGCAGGAAAGCTCTAGAACGTGTTGCGGAGGTTGAGCTGAGTGAGAAGGGAGCTGAAGTCACAGTAGTGATAGGAGGGGCAGGAGATGGTTCTTGTCAGCTGTCCCCCACATTCAGACTCTCCCCTCTGCCCCCACACTCAGGGAACTCTCCCACAAATCCTTCTCTCCACGGGTCTCCCCGTGGATGAGTGTCGCGGGGCTGTCTTACCAAGCATCACAAACCGGGGCCTCAGAATCACAGACGCATACTCTCTCACATCCAGGAGGTCGGAAAGTCTGAGATCCTGCAGTTGGCAGCCAGGGCTCCCTCAGAAGGCTGTAGGGGGTCCTTCCTGCCTCCTCTTTCTGGAAGCTTCTACAGCCCTCCTGTCAGTGTCTCTGGTATCACATGGCCTTTCCCTTGTGTCTCTCCTCTCTTCTTCTTACAAGGACACCAGTGTTTGGATTTAGGGACCACCCCAGTGCAGGACGACCTCACCCCAACTCATTACAGCACATCTGCAAAGAGCCTATTTCCAGATAAGGTCACACTCTGAGGTTCTGGGAGGACACGAACTTTGTGGAGGACACCATCCAACCCAGTATGGAGGAAATATTCCAGAACTTGTAAATGAGACTCTGCCCTCCTACCCCCTCCCAGTGTCCTAGGCCAGATCGCTTCTATTTCCACCCTTAGCCATGGCATCCTGCTCTCGAGAGCCTTACCTGTCTCAGGTATGAAAGCACAGTGCCAGGTGGGCTGCAGGGCAGACAGTGCTCAGCAGTGCCAAGTGCCCCTTCCCCCAGCACAGAATGGCCCTCTGAGAGAGGACCCCGAACTTGAAGGCCTGTTGGTGGAGGAGCCCCTGCCCAAGCCCCTGCCCCCAACTCTTGGGTCTGTGATTTCCAGGACATCATGGTACCTCCCTTGGCTCCAGGTCTTTCCAGAACTGTTCTGAGCCTGGACTTGGATCTAGACAGTTGAGAAAGAGTCTATCCCAGGATGCAGCCACAACTTTGACTGCCCCCCTGCATCTTACCAGAATCGGGGTGTACCAAGTACTGCTTGGGGAAACAGTGGACTATCAGCTTTTCATGGTCATGCCATGAATGAGAAGAGGCTTTGCTCTGAGTCCTGTGCATCTAGGGCATCCTGTTCTTGCTCCTCATGGTCTGTCTTTTCTGAGAGATGATGGGGTCTGGAGAGCAGGACGCTGCCATTAAGGGCTGGCTGGGGTGGAAATAGAAGCAATCTGGCCTAGGACACTGGGATGGGATAGGAGAGCAAAGTCTCATTTACAAGTTCTGGAATATTTCCTCTGTAGTGGGTTGGACTGTGTCCTCCCCTTGTGTTCAGGTGCACATTTATTTTTTCTGTTGGAAACTTTTCCTCCATTAAAAAGAACAAAAAACCTTAGCAAGCATTTCCTGTGTCAATTTTGTGTTTTGAATTTGACTAGAAAATAATTTCAGCTATATTGTCATATTTGTGGGCATGAAGTTTTCGTAATATCACCTTATATATTTTTTTAGCAACTTTCACTATGGCATCCAATATGTGCTGACTGCTTTCTTGGTATCTGGGATAGAGAGCACTTCCATTGTTAGGGAGTGCGGGAAATGGTGTCAGATTCCACCACCAGCCTTTGCTGCCTGAGCTCGGGCACAGTTGGAGTTCCATAGCTCATTCCCCCAGGACTCACTGCTTGAGGGAAGAGGAAGGAAGGTGCAGACTGAGGGGGAGACAGTGGGCTCAAGGGGCCTCAGGGAGGCAGGGCAAGAGGCTCAGCTTGGAGGCAAATGGAACCACACTTGGCAATTGGGATTTTATAGTTTTTGTCTTGTGGGAAACCTTTAAGAATTTTTTTTTAATTTACTTCTCTGGTTTTGGAACGATGGTATATAGGCTTCTAGAAAGGTATGCAATAAAGAGGCTATATGTAAGGAAGTGACAAAAAGGCACTGACTCAGTTGCCCATTACCTGAGGATACTTGGTGGGCATTTGCACAGGTACACGTGGAAGGAAGGAGGACGCGTGTTCAGTCAAGTGGCTGGTGCAGGGAGCTCGCTGTAAGTTAAGATGAGATTATACTGTATATGCTGTCTTTGAGAATGCGTATGAAATTTAATTTTGCATGAAGATAAAAGAAATGCAAGTAAACTTGAAGAGACTGCTGACTTCAGATATTTCTAACTAAAAGAGATATTGGTGACACAGTGATGCCTCCAAGATTATGAAGATAGTTGTGTGGGATGGTCAGGTTGGAGTGGAGTCATGTTGTCTAACCTACATGTTTTCATTTCCCAGTTATTGGTTGCCTCTCTATTAGGAGAGATACGGAGATAAGCCTCCTCTCCCCTTCAAGCTTTTGTCAGTTGTGATTTTAATATGTCACAGCTGCCAACACATGTGTTCACCTTATAGCTAATTCCCACACATGTTTGGTCTTGGTTCTATGTTCAGTGGGCTCACCCCTTACCTCTAGTCCTTTTAGTGAAGGCTGCTTTGTTTCTAGATTGTTTCTCTTAATTTCCTAGTTGACTAGATCTGTTGCCAGTGATTTTTCCTAGACAAACCCAGTTACCATATTCCTGGAGGCTGTGGGAGCTTGGGGGTGTCTAGCTCTCTCTATACTCTGCGCTCCTTTCTTCTCCTAAGGATGCCCTGGAGTTCCCCTACTGCCTTCTGGTGTCTAGTGTGGGAGCAGTGCCAAGACTTTCTTTCCCATTGGCTGGATTTTGTGACTGAACAGCTCATGCAGTCCTGAGGTCTTTCATGTTTGTGAGCATCTATCTATTGTCTTTACAGCTGAAGGACGGTGCGGCTGGAGCCACGGTTCTCTTCCTCAGAACTTGGGGGCCAGTGCCCCATTGTTTCTGCAGCGCTGACTTTGGCAAGTGAATTCTTTATTTACTTGGATGACCCAAGAATCATTTCCTTAAATTTAAATCAGTGCCTTAACCAGGATGTCTTTTTGTGATTGTTCTCTATAATTTTATCCTGAAACATGGTATGAGATTTTGAGCTGTAGATTCACAAACTGTTTCTATGAAATTTTCCTTCTATCTTTGAGCCCTTGGGCTCCACATGTTGGTTGGACTGTCTGTTTTGGGGGAGCCAGTTTCCCCTGCATTTGATTACTGCTGCCCACAACCTGCCTCTCATCCTTTGCTCCGTCCTGCACCTCCTCTGCCTCCCTGGCGCTCTCAGCCTTTCTTCCACGCCGCCCCTGTGAGTTGTGCGTCGCTTCTCTCTTGATGTTTTGACTTCACATGGTATTTCTGTAATGATAGTGTTTTGGTCAGTTTGTTTCCTGGAGTCTGCAATTTCCATTCTCATCTTATTTTGTTTTATAATCTTGCCTTTGAGTGACTATTTTTATTGCATTTCTGTTCTTATTATGTCCTTCTCAGTCATGAAGCACACACGGGACATTTTCTTCTGTTCCTCGGGGGATGTGTTCTATGGTCTAGGCTGTTTATCTGTCCTTCACAAGCCGTTCCCTCCCTCCCCCCTTCTCCCCCTTCCCTCCTCTTTCTCCACCACAGTCCCTTTCCCTTTCCCTTTGGCTGGCTTGGTGTCCCAGGGACATCCCCAATAAAGGACTTCGCACCTTGGCTGCATGTTTGAATTACAGGCTGAAGCCAGCCACGCCCTGGACCAACTAAGTCAGAACCTCTGGGGGTGAGACCCAGGCATCTGGATTTCTAAATCTCTCTGGCTGATTCCAGCATGCAGCTAAGGCTGAGAACTATGGCTCCAGTGTCTCAAATTACCTAGGAAAATAAGAAAAGAACCAATCACAGGAGTTTAACCTGCTATAGAAAAGGAATAACCATGTAGGAACTGGGGCATTGTCTATAGGGGCACATAAACGTCCTGCATTCAGAGGTGAGGACATGGCCTGGAGATTCTGCTCCCTCTCAGTGCCCCTAATTAACCCTGGCTCGGTCTGCTTGGATCTTCCTGAGGGCAGTTCCACTGGAAGCAAGAGGCATTTGCTTTGCATTACACCTCACTTTGCTTTCGAACAGTTATTCATCTGGAGAGAAAGGTCTTTTCTCAAGTCAGCCTGGGGTGCATTTTCTAACGTCTACCCACGAGGCTTTAAAACCAAGCTGTGAATTGCTCATTCCTCACTAATTCCCAAATGGAAATCACAGTTTTTGTTTACTTACCTAAAAAATTCACATGTAGCCTAAGGCTCAACTGAAGGAATTTTAAACACTCTTTGAAAGCTGTAAAAAGATGAGCTGGGACCGAAATGACCACTCACCTTTAACTCAAGCTGCCATTTTTTAGAGCCTGTCATGAACTAGAGGGGCACAGTTAAGATGGAGGAAGGCGCTCCAGCCATGGGGAGAATGTGAATTTCACTGGACACATCGCTGAAAAAGAACCTGTGGCTAAGGAACAGTTTTTTTTTTTTTTTTTTTTAAAGATTTTATTTATTTATTTAAGAGAGAGAATGAGATAGAGAGAGCATGAGAGGGGGGAGAGTCAGAGGAAGATGCAGACTTCCCGCTGAGCAGGGGGCACGATGTGGGACTTGATCCCAGGACTCCAGGATCATGACCTGAGCCAAAGGCAAGTCGCTTAACCAAATGAGCCACCCAGGTGCCCTAAGGAACAGTTTTTGAGCCAGGTAGAACCCCACTACAATGAATGACATTATGATTCAGTGCACCCTGTGTTTACGGATTATTTTATTTGGCTGGGGAATTGTGCTAAGTGCCAGGGACCTGCTCCCCCACAGAATTCCAGCTACTGCTGGGTGGGGAGCCAGGCAGACTGTGCCAAAGCATTTTCTAAGGTAAATCAGTCTGGACAACAAACACCCTCCCTGCCCATGCCTGAAGAACGCTCACTCTAGAGCTGGAAACACCAAATTATGATGCATTTAGTTTAATCCAGAAGCATTGAGTCTCCCTGCCACTCCTCTCTCCCCATGTCCCAGCCGCTCTGTAGTAATTTTCCAAACTATCCACAAGAACAAAACATCATGAAAGGCTTGAGCTTGGAGGAGGAAGAGCAGGGGAGGGTGGAGGGCACAGCCTGCTGCGTTTAGACATCATCTTTGGGAAATTTGTCAAGTCTGCCCCTTGTTATCTGGCTCTGGATGGCGTGTGTGAATGGGGCATGGGACATGAGGGTGTGGGATGGGGGTGCATGGGACAGGGGGGTGTGGGACCCAGGAGGTGTGGGACATAAGGTGTGGGATGGGGGGCTGTGGGACATAGGATGTGGGACAGAGTGGTGTGGGATAGCGGGGAGAGGGGGGCATGGGACATAAGGTGTGGGACAGGGGCTGTGCGATGGGGGCATGGGACATAGGGTGTAGGACATGGGGGACTTGGGACAGGGTATGGGACAGTGGAGTGTGGGATAGCGGGGATGGGGGACATGGGATTGAGGGTGTGGGACAGGGGCGTGTGGGATGGGGGCTGTGGGATGGGGTGCAGGACATAACGTGTGGGATGGGGGGCTGTGGGACAGGGTATGGGACAGGGGGCATGGGACAGACAGGTGTGGGATAGCGGGGATAGGGAGCATGGGACTGAGAGTGTGGGATGGGGGCATGGGACATAGGGTGTAGGACAGGGAGCTGTGGGAGGTGAGGTTCTAATCCCCCTCTTCCTCTGTTCCTTGTGGGTGCTGTACTCTCCCCAGCTCAGGTTCTGATCCGTAGAGGAAGTCACTCCCTGCTCCGCCACCAGCACACAGGGGACGGGGACAGGTGTGTGGCCCCTACCTAGAGAGTCCCAGGATGCTGTGCTTTGTGCGGTGCCTCTCAGGGGTCTCTGTGGACCTCCTCCTGCCCTGTGTGGGTCAGCTCTGGAGGCGGCTGCTCGAAGGGAGCAGTTCTGACCTGCTCTGAGCAGGAAGAGCATCAGCAGACCTGTTAGAATGGACGCGAAGTGGAGAGAGCGGACTGCAGGTGACACTCGGGAGTGTTTGAGCGCTTGGCCTTTGGAGACTGTTTCGAAGCCCAGCAGCCTTTCCTCCTCCTATGCCCCTCTCCACCGTGTTCAGGAAGGGGACAGGGAGTCAGGCAGTGCTTTGTGCACAGAGCGCCCGCGTGGCAAGAACTGACGCACGCGGGAGCCGGGCGCGCGAGCCTAGTGCAGCACCCCGGCTTCAAACTCTAAGAAACGAAGTCCTGTCCTTGAGTTAAAGGCAGAGTTAAAAAAAAAAAAAAAAAAAAGATTGGAAAAAGGAGACGTTCAGACTTAATGGAAGGTGTTTCTCAGACTTGTGCTGGCTCGACTCACAAAAATGATGCCTCAGGAATGTTCCTCTGGTTTTCGGAGTGATGTTTTGGAGTTCCAATACCAGTGAGTCTGTGTCCTAGGCTCCCGTGACGCCAGGTGGCAGGAGGGTCCTCGAGGCCCATAAAGCTGCCTTGCTGGGTTCAGTGGGGTCACAGGGTGAGAGGCAGAGCCTAGGGCCAGCCCATTAGCCTCCACGCGCTCGTGACCTGGGGCAGCTCCTTCTTGCCCTGTTTGCTGTTCCAAAGTGCGTGTGAAAGAGAGTCAAGGGTTATTAGTTAATCATTACTGCGAATTCAGAGCTTACGAGGTGCCAGATGCTGTTGGGCCTTCACGTCTCACTTCCGCTGCCCACACGGCCCAGGGGAAGGGGAGGACATGCTGGGGAGGACATGGGGAGGACATGCTGGGTGATGGGTCCATGGGGATCGTTAGATTGCTTACTCTCTTTCACGCATGTTTGAACATTTCTATAGGAAGCAAAGTTGAGATATATTATTACCATATAGATGGAGAAATAAAAGCTGGCCTAGAGATAACAAACAAGTGCATTTTCCAGTTTGAATCAAACCGTGGGCCACTTTTCTCTCCGGCGCGTGGCCGGGAGGAGGAGGGCTGGCTTCAGGGCTCTGCTGGAGGTCAGAGGGTCGGTGCTAACCCAGAGCGTTGTCTGGTCATGGGAACCAGCCTCCCCTCACATGGGAACAGCGGCAGCCCAGAGCCAGGGCAGCCTTAGCAGTCATGCCACGGGTGGGCTTTTTGCCAGAGGCTCTTGTGTATGTGTGTATGTGTGCGTGCATGTAAATTTGTGTATTTGTGCGCATAGGTGTGTGTGCATGTAGAATGATATTTTCTCTTCAGTGCTTAGCAAAGAGCTAGCCCGGTATGTGGTATGCGTTGGTGCTCCATAAATATAAAAAATATAACTATAATATTGAATGAAGGTGCTTTTCTGAAAAATAGTGGCTGAACAGTTAAACATTGTAGATGATGGTTTGTGATTATCATTCATCTCTTTACGTTTCACTCCCTTTGTTACGTTAAACATGAAGTAGAAGTAAGCCCAAGCCCCTGGAACTGATGTTGCCACGGCCTGGGGTGGGTGGTTTGTGGCAGTTAATGTTTCTTGAGCACCTGCTATGAATTCAGCAGTGAACCAGCTACACAGTGCCCACCTTGCTTCAGAAGGGCAAACAAAAGCATTGCGGAGACCGAGTGTGCTGTGCTTCCTGGGGTTTCCTTCCCGTGTAGCACCGTGGTGACCCGCTGTGGGAGATACACAGCTTCTCCCATCAGGACCAGCGAGAAGGCGAGATGACACGTGCAGGTGGCTGGGGGCGGGAGTGCATCCCGTGGCAGGGACAGAGCTGGCCGGGCTTTGGTCCTGGAGCAGCCCCTCGCGGGTGGAGAGGCTCCCGCTGTGCCTTTTCTCCTGGTGCCGTGTCTCTCAGCGGCCTTCCCCGGGGGAGAGCCGCCTGGGTTCCCCACATGGTTGTCTGGGGAAAGCAGTTGAGCTGCCAGCGTTTTGCAGCAAGACCTTTTAGAAAAGTGGCCCCAGGGAAACCTTTTCCTTCATCTTCAGGATTCGGAGTCCAGATCATCCATCAGCTGTCAGGAATCCTATGGGCACAGGGTGGGAACATGCATTCATGCTGCTCCCAGCGAGAGGGAGCAGTGCGTGTGGGGGAGAGCTATGGTAAGGGAGGGGGTGAGCATGTGCCTTCCTCGCCCGCAGGGTCCGAGCAGACGTGGGATGCCCTGGGCCAGAGGGCTGGGACCAGGGATTGCTCAGAGAAGGCCTGTCCCAGCTCCAAAGAGCAGTCCCTCGGGAAGGCCCCACCAGGACGGTGCAGGCAGCCCCGCTCTGACCGGAAAACGATGTCTGCAGGACACCCTCCATCTTTGCCTTGACGTGATGGACGTGACAGCTGTAGGGCTCTCTGCTGTGCCATAAGTAATTTATTGCTGTTCTGAGCTTGAGAGTTTCGTGAGGAAATGTGATCACCACTAACCATTCGGTTCTGTGGGTCCTCTTGTCCCAACATCAACAATTTCCAGGACGTGCTGGGTGGTAGCTCTGAGAGCTGCTTCCCGGCACGGTGGCCCCCCAGGTCAGGGACAGCGCTGCCCCTTCCCTGGTGCTCGGAGGAGACGGCAGGACCACGGGGCCTTGCTGCGGACCTTGTCGGCACTGAGCAGCCTGGCAGCCCCGGCCTCGGCTGCCGCGTCCGCATTTACCACCTGCACACTTGGGCCTGGGGCCTGTCTCACGAGGCTCATTGCTTTCAGGTGAGCCTGTTGACAGGCACTGAACCCCCTCCCCACGCACAATTCGTGATCAAAGGAGGGTAAAGATGGAGCGGAGTGTCTTCTGCAGATTCATTTGGAAAATAACTTTTGGAATCATGGCTTCACGAGTCCTCAGATGGAGGAGAGGGATTTGAAAGATCAATTTGCAACCTTCCAGCGCCCGTCCCACAGGAATGAAGACCCCCACGCAGGGGAAACTTCCTCCCTGGACTTCCCCCGGAGCTTCCTTAGACTCGGGGACGGGAATTAAAACAATTGTGTTGTGTTGTACAATATGCCTTTTGTGTGTTATTGATGGTGTCCTATAAAAGTAAGTGCATCACTCACCCATCGCGCAATCCAACACTGTCAGGATATTAACATTTTATAGCTGGCGGGGACCGCTCGCTGGCTATTTGAACTCTATGATAGATCCCAAAGGGCAGCAGAGTGTGCTGAAAATGCAGGAAATTTAGCTCTCCATAAACATATTAAATTGTTACAGTTTGTTTACGATAGTGGTTCACTTGGACTGCAAGATGATTTTCTCTTTACTTCTGCAGAGCTCTTTGATGTCTCCCGTGGGTCTCAGAGCGGGCTGCACAAACCCGCGACCCTGTGAGTGTGGAAAACCCGTTCGAAGTGTCTACTCTTCCTGGGGCAGCAGGCTAGAGCACGTTTTCTGAAGCGCCGGTGACGCCTGTCCACTTCAAAAGGCTGGAGGCGGAAGCGGGGCCCGGGGCGCAGAACCAAGGGCTTTCCCTCCGTCTGCATGGCTCCCTCCCTCCCCAGCGGCTCAGACAGGCCCAGGAAGCTGGGGGCTTGAGTGGCCATCTCCTGCCAGGGCTTTTCTTGTGCGGATCTGGCCCTGCAGGGCTGCGGTGGGTGTGCGTGGGGGTGTGGAGGGCACGGAGGGACGTCCGCCGGTGAGAACGCTCAGGTGCAGGGTTTTGCCTGGGTTTTCCGAGTAGAAGCATTCAGACTACCCCTGGGGATACAGCATAGGCCTGGGCTCCGCTTGGGTGGTGGTGACATGGGAGCAGACACAGCGGGCGGATGGGGAAGGTCACCGCCTTCAGAGCCCCGGGCAGGGTCCGGCTGGAGCTGGACAGAGACCTGGAGCCGCGGAGGGCTCGGCCCGCGCTGTGTCTGCCGCAGCCCTGCTGGACAGCCTGGGCCGTCCCCACACTGACACTTTGTTCTCAATTTCCCTTGAGAACATGGAGAATTTGTCCATTGTGATCCCCGCTTTTCTCCATCAGCCGCATAGCCATTTTGCTCGTACAGCAGGAGTTGAACAGATCCCGTTTTTATCCATGTTAAAGGAAACAGGACCTTCTGTGTGCGGAGACTGAGCCCTGGAGGGTCACGACCAAGTGAGAGCAGCCGTAGCCCTGGAGGGTCACGACCGAGTGAGAGCGGCCGTAGCTCTGGAGAAGGATTGGCGTCATAGACAAAGCCACAGGTGGTTAAAACACGGCGAGTGGTGCAGTGATTCCGTGTGTGCCCGGAGGCCCGGGGCCTGGCCCCACACATCCAGGGTGACCTTTTCTGGGAGGGCTATGAATGCGTGTGTGCCGTGGGGGCGGGGGGCTCCCCCTGAGGACATTCTGTGAGTGGAAGGACCCAGGATGCGGTGGCAGCCTTGGGGCAGGATCGGGAAGGCGCTGAGGCCGGTCATCACTCAGACTCCAGCAGGGGACGGTTCAGTCTGAGACCTTGGTGTCCTGGCTTCAAGGACACCAGCACCACGCCGGCTCTGGGCAGGACTGCCCCTCCCATCACAGTGGCTGGCCGAGGCCCAGCACCCAAGGCCTTCCTGGAAGGTGCTGGGCTAGTTCAGGGTTTGGGCCACACAGAGTGTGGGTTAAACCTGTGAGTGATCAGGGCCGACGGCCATGGTTCAAAACTTGGTTCTGCCACCTGAGCAGCTACTCCAGGTCACCGTGCCTCAGTTTCCCCCCTGTAAAATGGGGATGTCCGTGATAGCTGCCTCATGGACTTTTCGTGAGCATTAATTGAGATAAATTACACAACACACTTTAAGCACTTGCCAGGCGCATAGTGAGGGCCCAATAAATCGTTGCTACTCTTGTCCTTACCCTCTTTCTAATCTATTTTACTGGATAAAATAATCTTCTCTGACACAGGTATAATCTCTGGGGACGTAATTTCCATATTTGTAAGCCGTTGTGTCTCTCTTCTGCTACTCTTTTCTTTAAGCAGGTCAGAATCAGACTATGTAGCAAGCATAAATACCAAAATCCCACTAATGGCCTCAGGATGCCGTTGTGGGCGTGGGGTAGTCGTGCTCCAAGACCGTCCGGTAAGGCTGCTCAGACGCAGTCATCCTTCACTGTTAAATCCTCACAGCGCTCGTGCACGGTCCTGGGCAAGTCACAGTGACACTTGGCACTCCAGCTACGAGCTTGTGCAGATTCGATTATAGGGGCTGCCCAAGGGGCTGGTTTCCTCGGAAGAGGAGATGCGACACCACGTCTCTCTGGAAAGTGTTTTCCTTCAGTACCCAAAGTCACGGTCACCAGGAACTCGTCCCCATGAAATGGAACATACCATCCGACCTGTGCTAACCGGCCGTGACTTTGGGCCCAAGAAACGGGCACCAGCTTTGAGGCAGAGGGTAATTTTGATCACAGGCCTGCCCGGGTCCTGAAACCAGAATTCCTGGTGGGAATCCTTCCTGTATGGCTCTCAGAAAGGATCCTTGCTCCGTGGGGTTAGACGGATGCTCAGGCCAGGCAGGTTTTAGGTCCAGGATTGGCCTCTGCTCTCTCCTAAGCAGTGTCTAGACAAGGGAGCCCCTTGACAACTGTGTGTGTGTAAAGTCATGGACTTTCTGGTCAAAACAAATGACAAGGACAAAATAGAATCTTTTATTGTAATTCCCTCCCTTACACTCCCAGACCCCAGAGCTGAGTGTCATCACTTTCATATTAGGAGCTGTGCTGCCCGGGCAGGGGCACGCGGGGTCCCAGCCGACCCCTGCACCACTCTGCTCTCCTCCCGCGGGAGCGCCCCCAAAACCCACCAGCCACCCTCACGTCTCGAAGTTTGGCTGCAAGCCCAGCATCGGCGGTTTGCTGATACTTTACGACCTGCGGTCCAGCCTGACGGAACCGCTCAGCCACACAAGCCGCCTGGACCGGTCGCAGCCAGACCCCGCGTGCGCGTTCAGTCCTTCCAGGGCACGGGCGTCTGAGGAGCAGAGTAGACCAGTGGGCCTGGGAGGCTCTGCTCTCCTGGTTCATGTGATTGGGTTGGGGAGGGCCTAGATGGAGTCCTGGGCAGCTGGCCCTGGGGTGGCACATCCGGACCCTGTTCTCAGAGGTCCCCCACCACTCGTACCCCCCACCACTCGCAAGCTCTACGTCAGGGCTGGCCCTTTGGCTCTTCGTGCCTGGGGTATGTAAGTCCTGGTACCTGGTTGTGGAGCGTCCTCGCCTGGTTTGCTTTGGGAGCGCGGTGGCCCTTCTGCTGTGGGTCCTGGAGGAAAACAGATTGAGTAATCTGAGGGGAGTTTAGCAGCAGGATAACGTAATGTGGGCAGAGTATGGGGAAAACCCAAGGATGCTGCAGTGCTCTGGAGCTGGGGCTGTGAGGCTTGTCTGCACTCTAGGGTGAAGAGACAAGAAGGGCAGAACACAGTGAGTGGAACGGAAAGAGAGAGAGAGACTGAGGGAAAGAGCAGAGAGACCGAAGGAGAGGGAGGGAGAGAGGGAAAGAGGGAGAGGAGGGGAGGGAGGGAGAGAGAGGGAGAGAGAGGGAGAGGGAGCAGGGGGGAGGGAGAGCAAGAACTCAGAGGAGCAGAGTCCACCCCCCAGGAGGGCATTTAGCCGGAGGGATCCCACAGGGAGAGAGCAGGATGGGGAGAGGGGATAAATACCCAGCCTCACTCCCCTCCCTCCCTCCCATCTCCTGCCTGGGATTCCAGTGAGTGGCTGAGCCCACCTGGAGCCAGGGGCGGGAACCCAGCTACAGGGAGCCTGCAGAGAAGGGACGGGGTGGGTCTGGGGGAACCGAAGCCCCTGTTCCCAACACTGAGGCGGCGGTGTGCCCGGTGTCCTGAGCTTGCGGCGCCTCCTCTGGCCACAGCTCAGCCAGCTATGGGCTCTCGGTGTCCTCGGGAAGCAGGTTGAGGCATCAGCCTCTCTGGCTCGTCCTAATGACTGTGCACGGGCTGCTGACGCTCGAAGACTCAGGCGTGAGCAGGTGGGAAGCGCAGAGCCTCGGGACCCTGCGTGCTGCTCGCAGGAATCTGCTGGGCAGCATTAGACACCGGCTGAGGTGCACACTCCTGATTCACGGTGCATTTACGCCTGGGTCTCATACCCCGGTGACCGGTCATGGAAAAAGCAGGGTTATGCCAGGAAGGTTCCAGAAGTTCTGTCTGCAAGTGGCCACAGATTGACGAGATTTGAGAGGAAGAGGCTGCTAACAAGGTGGAGACCTGGCTCAAACCAGGACTCCGTGCCCGGGAAGCATCTGGTAATGGCAGCGATCGCCAGGCTGCAGGGCCATGCAGAGGATCGGAGCCTGAGTCCATGGCCGGGGTTGGCCTGGCAGATGTCCCGCTGACGGGTGAACACCAGCATCCCAGAAGGGGAGCCGGATTCAGAAGCTGGCAGGGCTGGGCACACGGCTGGAAACTGAGGACAATCTGACAGGGATTGCTGCCCACCGGTCCCAGGCTGCCTTCGAGGGGCCAGGTGTGGCCTTCCAGGGGCCCTGGCATCTGATGCGCATGGGGGGCTCACCAGGCCTGGTGTGGCCCTCCTCGAGGTTTGCTGACATTCATTCATTCGTTCGTTCATTCATTCATCAGTATTGCCTGAGCACTGCCGTTCGCCAGACACCGTTCTGGACAGCATGTGGGCTACCAGACGCCCCACGAGTCGGTCGGCGTCTTCAAGGGTATTTACATCTAACAGGGAAGATTAGAGGCATTTACTCATAGATGCAGGAGAAGCCAAGACACGGAGTTTCGAACATGCGCTCAGGGCTTATTGCAGAGTAAGGGCCATTGGTGGTGGGGTTGATGGAGGGGGGACAGTGTTTAAGCTGCTGCCTGGAAGGACAGGAGGGAGTGAACAGCTTCTTTTTATTTTAAAATATACACACACAGCACGGTCTAAATCATATATGCCCAGTGTATCGGTTTCCTCTGCTGCTGCGACCGACGGAAAAGCTTAAAACCACAGAAGTCAAGGTGTCAGCCTCCCTCTGAGGCTCCAGGGCAGGATCCTTCCTGCCTCGTCCCGTTCCCGTGGCCCTGGGTGGGGGGCCAGCCTCTGCCTTGTTTCCCCTTCCCTGTGTCTCCTCTTCTGTCTCTTCCAGGGACAACTTGTCATCGCATTTAGAGCTCACCTGGCTAGTCCGGGATGATGTCATCTCGAGACCCTTTGTTTATTTACATCTCAAAGACCCTTTCTCCAAATAAGGTCACATTCCCAGGTACTGGGTGTTAAGACTTAGACGCATTTTTTTTTGGGGGGGGCACCATTTAACCTTCTACACCCAGTTAAGAAAATTACGATGAAATGAAGCTCACACAGGGTCAAGTCAGAATATTCTGGAACCTTAGATGTTCTCAGTGTCTGTTTGCTCAAGACTGTCCTGGTTTTAGGCCTGGAATTCCCAAGTCTCGGGAACATCCCAGTCCCTAGGAAATGGGGCAGTTGGTCTTCCTGTGACCGTGTGTCCCACCTGATCACTTTTCCTTCTCTCTGTCTCTTTCTAACTCCCCACCCGCCAAACACTGTCCTGAAATGTAACTTAATTCCTGGCTTTTCCTTAGAGTTGTGCCGTTCATATGGGTCCTGCTAAATCATTTAAGTTTTTCTCTGCTGGAAGTTAGAAATGGGGTTACACAGTCTGGAGGTTGTTTATTTCTCTGCTTGATGTTGAGATTTTGAGGTTCATCTACATCCCTGCGTCTGGCTAGTCTGTTTTTACTGCTGGGTAATACTCGCTGTCTGGGCGGACCACTCACGGTCGCTGGGGCATCGGGCGTGTTGGCCCTTGTGAGTGGGGCTGCCGCTGACTCTGGTGTTCTCATGCTTCTCCTCCCGTGCGCAGGGCAGCAGTTTCTCAAGGATGGGCCCCGAGGGCCCATTTTCTGGGGGGCTTTGACTGGCACACGTACAACTTATTAGGTGATGCCAGGCTTCCTGCAAAGTGGATGCCATTGTTTGCACTCTGCCCAGCGGGGATGGGACGGGGTGGATGGGCATCCTCCTCACCCCGGGTCCTCCAACATGTTCAGTCCCTTCCCCAAAGACAGGATGCTTGCAGGGTCACGATACATTTTGATATCTGGTCAAGGAAGTCCTCGATCTACCCCTGCTACTGTGCTATCCTTTTCCGGGAGTGTTTTGGCTATCCTTAGTCATTTATTCTTCCATAGACCACTTAGAATAATCTTCAAGTTCCATACAGAAAATGAATGTGTTGGGGTTTTAGTTGGACTTGTACGGAAGTTGTAGATCCATTTGAGGAGAGAGAATCACCTCGGGACCTTGAGGTTCTCTAAGAGTCTGGCTTATATCTCTGCTTCTCCGGTTCGTCTTTACTGTCTCTCTATAAAGTTTCTAACTTTCTGCACAAGAGGCTTGTGAATATTTTGTTACATTTATGTTACTACTTTGTAATTTTGTTGCTCTTATCCGTGACATTGTGGTGGTCCTAAGACACGTCTGGATTCTTTGCTACTTGTCCCTTGGAGAGGTGGAGCTCGATTGTCTTCCCCTTGAGAGGAGGTTGGGCTTCTTCATTTGCTTCGATGACTAGGTTAAAGCTGGAGGGGGGTTCACGGCTCTAGGGGGTGTGCTGTGTTATTACTGCTGGGAGAGGGTGAGCCCCAGATTCCCAGTACACATCCACTGGCCCCCCGCAAGGGGGTGGTCCCCGGGAGAGGAGGGGTGGCCTTGTTCTGGCTGGATGCTGCACAGAGTCCTGACTCTCTGCTGGGTCTGCTCTGACACCCCAATGGGGATGGACGTCCTGGCTCCCCCCCAGGCCTTTGCTGGTTGGGTTGAGGTGCAACCACAGTGTTCCCTGTGGCTGGAGGAAAGCCGTTTTGTCTATCAGCTTTCCATTTGGATGGGGGCCTCCCTCCTTGTCCTGTGACTGGCAAGAGCAGCTTCTGTTGGGCTTCCTGTCTTCTCCTGCTGGTGTGTCCCAGGGGCCAGCTTACTCGGCTTCACACCTGGGAGAAAGGGAACCCAGAGGTCTCCTTCGGCTCTCCAGGGCCCTGTCAGGCTGCCTTCTCCCCACCCTCCAGAGTCTTCCTGTACTGGCTTATGGATAATGGTGGGGTTTAGGGGTAATGACACTTCACAGGAGGAATGGCACATCTGCTCCATCTTTCTGGACGTGGAGATCAAGGACTTTTTAATCATCATATTTTTCATATCTAGAAATTCTGTTTTTTCAATTCTGCTGTTTGCTACCATATTTCCCTTCTATTTCTCTAAAATATCAATCATAAGCTTTTCCTGCCTGCTTCTGTCGCTTTTGCCACTTCTCACTCATGGGGATTTATTTCCTTAGTTGGAAGATAAGCTGCTCCCTTCCCTTAACTTTGTGGGATCCTTTGAGAGGGGCGTTGAGATTGATTTCCTCCAGAGAAGCTCCGCATTTACCTCTTCCTTCCATCCCAGGCACCAACTTAATTCAAATTTCCTGCATGACATTTGTGGATTAAGGTGAGTTCCGACAGCAGACCTGCATGGGGACAGGCTTGTTGGGTTCAGGACAATTTTTCTTCCTTCCCCTGTGTTAGGGTTGAGAGAATGCAAACCCTCTGCAGTCCCATCTTTACATGGGGAGACCCCCTTACATTCCCTACCTGGGGCTGTCCGTGGGGGTTCGTGTTCAAACAACATCCATCTTATGCACTATTTTAATTGTTTTCCATTCAGGTGTCTGTCCTGCCACGGTGCTGGAAAGGGGATGGTGGGCGGGACTTCCTCCGGGAGGCATCAGAGGCAGGCTTTCAGGCAGCGGGGCATGGAGGGGAGGTGGAGGGGGTTGCGCATGCAGGCCAGGTGGGGCAGTCCAGGGCAGAGAGCGGGGAGACCTCCTCGGGGTTGTTCTGAGAGTCTTGGAAGCTAGGCTGGGGAGTCTGGAGCCTTTTTATGGGGAATGATATTTGTAGATATTAGGAGGATCCGGCAGGTGTGGGCTGGGCGGATGAGGACGGGAAATGCAGAGGTTGGGAGAATAACTTGAGTGGGAGCAGGTGAGGCGCAGAGGGAATAGGTAGGAGGCGTTGAGCAGACTCAGGAATGACAGGGCTTAGCACACGGTGAATTATGTGGGCGAAGTTGATGGTGCAGTCAGAGGCGGCGCTGAGAGTCTGACAAGCATCCAGCAGAGGCGTGGGGCCCCAGGGAGGAGACACTAGGTGGGAGTGAGTGAGAGGCATCCTTTAGGGTGTGCCTTTGGGGTTTCACTAGGCAGGCAGGGATGTTCCAGAGCTGGGGAGTGCCGAGGAGTGGAGTTCTGGCTTGAGAGTTGTCTCAGGATTTCCCATCTCTGTGACGGGTTGGGACCGGGTGCCCCAGTCTCCAAGGGGGAGCACCTTCCTCAGGGACTGCACAGTGAGGCTTGCAGACTCCGTCCTCCGGCCCTCTGAGCAGGGGCAGGTGCAGGGTCAGCAGAGGACGCGGGTCTAGACGTCACCTCCTCTGCCCACACCCGTCTATGTAGGTCAGTACATGCCTGAGACGTGGCCAGGAACGCCCCCTGATTTCCTCTGTTGGACCTTGGATCCAGCTTTCCTGTCTCTGTTGTGGGAGAGTTCCTCACCCTGAAACCCGAGTTCTTCTCCTCCCTTTGCAGGATGTCAGGAAACCCAGAGGCCCAGGGAGGCTGGGAATGGGCCGCGTCCTCCAGGAGTGAGGGGGTGTGTGGTGCAGCCGTGGGAGAGGGACAGGATTTGAGCAGGACCAGGCAGGCTCTTCCCTCTCCCGGTGGTCTCACGGCTGGGGCTTCTTGGATGGGGACGTGGGCTTCTCCCTGTCCCCTCAGTGCCCATCACGTTGGTATGGCAGGAAGCCTTCCTAAATGCTGGATGAAAACCGGTCTCCTTAAGGAGGGGTGACACTTTCTAAAAGCACAGATGGCCTGACTGGGACCTACCTGTCTGCGTTCCAGCTAATCCAGCTCCTGATTGTCCACACGTGTCTCACGGGCATCTGCTCCCCGCCTGGCCATCTGTGTGGTGTGTGCCCAGCCGCTGGTGCCCGCGGTGAGTGGCTGCCACGGACCCCGCGTGACCGGCAATGGTCCACTCTGCTGTGGTGATGTGAGCATCTGGGAAACATTCCTGCTCGGGACTTGGGGTAACGTTTCACAGTAATGGATCATTTCCAGAGTTGGTGATGAAATGGGCTTCCAGCTCTCCACCCAGAAAATGTGGAAAAATTGCTTGGATCCTGTGGCAAAAACAGCATTTTCTGTCTTGTGGGGGAAGCGGTTTGTTCTGCTTTCCTAGAATCTCAGCACTGAACCTCTTCCTCTGTGTTCCAGAATCTTGCCCTCGAAGGGGGAGACGGGGAAGGAGGAATCAAGTTTTATATTTTCCAGTATTGTGCTCATTTAGTGCTGGGAAATATTTATATAGGGTAGGAATGCATGAATTCCCATGTGGACTGCTGGACCCATGGGCATGTCTCCTCCTTGTCGGTCATTCCCATGCCCTCCTGGTCCCTCTGATCCCCTCTGCCACTGGCAACGTGCTGTCAAAAGGTAAAATGAGGCCCAGTGCAGCTTTTCAAGGGTTTATTTGAGCAAACATTGATTCATAGTGGGAAGCAGCAAACCAAAAGTGGTTGGGAGCTCTCCCCCGACAGGAGTTCGGGGAGGGGTTTCTGTAGAGGAGCTGGGGAAGCGAAGCAAGGGAAGGATTGGATTGACCATAGTGGAAGTGGCTGCCTTCTCTGGGAGAGCCTGTTGGCAGTTTGTGGTTCAGACTATGTAGAGGCTTAGATATACCTAAGAGGAGATCTGCAGGAATTGGCTCACTCTGTAAAGGAGGCCGGGAAGCCCCCCGATCTGCCATCTGCATGCTAGAGACCTGGGAAGGCTGGTGGGGTAGTTCCGCCTGAGTCTGGACGCCTGAGAACCCAGGGGGGCAGCGCCGTGAGTTCTAGTCTGGGTCCAAAGGCAAGGGAGTCAGGGGTGCTGATGTCTGAGTGCAGGAGAAGATGAATGTCCCTGCCCAAACGAGGGGATCACATTCACACGTCCTCCATTTTGTTCTAGATGGACCCTTAGTGCATTGGATGATGCCATCCATATCAGGGAAGAGCGTATTTTTTACTTGGTCTAATCAATCAAATGCTAATCTCTTTCAGAAACACCCTCATAGACACACCCAGAAATTATTTTACCAACAATCTGGGCATCCCTTGGCTCAATCAAGTTGACACATAAAATTAACCATCACAGATGGGAACCTCCTTAGCAGTGTATTCTAAAGTGTGTGGGGGGGCGGGGAGGGGGTCAGCAGTCAAATGCAGATTCCCAGCCCCCCTCTGGATGCCACAGAATCCAAACTCTGGCAGACGGGTACTCGAATATGCAGTGCTCAGCAGCACTGTTGCTGAGGCTGAGACCCCGAGCCTTAGAAATCCTGCTGGTCTAGTCCCTCCTCCTGCCTCAGTGGGGAGGGCTGGAGCTGGGACTGACGCTGCGAGCTGCGGAGCCACGTCCGGGAGGGCTGTGTACTGAAATCATCTGCGGGACTTTGAAAGGCCACGGATGCCTGGGCCCCACCCCGGAGATGCGGGGTTTGCTGATCTGGGACGGGCCCTGTAAAGCTTTCCCTACACCGCTAACAGGTGGTTGGTGTTGAGAACTGCATGTCTCTGTATCAGGTTTTGGGGTCCATCACTGGCTAAAGACAAAGGCAAGTGGTGTGCTTGGTATTATTATGGTGATCACCAACATCACAGGATTCTGTGTCCTTTGGGAGGCCTTCCAGGCAGGAAATATCCTTGTTCTCTTGAAATTAGGCTTGGCCATGTGACTAGTCCTGGCCAATGGGTTGACAGAATTGATGTCGTTTCTGGACGGGGAGTGGGTGGGCGCAAGTGCAGGTGTGAGCGGCTCGTGCTGCCCCTTGACCACACCGGACCACACTGGGCGCTCAGTGTGAATGAGAAAGACCACCTTGCTGTTTGTACTCGCCAAGGGTCTGAGCCTGTTTGAATCTGGGTTATACCCTAGCTTCTCCCAATAGACACATCTATAGAACATTATAAAAAAGGACTAAAACTAACAGGAGTTCTGTATCATAAATGCCTTCTTCATTACCTTAATTGGACAGGTAAACTGGGTCTTCTTTTTCTAGATTTTCCTCTTTTGTTTTTAAAATGTCACTCATTGATAGGTGAAGCCAGTCTTTGATGCTAAAATGTTTTCCATTGCCTTCTCAAGGAAGTGTGCTGTAAAATGTATTCAGTTCATGGAACTTGCTTATTCAGTTTGTCCCTAGGAAATGAATGTGATGTCAGGCAAAAAATCCAAAATGATTAGAGCGAGTGGTGGTCTTTTCTCATGGAGAAAAATGCCTCCAGAAAATTGACGGATCCTTTAGTGATATGCACACCGGAACTCTGTTCTCTTGACTTTTACCAAGGGAAATCTCAAGTTAGGGAGAAGGAAGAAAATACACCACTTACTTTAAAATGCATTTTTTTCCAGGGGAAAATTTAGCGGCTGTGATGGTTATGCTGCTTTTTTGTAAGGAATTTTTTTTCAATGTATAATACGTTAGACTACCATAAGCTTTCTGCCAAGGTGAGAGCTTGCATTAAGCAAGTGGTGGTTCTTACTTGATTTAATTCTTGAGCAGAGTGGTGGCCAGGCTTAGGGAAGGAATAGAAGGATAATAGAAGTGAATTTATTGAGTTCAAGTATCCTGACATTTGCATTTTGTGAAATTTCTGTTCATGCTTCAGGGAGAAATAATTTTAATATACTAGTAGAAGTAAGCAGCCTCTAGAAAAATTCAATACATACTTTAAAGTTATTTTTCTAGCTCTGAACTGCTATTTAGGGTTGAATTATTGTATGACTCTTTTTCAAGCCAAAATTCGGTTGACAAGGGGCAATTTGATTTTTCTGAAATATTTTATATGAAGGTAAGAATCTTGTAGAGACCCCAAACCTCTGAGAATATAGGGAGAGAGAATGCTGATAATGACTTATTCTTTCTGTAGCACCACTGAGAGAAGCTTTTGGAATATGTTATTTTGTGCTCTAGAGGGGCCTTCCACATCCAGGGCAGCGTGGGTCCTCAGAGTGAGAAGGGATTGGAGGGGAGGGGTGCGTGGAGCTCTGGTCCTGTATGTTTGCATGTTGTCTGGGGCGGCCCAGCAGCCGCCTTCATTCTTGAGAAAGCTTGAAAAGCAGAGAGAGCTATTTTTTTTTTTTTTTAATTTATTTATTTGACAGACAGAGAGCGAGAGAGGGAACACAAGCCGGGGGAGTGGGAGAGGGAGAAGCAGGCTTCCCGCGGAGCAGGGAGCCCGATGCGGGCCTCGATCCCAGGACCCCGGGATCATGACCTGAGCCGAAGGCAGACGCTTAACGACTGAGCCACCCAGGCGCCCGAGAGAGCTATTTTTGATAAGATTCCTGGGATGACGCTTACAAGGACATAAAGTTGCACCTACGAAGCTGATATTTTTCTTTTCCTTTTTAAAGATTTTATTTATCAGAGAGAGAGAGTGCATGAGCAGAGGGAGGGGCAGAGGGAGAAGCAGACTCCCCACTGAGCAGGGAGACTGACATGGGGCTCAGTCCAAGACCCTGAGATCATGACCTGAGCCAAAGGCAGACGCTTCACGGACTGAGCCACCCAGGTGCCTCGCAGGTGTGATTTTTCAAATCAACACTGTTGAAAGGACGTGTTTGCACATTTACCCAGGACTCTGACCTCCTGGGGAGCAGGTTTTTGGTGTGGATGCTAGACTGGCTTTAGCCACCTGGAGACTCCTGTCGGGCTACCTGCCTCTCTTCCTCCTGGGACCACGCTCTCTAGGAGAGGGTAAGTGGTGTGTAAGAGGGAAGTACTGGTCAGATGCTCATCCTGGGGGAGACTGGAGCCAAGCTGAGGACATGGACTCTCGCTGGCTGACTGTGGGCACCAGCCTGGTCTCATGGTGCCACTTGGAATCTCTAGCTCTGGGAAACTCAGATGAAATCCCTCTTTCGTCCTGCGTCATGCTCATCCTCGGCTGCTTTGAGCTGCTGACAGCCTTGTGGAAGCCGTGGGCACAGCTAATCAACGGGGGTTTGTATACCTGTGGGAATAAAAATAAGCTGACTCAGCAGTGCATTGCTTTAGGCTTATGGTCCAGTGGGCTCTGGAATCCTCTCCACAAGGAAGGAGTATCCAAGGGTGAGGAAGCAAATCCCCCCCAACTGGGGAGGGAACTGGTGCTGCCCTTCATGAAACTCCCCCTGTGGTTCTCCTTCCTCCCACTGAGGGGGAAAATGGAGGGAAGATCCCAGAGGACAGAGCTGGGGAGGAGATGACCGAAAGAGGGAGGGCTCTCTAGACCATGGCCTGTTGGCTTTCTTTGGCAAGTGAACTCAGCTCTGCAGGGGCCATTGGGGTGGGATCACCTTATTTATGGTCTGGAGTCATCTGCTTTCCCTTCCTTAGGAGGTAGACTTCTAACCCTCAGGGGCACCTCACAGCCCCCTCTCCTAGGAAGTTGAGCCCCAGCTCTCCGCTTGACCTCACTGTGCACAAAGCTGCCTTTTGCCCCTGGGCCTGGTCACACAGACGCCTCCCTGAGAGCTGTCTGACTAGGAGCCAAACTGTTGGCCTGAGAAACAGTGGGAAAGCATTACTCCCTGACTGTATGGGGCAGAATTCCTTCTCAAATAGGTTTCTAAGGGCTTTTCAGAAATGGACCATTATAATTAGAATAAAATAGGGAAAACAGTTGCTAGTCTCTTAAAAGGCTGTGTAATTGTATTAGTCATACTGTTTGACATCGGAAAATGAAAAACATGCAAGCGTTTGGTTAAATCAAGTTTCCTACGTCGATTATTTCAATTTTCATTTTCAATGCAGCTTTTATTCTTTTATTCGAGCAGCAACACTGCTTTGAGCTCTCAGTCGAGGGTGGCACGTGGCAGGTGGTGGTCGCTGGACCCACCGTGGACACAGCTGCATTAGAACTATTAGCAATTCAAATAGCGGTGCTCCCTTGAGCCCCAGGCTTTACATGTGTATCTGCGTAACTGTGGGTGTTTTGCACAAAAGCAAAGATGCGCACTGGGGTGTAATTTCCCAAGTAGTCGCTCAGGCTACCACGGGTCTGGGATAGGAGAGCAGGGAGATTTTGAAGGCATTGACAAGATAGTGTGGGAAAGCGAATGTCATAGGTCCAAAGTCCCCGGGCCCTGGCGGGGTCTGGATCCTTCCTGAAGGTGGGCTCCTTTGCATGTTGTGAGCAGCTGACTCTGCTGGCGGGGGAGGCCGGGACCTGGCTGCTGACCCCCCAGGTCCCCCACGCCTGCAGGCTTCCCGGGAGGAGGCAGTCATACCGCACACCACCGTCACAGGAGCTGGGCAACCAAGAGGAGTCAGGGCAATCAGCCGCCCGTGTTGTACGTACGTGGAAATGTCATAGAACTCATTTCCGGATTGTTCATTTTGGTAAAAAAGTTGGATTTGACTCCTCTCAGTTTATGGCACTTTTGGGAAGATTTGAAATGGGATTTTCAAGATGGCCGTGATGATTTCCTTGCTAATGTCATTTTCCCTGTCCATGGGCTTACCTTCTTCTTGGGACCTGAGTCATTCTAGTTATGTCCTGGCTTGGAGGCTGGGAGCAAGCCTCTTGTGCACTGACGTGGGTTCCTGCTGGCACGGCACACAGCTCCTCGGCACCTGGGCTTGCAGTCAAGGTGGGAGGATGCAGCAAGGCCATCTGGGGACACCTGCCCCCCAGGACGTCTGCTGTTGCCGCTGGGACCCCGGGGAATGGAGCCAGCCAAGATGCCAGGTGACCGCGGTGAGCCTTCGCTGGCTCTCTCCCTGCTGCCGGCTGGGTCCCCTCCCTCCTTCTGTGGATCCTCTTCCTCCCTTGTGGATAACAAATGAAAAGACGCTCGTGGATAACAAATGAAAAGACGCTCTGTGAATCCTGCCCCAAGGGCATGTGGTTTTGTAACTGGAGGGGCTTGCATCATCCTCCTGAGAATATTATTGGAATTAAACCCAGATAAATATGGTTTTATTGCTCTCAAGAGTATAGCTATTGAACTCTTCCATGGCATTTCTAGAATTCAGAGTTTCAGCATGTTTAGAAAAGTATCCTTTTTATTAATGTGCATTTTTGCTATTCTGGTTAGAGGCTGCTCATCAGAACACCTTCTCTCCCCATGTTCTGGCTCTTTCCCTCTGGCAAGTGCATTGGTTCAAGTCTGTTAACTTCATGCTGCCATCTACCTTACCATCCAAGGGTCTGTGGTTTTTCAAAAATGTTTAACTGTTTCCCAGCCAACCAATGTAGTGTAGTGGTTAGGAGATGAGACTGAGGTCAGACCCTGCAGGTTCCTTCCCACCCCTGCCCAGCACGTCATATGGCATTGGCAGGTTCTCCTCTACATCAAATTTATGACTTGTATAGCGGGCTGCTAACAATACTCCCAACTCAAAGCCTTACTGTGGGACTAAGCACTTAGGCTGGTGTCGAACATAGTAAGAATTTAGTAATAATTCTTGGGTATTATGATGTAGGTCCAAACTTCCCCATGATACATATTCTCTATATTGGCATCTGAAAACTCAAAAAACTGGAGGTGAACCAAGGGTCAATCCAAGTGATGACTACCTAGTTTCCACACGGGGTGATGGCAGCCTAGGTCTGGACCAACCCTCCCACTGGGAACAGCTAGAGGAGCTGGAGAAAGAAGCTGAAAGTTCTCTTTGAAAGCACTGGAGAACTATGGAGTTTTGGGGGAGGAGAGAGAGACACAGAAGGCTGAGTCTGTCCTCGGCCAGATCTTACCCTAGCGATGTCTGTGGGTTTCTGAAAGTGGCAGCTCAGAGGCTGTTTTCAGTAGGTGCTGGGGGCTGAGAAGCCAAAATGTGGAGTCAGACTTTGGTAACTCGGGGGTGCCCATTGTGATCTCCAGGACAAGCATGGAGAGCATTGCAAAAGAATATGTAAGCACCAAGCTAACAGATAACAAGTAGAAAAATGAAAGTATCTGATGAATCTGAAAGTTGGCAAGAAAGAGATACAGGAACACAGAAGAGGAAGGACGGATAGAAAGCAAATTGTAAGATTGTGCATTCATTTCAAATATGTCAGCAACTCCTAGGCTTTGGTTTGGGACCTCAAAAGTTTACAGCTTGAGAAAAAGGATACACCAGAAGTAGAGGAGTCCACACAGACTAGTGTTCAATCCCTCAACCCCGATTGGATTAAGGTGATTTTTGAGTACTAGTGACATGATAGCAAAACTGCTGAAACCGCAGGCAAAGAGAAAATCTTAAAAAGAGCCAAAAGCAAGCAAAAAAAAAAAAAAAAAAAAAGAAGAAGAAGAAGCCCACATACTACTTTGGGAGAAGCAACAACAAGTCTGACAGCTGACTTTTCAGCAGAACGATGAAGCCCAGCAGGTAGTGCACACAGGTCTGAAGGTCGAGGGAAGACGGGACCTGCACTCCCATGCACTGTGATGGTAGCTCTCAGACAGGAGCCAATAAAGACAAACAAGACACAAACAAGAATCATCAAAGACAGCAGCAAAATAAATACCAGTGGTTTTTATCCAAGCAGAAGAAAAATGATTCCAGATGGAAGTTCAGGGAAACAGAAAGGAATTAAGAGCAGAGGGAAGGGTAAATAGGAGGGTGTATTTAAAAGCATGTTGTAATAATAACGTCTTATGTGTTTTTAATATAGAGAGAGTCTTAAAATACAAGAGCATACAAGTTGGGAGGTGGTTAATGGAGCTAAATTTTTTTTTTTAAAGATGTGTTTATTTATTTTAGAGAGCATGTGTGTGCACAAGTGCGGGGAGGGTGAGAAGGAGAGAATTCCAAGCAGACTCCCTGCTGAGCATGGAGCCCAACAGGGGGCTCGATCTCATGACCCTGAGATCATGACCTGAGCTAAAACCAAGAGTTGGACGCTTCACCGTCCAGGTGCCCCGGAGCTACATTGTTCTAATTAGAAGGAAATGTAACCTTAAATGTATATATTAGAAAAAAAGTTAATAATGAATCATCATAGAATCTGACCTCAACAAGCAAATTAAATACAAAGAAAGTAAGATGATGGAAATAAATATAAGAATATAAAGTAATGAAATAGAAAATAAATATATAATATGGAGATCTAACAAAGCCAGAGCTGGTTCTTTGAAAAGAATCTTTGAGGGGAGCCTGGGTGGCTCAGTTGTTGAGTGTTTGACTCTTGATTTAGGCTCAGGTCATGGTCTCAGTGTCATGAGACCGAGCCCTGTGTTGGGCTCTGCACTCAGTGGGGAGTCTGCTTCTCTCCCTCTTCCTCTGCCCCTCCCCTGTTCTCACCAGCGCATTCTCTTTGTCTCTCTCAAATAAATAAATATATCTTAAAAAAAAAAGAAAAGAATCTTTGAAAATTGATAAATCCCTGATGACATCAGGAAAATATCAAGACCTAAGACGGGATATTGCTAAATATATTGCAATCGTCACAAAGATCATAAGAGGAAAACAATTATGACCAATTTTATGGAAATAAATTTGAACATTTCGGTGAAATTACCAAAATCCTGGAAACACAAGTTAAAAAACGACCCAAGAAAAAGCAGAAAATCTGAATATTCTTATTAGAGTAAATATTCTTATCAGAATTAAATGTCAAATTTATAATTATATTTTTACACACAGGCACAGAGGATATGCTCTATGTTCATAGTTTTACCAGCAAATTCTATCAAACTCTTATGGACCAAGTCACACAAATCCTACATGAAATCTTCCAGAGAATAGAAAAAGAAGAAACACTTCCCAATTTCTTTCAGAGGAGTCAAATAATGTGAAAAATTAAAATTTGACAGAGACATTGTAAGAACAGAAAAATTGAGTTCAACCTCATTCACAAAAGTCGATTTTAAAACCCCAAAGTATTAGCAGACCAAATCCAGCGATGCATACAAAAGGTAATGTGTCATGTCCAAGTGATGTTTATTTTAAAACACAGGATTGATTTTAACATTTGAAAGTCAACTGATGTAATTCAGCATATTATCAGAGTAAAAGAGAAAACTCATGATGGTTTACCATCATGGGGGAAAAAGCATTTAATAGAACTCTTAGGAAACAAGGAAATAAAAGTATATATAGTTTAACCTGTTAAAGGGGCCAGAAATCACCCCCTCTAAACACACCATTGTATTAGAGGGTGAGATAGCCAATTCTTCACATAAGGCTGGGAACAGAGAACAGACCAGAGTTTGCTCTTACCACTTCTGGAAAATGCTAGAGTTCCTAACCAGTGCAATAAGAAAGAAGAAGAAATAAAATTTATAGTAATTGGAAAGTAAGAAATGAAACCACCACTATTTGGAGATGGTGTATTTATGTGCATAAAATTCCTAAAAAGTATATAGAGAAATTACTGGATTTAATCTACTCATTCAGCAATGACACTGAATTCAATGTCAACTGTATTTCTATACACTACCAACCAATACCAGAAAATGAAATTGAAAAGCTTTTCCATTAATAACAGTGTTAGATGGACTATAGGAATAGCATAGAGTCTTGATGCAAAATTAAGCATGTATGAACACTTGATTTAATTTAATGGTGGTGCTGGAGGCAGATAGAAAGCTGGCTTTTTTCAATAAGTGATACTGGGTCAACTGGATATCCATGTGGGCAAAAAATAAATTTCAGCATTGCCTTACCACATAAACAAAACAAATGCCAATCTGCTGATACAATGTAAAAGGAAAAATGAAAATGAAAGTTCTGTCCATCCAGGATAAGATTTAGAAATCGGACTGTGTTAAAATAAAGAACTTCTGGCCGTAGAGGGGACCATCAAGGGGCAGGTTGCAAACAGCGTGGGAGGTATTTGTAATACAATAACCACAGATGGAGCCCCTACAGATCTCTGTCTATCTTACTGTCTATCCATCCACCCATCCACCTACTTACCTGTCATCCATCCATCACCTCTCTATCTTTCTATCATCTTTTCTCCTTTTTTCTCTAGACACTGAGATCTTAGTGTCCAACTCTGGTGACCTTGCCATTTTTTGGTGTTCTGCTATCAAAACTCTCCATGACCTAGAGACGTATTCAAATTTGTCACCCTGAATTAGTCCACTCATCTTTCCTTTGCTGAGCTTGCAAGCAGAGCACGATTCTGTTAAATCAAAGCAAGCAGATCCATAGCCTAAGATCTATCTGTCCTCTGCTATGGCTGCTTCCTAGACCTCACCTGTGTCGTCTTTTCTGACCATGTTCAGCAAGATGGATGGGGGAGTAAAGCTACTGTCTGTCTACACAGGTAAGGTACTCTTTAGCTGTCCCCCCCCCCATACCAGCTGGCATGCTAATCTTTCTTTTATGGGCAATTAAGTTAACCTTTGCCTTCAATCCTTCAGCTTGGCTAGGGCAGTCAGCTCCACTTCTTGCCCATCTACAAAATCTTACAAAAGATGCTCATGAGCTCAGGAACAAAGTGGCTGCTTGGTGGGGGGTCGTGCATGAACCCAGTATGTGCTCGGGACATGCTTTTAGTGCAGTGACTCCTACATGTTCCTGCCTGAGTTAGAGGATCCTTCCCTGATGGCACCTTCTTCTGAGAGATTCTCCAGATCGCCACAAAGCCTGATGTCCTACAGCATTTGGACTGTGTCTCTCATTGACTTACGTCAGGGCCTGTGAACCACCTGTTTTCATGCTGCTTCATGAAATCCAGACATTGTGTTGAGGAATAGAAGAAGCACATAGGAATAGAGAGAGTCATAAATGAAATCACAGCCTCCTGAAAAGACACCCCACCATACGCATGATGATATGTGTTAGGGAAGCACAATCAGTAACATATAACTCTTACTTGATGGTAGTGGGTGTGTGATTTGAATTTATGTGAGAGTTTGAGTCAAGACTATTCTGGTTATAATTTAAAAGTGCTGATAGAACTTCCTGAATATAATGATGTTTTGCATTTTCTTTTCTTTCTTATATTTTTTCTTATATTAGTTTCAGCAACCCCTTAGTTACATCAATTTCATATCTGCCCACTCTTGGGATCCCAGTGAATGTTCTGGTCAGAAACATACCCTTCAAAGAAGTTCCTGGGCAGGAGAGGTGATGTGGATGAAGGGTAATCTTCATTTTCCTTTAGGTGCTAGGATCCTTACTTAAGTGCTGTCCCGAAGCTGTTAAACTTTATAACGAGTAATTCTGTTTCTATGGAAAGCTTTATAAATATATGACATATATGTATTCATACAGGTAAGGGGGCATTACAACATTTTCTATACTTAAAGTATGATACAGGTAAAGAGCAAACTGTCACCCCAACCATTGAAAAAGAGGAAGGAACCATAATGAAGTTTTTTTATTCTTTTCAATGAAAGTCCAATTTCTTTCTTTCTTTTTTTTTTTTTAAAGATTTTATTTATTTATTTGACAGAGAGAGAGACAGCGAGAGAGGGAACACAAGCAGAGGGAGAGGGAGAGGGAGAGGGAGAAGCAGACTTCCCGTGGAGCAGGGAGCCCGATGCGGGGCTCGATCCCAGGACCCTGAGATCATGACCTGAGCCGAAGGCAGACGCTTAACCAACTGAGCCACCCAGGCGCCCCGGAAGTCCAATTTCTTAAGTTCCTGCCTCATGTTCTGTGCCTAGCCGTTCGCTGCCTGGTCATAAACTCCTCTACAAGAAGGGCTTGTGACATAAAATAGGCTGGGTCTCCCACCCACAGGGAACCCCCCCAGGTGGTATGACGCTGGGCACAGGAAGTGATGCTGCCTCTCCCTTGGCCCCCACACCTGGCGCACGTGGCTCTGCACGCCTTCATGAGTGCACCATGACCAAGACCGGCTGATGGCCTTGGTGGTGCCCCACGCGGGGTCAAGGGGCACAGGGCAGTGATCAGGAGGTCCCAGCAGAGGCGAGAAGCTGGGGGACCTAGCTGTAGCAGCGGGGGGGCACTGCGTGGGCTGGAACGAGAGCTTGGATCCGAAGCCCTGTGGGCTTCAAGTTTCTCATCTCCCAGGTGAGGGGGCTGGACACATGCTTGCTCAGGCCTCTTCTAGCTCAGACATTCTGGGGTTCCTTCTATATGCACAACACACGGTGGCTTTCCAGTTGGGGTGGCTCCCGGGGAGGCTGAACTAGACCGCATGGTCAGTTGTCTACAGGTGTTTACAGCTGTTACTAGGTAAGGCTTTAAAAATGTCCCCATAATCTGTTTAGAAATCATATGCTGATAAACTCAGGAGAATTTTTATTCAAAGGAAACTGTTTTTGCTCAGCATGTCTCGGAGTCACGTACTTACCTGGTCTAGTAGTGAGGTGAGCCAGCTCTGAATCAAACATGCCTTCCTTTCAGGATTGCTCATGGAGGGGAGACATGGGCCAGCTTGGACATCTGGCACAACTCGTGGCAGTGCCCTTGCTTACGATGCGGATGCTCACCATCTCCTTCCTTCTTTCCTCTGTCCTTCCCTTATCTCAGAGATAGTTACTGCTTTTGTACTAACATTCATGCCCTGTGCTCATGGACAGCAGGGCAGGAGGTTTGGAAAGACCCACAAGCACTGGTGGAATTGGGCACATCATTCAGGATGGTGGCATCACATACAACGGCCATCCTGAATGTTCACCAGTGTTGGTCCTTTCCTGGCTGTTCCAGGGCAGAGGAAAGGACCTTATTTCAAGAGCACGTATTGAGTACTGATTGTGTGCTAAGTGCTTGGGTATCAAACTTGGGCAAAACAGCGTGGTTGTAAGACAAATGATTATCATCAAGGAAGAGGTGAAATAAGCTCTCTAAAAAATAACACTCAAAGTTGCAGAGGGAATTCACTGGAAGAGGACATCCCAGATGGTTCAGGAAAGGCTTTACAGGGATGTGGCCACTAAGGAGGACCTCGAAAGGCAGACTTGGCTTTAAGATGTGTGGATGGGGTGGGAGGAGGGCATTAAGGGAATGAGAACCATGGAAGTGTGGGCAGGGTTTCCCAGCGTGGAGCTGGAGGGATGATTTCAAGTGATACACAAGACAACATTTTTTTATTTTAAGAGTCTTGAGTATAGTCCTATATATTGGACAAATGCGTGTATTTCTTTTCCATTATAAGCTGGAGTTTTAAAAAATAAGTACGTTTATTGGGAATTCTGGGTAGTGGAGGCAGTGGTGACTATGTAAATCTGAAACATACAGTGCATCCCCTAAGTAAAATAAAGAGGAATAAGCAAAACAATAAACCTTGCAAAACCAATGTTCTCAGCATAACTGGAAGACAGAGAATGATCCAAAAAAAAAAAAAAAAAAAAAAATCTCTGTAATTAAGAACAGAAGCCCCAAATGCAAGGAGTGGACCCTCCCCCCGCCAGCTTCAGTCTTTGCAGAGAAAAAGTGCAGTTCACAAGGGCAGAGGGGACCTTGTGGTGGTTCTGAAATTGACCTGAAGTCACTGCTGGAAAGAGAAAGGCACCCTCAGTATGAAAATACAAAGTTCTCTGGTAGATCAAAGTACCCGCCATAGAGAAGATGCTTAAAAGTGAGCTCTGGATGTGAGGAAGCCACCTTGAGAAGGTGATGCTCTGGGAGGAATTGGGGCAACAAAAAAGGAGAGGTGACTGTTATACCATGAAGAGAAAAAGAAGCAAGGGCATATGGGGTCCCAGAAGGAAAGCAAAATCAAGGGACATGCACTGCCTCCCTTCATGGCCACTCCCAAGTGAGGATGCTGATCCGTTCAGTAGGGAATCAGACCTCACTGTGCTGGGAGAGAACAGAAAGGGGTAATTTGAACCAAGTATCTCATAAACCCCACTGAGTCTCCAGCCCTGTCTATATAAATGCAGAAGCACAGACTGTTTTTATCTGCACAAAAGTACTATAGAAAGGAAATTTAAAAACAGGACTTGAAATGATTCAATGAGAATAAGACAACTTAAAAAGGTGTGAATACAAACAAGACATCCAGAACAAAAATACGAACTGTCATCAATACCAAAATAAATAAAACTGAAATAAAAAAGCAAAGAAAACACATCAATTAAACAACAAAACAACAAATATAATCCACACAATAATTATGATGCCCAAATAATATATCATTTCAACAAATGGTGCTCAGACGTGCATGAAGACAAATTTAGACCCCTTTGTCACACCAGTCACAAAAATTAATTCAAAATGATCATAGATCTGAGTGTAAGATCTAAAACTATAAAATCTTTTTTTTTTTTTTTTAAAGATTTATTAGAGAGGAGAGAGAGCAGGAGGAGGGGCAGAGGGAGAGAGAGAATCCTAAGCAGACTCCTTGCTGAGCACAGCCTGACGTGGGGCTCCACCCAGGACCCTAAGAGCATGACCTGAGCCAAAATCAACAGTCAGATGCTTAACCTACTGAGCCAGTCAGGTGTCCCAAACTATAAAATCTTTAAAAGAAATTTTAAAGGGAAATGCCTTCGTGATTTTGAGTTAGGCAAAGATTTCTTAAACACCACACACATTCAGGAAGGAAAAAAAAAAGATAAATAGGACTTCATTAAAATAAAAAAATTTGGCATGTCAAAACACACCATTAAGAAAATAAAAAGACAATCAAAAATGTTTGCAACTCATATATTTGACAAAAGCTTTATATCCAAAATGTCTGAAGAACTCTTACAACTCAATAATAAGACAAAAAAAAAAATTAAAAGTGAGTAAAAGGCTTGAATAATTCTCCAAAGTAGACATATGAATGGCCAGTAATCACATAAAAAAGATGATGAATGCGTTGGTCATTAGTGAAATGCAAATTAAGATCACAGCGAGGTACCCTTTAACACGCGCACTCACTAAAGTGGCTCCAAATCCAACAGACGGTAGGAACAGGAGTGGTGAGGTGTCTCTGGGATGCAGGACAGGGAACTTCCTCTGCTGGTGGGAGTGTCACTGGTGTAAGTGACTTCGGAAAGTGTTTTTGCAGTTGCTTAAAATGGTAAACACGGGCCGCGACCCGGCGCTCAGCCTCCGTGGCAGAGGCGAGCGCTGCGCTCCGGGCGCCGCAATCCCGAGGACACGGCCTGTCCGACACCTCCAGCCGCGGAGAGTCAGCAGCATCATCGGCCGGAGCAGTCGCAGCCGCCCCGGCTCCTCTCTCGAGTCCTTCCCATCACCTTGCTGAGACCCTGTCCTGGCCGCGGGGATACCCCTTTTTGTCCTGCCTCCGAGGCTTGTGGGACCGACCGACGGATGCAGGGATCCAGGGCCGGACTGCGGGCAGCGGCAAGCACCTTGTGAATGGTGCTCTGGACGACTTTCTGTGATTACTACTCATACCTCTTCCTGGGACACTGTTGAAAGGACCAGCAAACATCCAGTTTCCTCAGATATAATCTCAGGTTAATGGAGTTGTGGAACAGATTAAACTCCTCTCACTAAGATCAGGGGGAAAGGAAAGATGGCGGAGGAGTAGGGGACCCTATTTCAACTGGTCCCCAGAATTGAGCTGGATATCTACCAGACCACTCTGAGCACCCACGAAACCAGCCTGAGATGTAAGAAGATCTGGATCTCTACGAACAGAATATCACATGTGGTTGGATTCGAGGTACAAAGCGGGGAGCCGTGATTCTGCGGGCAGATATCGGAGGATAAACGGCAGCAGGAGGGAGCCTGGCCGTGGGGATCCTGCACCGCCGGTGAGAGACAGCCTCGCGCGCTGCGGACAGGGCACAGACTCACAGACCGGTAGCGTCGGGAAAGGACTTTAGGGCAGCCCCAGGGACAGAAACCTGGAGTGGTGGGGTCACGCAGGCGAACTGGGAGCGGCTGGCGGTTTTAGAAGCACAAAGGGCAGAGACGTGCCCCGACCTGGAGGCAGGACTGGGGGCGCTGCGGAGGGGCGCACAACCCAGGACACTGCAGTTTAGAGCAGCACGGACAGAAACGGAGACGGTGTGGCCTGGAGAGCTCACTGAAGAACAGACTGCGATCTCTCTGCTCTGAGGCAGAGGGTTGGAAACGGTCTCTTCTGCCCTGACTCACGGAAGAGACGCGGAAAGCCACCAGGGAAAGGCGCCTGAGAACAAAAGCCCCAAAAACTGATTCCCGCTGAGCCCATCCCCCGCCCCAGGGGGGCAGGGCAACTCCGCCCAAACAGGGTTGCCTGAGTAACAGCGCGGCAGGCCCCTCCCACAGAAGACAGGCTGGGAAAACAAGAGGCCAGCAACCCTAAGGTCCCAAGAAAACAGGTGCATCTTGCTTGGGTTCTGGTCAGTAGTTTGGACTCTATACATTCCCTCAAACACCCATCAACAGAATGACTAGGAGGAGGAGCCCCCAAAATAGAAAAGACTCAGAGATTATGACTTATGCTGCAGATTTACAAATGGATGCAGATATAACCAAGATGTCAGAGATGGAATTCAGGCTAGCAATTGTGAAGACAATGGCTAGAATGGAGAAGTCAATTAATGGCAACATAGAGTCTCTAAGGGCAGAAATGAAAGCTGAATTGGCAGAACTAAAAAATGCTATCAATAAGATCCAATCCAATCTAGATAATCTAACAGCTAGGGTAAGTGAGGCAGAAGAACGAATAAGCGACCTGGAAGACAATATAATAAAAAGGGAAAAGAGGAGGCCAGGGAAAAACAACTCAGGATCCATGAAAATAGAATCAGAGAAATAAGTGACACCATGAAGCGTTCCAATGTCAGAATAATTGGAATCCCGGAGGGAGTGGAGAGAGAGAGAGGACTAGAAGATGTATTTGAGCAAATCGTAGCTGAGAACTTCCCTAACCTGGGGAATGAAACAAACATTCAAGTCCTAGAGGCAGAGAGGACCCCTCCCAAGATCAAAGAAAACAGGCCAACACCCCGGCATGTAATAGTAAAACTTGCAAATCTTAGAACCAAGGAAACCATCTTAAGGGCAGTTAGGGGGAAGACATTCCTTACGTACAGAGGGAGGAACATCAGAATAACGTCAGACCTATCCACAGAGACTTGGCAAGCCAGAAAGGCCTGGCAAGACATATTCAGGGTAGTAAATGAGAAGAACATGTAGCCAAGAATACTTTATCCGGCAAGGCTTTCATTTAGAATGGATGAAGAGATGCAGAGCTTCCATGACCGGCAGAAACTGAAAGAATATGTGACCACTAAGCCGGCCCTGCAAGAAATATTAAGGGGGGTTCTATAAAAGGAGAAAGACCCCAAGAGTGATATACAACAGCAATTTACAGGGACAATCTATAAAAACAACGTCTTCACAGGCAACATGATGACAATTAATTCATATCTTTCAATAATCACTCTCAACGTGAATGGCCTAAATGCTCCCATAAAACGGCACAGGGTTGCAGATTGGATAAAAAGACAGGACCCATGCATATGCTGCCTACAAGAGACTCATTTTGAACCTAAAGATACATCCAGACTGAAAGTGAAGGGATGGAGATCCATCTTCCATGCCAGCGGATCTCAAAAGAAAGCTGGGGTAGCAATTCTTATATCAGACAAATTATTAACTTTTAAACTAAAGTCTGTAATTAGAGACACAGAAGGACACTATATCATTCTTAAAGGGTCTATCCAACAAGAAGATCTAACAATTGTAAATATCTATGCCCCCAACGTGGGAGCAGGCATCTACATAAGCCAACTGTTAACCAAAATAAAGAGTCATATTGATAACAATACGTTAATTGTAGGAGACCTCAATACTCCACTCTCAGCAATGGACAGATCATCTAAGCAGAAAATCAACAAGGAAACAAGAGCTTTGAATGATACATTGGACCAGATGAACCTCATAGATATTTACAGAACATTCCACCCTAAAACAACAGAATACTCATTCTTCTCGAGCGCACATGGAACTTTCTCCAGAATAGACCACGTACTGGGTCACAAATCAGGTCTCAACCAATACCAAAAGATTGAGATTATTCCCTGCATATTCTCAGACCACAATGCTTTAAAACTGGAACTCAAATCACAAGAAAAAATTTGGCAGAAATTCAAACACTTGGAAGCTAAAGACCACTCTGCTCAAGAATGTTTGGGTCAACCAGGAAATCAAAGAAGAACTTAAACAATTCATGGAAATCAATGAGAACGAAAACACATCTGTCCAAAACTTATAGGATACTGCAAAGGCGATTCTAAGGGGGAAATACATAGCCATCCAAGCCTCACTCAAAAAAATAGAAAAATCCTGAATTCACCAACTAACTCTACACCTTAAAGAACTAGAGAAAAAGGAACAAATGATGCCTAAGCCACACATTAGAAGATAAATAATTAAAATTAAAGCAGAGATCAATGAATTAGAAACCAGAAACAGTAGATCAGATCAACGAAACTAGAAGTTGGTTCTTTGAAAGAATTAATAAGATCGATAAACCACTGGCCAGACTTATCCAAAAGAAAAGAGAAAGGACCCAAATTAATAAAATTGTGAATGAAAGGGGAGAGATCACGACTAACACCAAGAAAATAGAAACAATTATTAGAAATTATTATCAACAACTATATGCCAATAAACTGAGCAATCTGGATGAAATGGAGGTCTTCCTGGAAACCTATAAGCTGCCAAGACTGAAACAGGAAGAAATTGACAACCTGAATAGGCCAATAACCAGTAACGAGATTGAAGCAGTGATCAAAAACCTCCCAAAAAACAAGAGTCCAGGGCCTGATGGATTCCCTGGGGAATTCTACCAAACATTCAAAGAAGAAATAATACCTATTCTACTGAAGTTGTTTCAAAAAATAGAAACAGAAGGAAAACTTCCAAACTCATTCTATGAAGCCAGCATTACCTTAATCCCCAAACCAGGCAAAGACCCCATCAAAAAGGAGAATTTTGGAACGATATCCCTGATGAATATGGATTCCAAAATCCTCAACAAAATCCTAGCTAATAGGATCCAACAATACATTAAAAGGATCATCCACCACGACCAAGTGGGATTATTCCCTGGGATGCAAGCGTGGTTCAACATTCGCAAATCAATCAGTGTGATAGAACACATTAATAGGAGGAGGGAGGAGAACCATATGGTCCTCTCAATTGATGCAGAAAAAGCATTTGACAAAATACAACATCCTTTCCTGATTAAAACTCTTCAGAGTATAGGGATAGAGGGAACATTCCTCAAGTTCATAAAATCCTTCTATGAAAAACTCACAGCTAATATCATCCTCTATGGGGAAAAGCTGAGAGCCTTTCCCTTAAGATCAGGAACACGTCAAGGATGCCCACTCTCACCACTGTTGTTCAACATAGTACTAGAAGTCCTAGCAACAGCAATCAGACAACAAAAAGAAATAAAAGGTATTCAGATTGGCAAAGAAGAAGTCAAACTCTCTCTTTTCGCAGACGACATGATACTTTATGTGGAAAACCCAAAATACTCCACCCCCAAATTACTAGAACTCATACAGCAATTCAGTAATGTGGCAGGATACAAAATCAATGCACAGAAATCAGTTGCTTTCTTATACACTAACAACGCAACTGTAGAAAGAGAAATTAGAGAAATGATTTCATTTACACTAGCACCAAAAACCGTAAGATACCTCAGAATAAACCTAACCAAAGAGGTAAAGGATCTATACTCTAGGAACTACAAAACACTCATGAAAGAAATTGAAGAAGACACAAAAAGATGGAAAAATATTCCATGCTCATGGATCGGAAGAATAAACATTGTTAAAATGTCTATGCTACCCAGAGCAATCTATACCTTCAATGCCATCCCGATCAAAATTCCAATGACATTTTTCAAAGTGCTGGAACAAACAATCCTAAAATTTGTATGAAATCAGAAAAGACCCTGAATCGCCAAGGAAATGTTGAAAAAGAAAAACAAAGCTGGGGGCATCACGTTGCCCAATTTCAAGCTATATTACAAAGCTGTGATCACCAAGACAGCATGGTACTGGCACAAAAACAGACATACAGACCAATGGAACAGAATAGAGAACCCAGATATGGATCCTCAACTCTATGGTCAAATAATCTTTGACAAAGCAGGAAAAAACATGCAATGGAAAAAAGACAGTCTCTTCAATAAATGGTGCTGGGAAAATTGGACAGCCACATGCAGAAGAATGAAACTCGACCATTCTCTAACACCATTCACAAAGATAAACTCAAAGTGGATGAAAGACCTCAATGTGAGACAGGAATCCATCAAAATCCTAGAGGAGAACATAGGCAGTAACCTCTTTGACATCGGCCACAGCAACTTCTTTCAAATACATCTCCAAAAGCTAGTGAAACAAAAGCAAAAATGAACTTTTGGGACTTCATCAAGATAAAAAGCTTCTGCACAGCAAAGGAAACAGTCAACAAAATAAAGAGGCAACCCACAGAATGGGAGAAGATATTTGCAAATGACACTACAGATAAAGGGCTGGTATCCAAGATCTATAAAGAACTTCTCAAACTCAACACCCAAAAAACAAAGAATCAAGTCAAAAAGTAGGCAGAAGAGATGAACAGACACTTCTCTGAAGAAGACATACAAATGGCTAACAGACACATGAAAAAATGTTCATCATCATTAGCCATCAGGGAAATTCAAATCAAAACCACATTGAGATACCACCTTACACCAGTTAGAATGGCAAAAATGGACAGGGAAAGAAACAACAAATGTTGGAGAAGTTGTGGAGAAAGGGGAACCCTCTTACACTGTTGGTGGGAATGCAAGTTGGTACAGCCACTTTGGAAAACAGTGTGGAGGTTCCTCAAAAATTTAAAAATAGAGCTACCCTATGACCCAGCAATTGCATTCCTGCGTATTTACCCCAAAGACACAGATGTAGTGAAAAGAAGGGCTATATGCACCCCAATTTTCATAGCAGCAATGTCCGCAATAGCCAAACTGTGGAAAGAGCCGAGATGCCCTTCAACAGATGAATGGATAAAGAAGATGTGGTCCATACATACAATGGAATATTACTCAGCCATCAGAAAGGATGAATACCCAACTTTTACATCAACATGGGTGGGACTGGAGGAGAGTATGCTAAGTGAAATAAGTCAAGCAGAGAAAGTCAATTATCATATGGTTTCACTTATTTGTGGAACATAAGGAATAACATGGAGGACATTAGGAGAAGGAAGGGAAAAATGGGGGGCGGGAATTGGAGGGAGAGATGAACCATGAGAGACTACGGACTCTGAGAAACAAACAGGGTTTTAGAGGGGAGGGGGGAGGGGGATTGGTTAGCCCGGTGATGGGTATTAAGGAGGGCACGTACTGCATGGAGCACTGGGTGTTACACGAAACAATGGATCGTGGATCACCACATCAAAAACTAATGATGTATTGTATGGTGACTAACATAACATAATAAAATTAAAAAAAAAACAAAAAACGTTAAACACGTATTCACTGCAAGACCCCAAAATTGTACTCATAGATACCAAAGAGAAATGAATACATATTTGCACACAGAGTCTTTCATGTGGGTGCTTATAGCAGCATCACTCATAATAGCCAGAACATGGAAAGAACCCACATTTGCATCAACTAGTGAGTAAATACATACGCTGTGGTCTCTCTGTACAATGGAACACTATTCACAAAGACAAAAGATAGAGTAGTGTTTGCTACAATACGATGAACTCAAAAACATGATTCTGAGTGAAAGAAACCAGGCAAAGAATACCAAATATTGTGTGATCCCGCTTATATGAAATATCCAGAAAAGGTAAATCTGTAGAGACACAAAGTAGAGTTACTTTTGCCTGTGTTGAGGACAGGAAGAGGGATCAACTTCAGAAGGCCGTGCGGTTATTTTTTAGGGGTGATGGAAATGTTCTAGAATTGGATTGTGGTGTTGATTATACAGCTCTGTAAATTTACTAAAAAATCAGTGGATTTTACACTTAGAGTAGGTAAATTTTACGTGTAAATTATATTTCAGTAAAGCTGTTAAAAAAATAATGACGGTTGAAACCGAACGTATCAGTCTTACCAATACAGGCGAATGGGTTTAGCCCACTGTGTAAGAGAAAACTATTTCCAGTTTGTTTCAGAAAGGAAGTCTCAGAAGTATTCTGCATGCGGCAGACTCACCTACAACAGAAAGGTTCAAGGGTGGTGAAAGTAAACCCGCGTGCAGAGATGTGCTATGTGTTGAAATGAAGGTCAGGGAGTGGTACTTTCACTGGACCCAGTAAACTCCGAACACAAAGCAATAATACCTGCAACAAAGAAGGACACCCTTTACGGTTAAAAGCCACAATTCACAAAGAGGTTCTAATAATTATGAATATTCGTATACCACATGGCAAAAGAAACAACTTTGAAAGGCAAAGACTACCCCTTCTGGGTGCTTCTGGCCGGACTTACACAGACATGGAGTCTTTAGGATCTTGCTCTCATATAGGACAGAGAAAGGGCTCAAAACATCAGTTAGAATATGAAAGATGTAAAAGACATAATAAGGTAGATTTTTGGAAATGTTATAATTTACACTCTAATAATTAGCACTATTCACATAAAACACACAGGAAATGTTAACAAAAACTGACCACTTGTCAGGTGGCAAAGAAAACAATATTAAGTTTAATGGGGTAGGAATTTTTCAGATAATACTTTCGGATCAAAGTGCAATGAAGGTAGAAAGCATTAACGAAATAAAAAAGCCCTTCCATCAAAAATTTAAAACCCTCTCAACTCCTGAATGAAGGGAGAATACAAACCCAAGTTGCAGAATTCATAAAAAATAACGACAATGAAAATACTGTGTTGGGGAGCAAGAACCCCCGTCCCCTTCTGGGTGCTTCTGGCTGGACTAAAAGTCACACTGACGTGAGACAGATTCACGGGAGGAAGTCAAATGTAATGGAGTGCGTGCAGGGAACCCACACACACGTGGAAATTCCAGAGACCCCTGGACACAAGGAGGTCTCTGTGTCATCGTGACCTCAGGAGAAGGGGCTGGGGGTCTGGGACGTCAGAAGGAGGGAACGCGATGCCCAGGAGGGTGAGAAATTCAGTATTTGGTTCACAGACGTCTGCGGCCACTGGGATGTGGTGGGACCCTGAGGACTGGGACCTGACAGGCCCTCCCCGGCCCCCCCCCCCCCGCCCGTCCACCTGACCCGGTTCCCCTCACAGTGTGGTCACCCACGCCAGCCGTGTTCCTCCTGGAGCAGGTCCTCTATCGGAATTCTTCTTAGGCGGTTGTGGGGGAAGGAAAGAGCTGGTCCTGAGGCTGTTGGGTAGTCTTCCTGTGGAAATGGCCCTTCCTGGGGCCGCCCACCGGGGGCCCCTACAACCACGTATCAGAATCCGAGGTATGTATTTAAAACCATGGTCAGAGGAAAACTTAAAGCTTAAATGTCTTTATAAATAAAAGTAAAAGAATAAAAAAGAATGAATGAATTCTCTTTCTCAGAAAAGCTAGAAAAAGAGCCATGAAGCAAATCAAAAGGATTTATAAGGAAGGAAGTAATAAAGACAGAAGCAGAAATAAGCAGAGTCTAATACAACTTTAGGAAAATGACATCCCACACGAAGTAAGACTTTTTGTTCTATTAGTGCAATTTGGTTTAATATTAGCGAATCCATGGACATAATGCAATATATAATAATAGATCTAAGGGAAAACCCCATGGTTTTGAAGAAGTCACTTACAAAATTTAATAATTAGTTACAAAAATACTCAAGAACGTAGTTGTCGAAAGACACTTGATTCCCATGCTGCCATCCGGATGCCTGAGCCCTACCGCCTGCTACTTACGGACGTGGGAGGCGTTTTCCGAGACAGTCAGGAGCCCGTCACGGGCACCGCCGCTCGCATGAGACAGAGTGGCAGGGGGGAGGGGGCTGAGTGCTGCCTTTCAACGTATGAAAAGATTCAACCTTGTAATGAAATAAATGCAAATTAAAAGTTCCCCGACATGACATTTCTCACTTCACCAACTGACAGAAGTGTTAAATTCCCCACTCTGTTGGCGAGGCTTTGGGGAAACGGGCACCCTCGCTTGCTGCTCGTAGGAATGCAAATTGTTACAACCCTGCAAAAGGGGATTTGGCAATGGCTGGAAAAACCATATTCGTGCTCTCCTTTTGGATTTCAGTTCTAGAAAGTCACCCTGACGATACACTTCCAAACATATAAAAATACACATTTGTAAGCTTATTATTGCAATGCTGTCTATGATTATACAATAGTGGAAACGATCTATATGCTCATATGCAGGAGAGTAGCTGCATCGCCCCGGACACATCCAAACCGTGACGTATACACCTGTAGCTGGTGGGATGTTGTATATCGGTTATACTTCAATAACAAAAACCAATGAGAAAGCTTCCTATAAAGGGATTGGAGCGATCGCCAGGGGGTGTTATTAAGTAAAAAACAAAGCAAAGTGAAGAAGGTGCTGTGCTATTTTGTGTAAGTAAAATAGGGGAATAAGAAAATATATATGCTTTTGTTTATTTGTGAAACAAACTGCACACAAGGGATAAACAGGGACCAATGGAATTGGTGCCTACATGGGGTGCATGGGATGGGGTGAAAGACTAGAGGTGTGGGAGGGACTGTGCCCGTCTTACCGTGATGGGAGGGATAATCTAGAATGCAACACGGAAAGAAAATAAATAAAGCTAATTTTTTTCCCCGAAAATGAAGGACATAATCGCCCTGAGGTGGGGGGTGGGGGGCACACAGCCAGGGAGCTAACCCAGGTACTTCTGCACACAGGACCAGGATTCTGCATCCTTGGGCTGCAGACAAAAATAAGTTTAAACACATTTCAAATCTAATTTTGGGCTTATTTCTCACGGAAGTATGGATTAGCAATTCTGAAACTTTTCTTTTTTAATTCTAGGGTCAAGCAAATCAGTAAATCTGCTGGGGATCACGGAGCAGAAGGGTATTACAAATATAGAAGGAGAGGAGGGTGGGAGAAGCCTGTGGTGTGGGTGGAAGGTGGAGAGATGTGTGTGAATACAGACAGGTCTGTTTGGAGCGGTGACGCTGCCATCTGCCCTCTGGGAACCACGGCTGAGGTACCCCACAGCCTCTCACGGGGGAAGGGCGCAATCCCTGTCACATGAAACAGGGTGGAGGCGCTGGTCCCCACTGTCCGTGGTCTGGATCACATGGACGGCAGCTCAGAGTGCTTATAAGGACACAGATGTGGCAGTCAGGTTCCCGCGGTCCCAATCCTGACTCCTCACTGGTGCTGCTAACATCAACGTTCCCACGCCTCAGTTTCCCTGTCTGTGTTCTAGAGACCCACCCAGCAAGCGGTGAGGGCAAATGAGCTGACACATCCGAGGGACTCTGCCTGGTGTCTGTCCCGCGTGAAGTTCTTCATCAATGAGTCTTATTATCGCTTTCTCTTTTTTTGTTTTTGGAAAATCAGTGTGTTTTTCTTATTCGAGAGCAGAAATGAGTGCTTGTGTTGCTGGGTGGAAAACCATCTTTGGGATGGTGGAAGTGTTTTGTTCTGGTTTTTCTTTACAAACTGCTCTCTCTGGGCACCTCATGGGCTCTGTCCCAGGGTTCTAGTAAAACTCAGCAGAGGTGTTCGCAGAAGTCCGAAATCAGTCTCGGGGGGAAGGTGTTTTTGAGGGCATGCCTCTGTTTTCCTTGAGGGTGTCAGTCACTGCAGGTGCTGATTGAGACCACAGGCCTGTGGGTAGCTGGGGTCCCAGGCCAGCAGCTGACCGGCACCTTGGGAGCCTGTTGGGGCTGCGGCAGAGAGAAGGAGACTGGGCACAGTGGCCAGGCCAGGTGGAGGCAGCCTGGGCAGGTTTTCTCAGGTCAAAGGAAAAGGAGGGAAGGCTGATGCTTTTCTGTGCTCTGAGCATTGCTGCTTCAGGCACGTGCTCCTGCCCACACCTCGACCCTGCCCTTCTGGTTTCAGATGAAAACACACCTTTCCCCCTACCTTTTCTCTCCTGAGAAGCAGGCCGGTCTGTGGGGACTCAAAGAGCCATAGAGAAAGGACAAACATTTAGGGAGATGCCGTCCGCAGCCTCACCACAAAGACAGAAACACTGTCCACATTTTCTGATTTTTCAGTCATTTCTTTTTCTACATAAAGCTGCTTTTTAAAATAACATAAAATACCCAAACTTTATGTAACATGTCGATATCTGTTTCTTTCTCATAACATTTTACAATGCTTTTGCAGAGTTTGTAAGACTTATTTACAAAATAACATTTACTGTTTTCAGAAGCATTGTTGAACAGCTTTGTCGAGGTATCATTGATATGCCATAAATGGCCACATTCACAGTGTGCAGTGTTGTGTGTTGTGGTGTGTGTGTGAGCTTGTGAGACCATCACCACGATCAGGACAATGAACAAGTCCAGCACTATTGAAAGCTTCCCCTTGCCCACGGAGCTCGATCTCACGACCCTGAGATCTCATGACCTGAGCCGAAACCCAGTCAGATGCTTAACCAACTGAGCCACCCAGGTGCTCCTGTATGTCTTCTTTGGAGAAATGTCTGTTCATGTCTTCTGCCATTTTTAAATTGGGTTATTTGTGGTTTTTTGGTGTTGAGTTGTTCATTCTTCTTATTGCCAAGTAGTGTTCCATGGACTAGATATATCACAGGTCGTTCATCCACTTACCTGCTAAGGAACATTTGGGTTGTTTCCAGTGTTTGGCTATTGTAAATAAAACTGCTCTGAAAATTCATGTACAAGTCTTTGTATGGATGTGTGCTCTCATTTCTAATGAGAATTACCTGCTAGGGGAGCAGCTGGATCCCATGGTACTACACGTGCCACATTTTAAGAGACTGCCAAGCGGTTTTCCAAATGGTTATCCCATTTTTCATTCCCAGCAGTGATGTATAAGAGTTCCCGTTTCTCCACAGTCTCTCCAATGCTTGGCCAGTCATTAATTTGTCAGTCATTAATTTTAGCCTTTCTGTTAGGTGCAGGTGGTTTCTCACTGTGTTTTTCATTTGCATTTGCCCAGTAACTAATGATGCCCGGTAAGATGATGTCGAACATCTTTTAGTGTGCTAATTTGCCATCTGTGTATCTTCTTTGGTGAAGTGTGGGCATATTTTTGCGCCCACTTTTTTTTCTACCTTTTTTTGATTGTTATGTTTTGAGAGTTCTTTATACATTCTGGATATGAGTTCTTTTTTCAGATATATACTTTACAAATATTTTCTCCAAGTGTGTCTTTTAATTTTCTTAACAGTGTCTATTGAATAGCAGCGGCTTTAAATTTTGATGAGGTCCTATTTTTTAATTTATTCTTTCATGCATTGTGCTGGGAGTGTTGTGTCTGAGAAATCTTTGTCTAACTCAAAATCACAAGGATTTTTATCTTATGTTTTCCTTTGAAGTTTTGTAATTTTAGGTTTTATATTTAGGTCTGTTATCCACTTTGAATTAATTTTTGTATACATTATGATGTATGGCTTGTAGTTCTTTTTATTTTTTGCATATGGATATCCAGTTATTCTACAACCATTTTTTGAAAAGACTACCTTTTTTTTTTTTTTTTTTTTACTTTATTGCCTTTGTATCTTTGTCAGAACTCACTTGTGTTGTCCATATATATGTAGATCTATTTCTGGAGTCTGTTTTGTTCAATTGATCAAATTCTTTATCTTTATGCCAATATTACACTATTTTAATTACTATAACTTTATAATGTCTTGAAATCAGGTAGTGATAGCCCTCCAATTTTGTTCTTTGTTATAATTTTTTTCATCCCTTTACTTTTAATTTATGTGTCTTTATATTTAAAGTGTGTTTCTTGTCCTCATTGTACAGTTGGCTCTTGCCTTTTTAATACAATCTGTCAAAATATTTTAAAATGGATATTTAGACCTTTAATGTGAGTACTGATAAAGTTAGATTTTAGACTGTCATATTGCTATTTGTATCCTTTGTTGGCTAATTAGCTGTAAGTCTTTGTGTTTTTTTTTGTTGTTGTTAGTGGTTGCCTTAGGGTTTGTATTATGTCTCATTAACTTATCACTGTCCCTCTTCAAATGAAGCTGTACCACGTTATAGAGCATAGGAGCCTTACCATAGCACACTTCCATTTCTTCACTCCTGGCTTTTATGCTGTTCTGTCATACACTTGAGTGACTCATATGTTATAAACCCCACAATACAGTCTTTTGTCAAAATAGTTAATTATCTTTCAAAGAGATTTAAATAACAAGAAAAACTCTTCTATACTTCCTGAGCTAGTTACCACGTGTAGTCTTCTTCATCCCTTTCTGTGGGTCTTTATTTCTGTTGTCATTTTCCTTCTGCCTGCATTTGTTGTAGCATCAGTTTGCTGGTAATGAATTCTTTCAACTTCTGTGTGTCTGAAAACCTTTTAATTTTGCCTTGGTTTCTGCTTTTGTGTTTGCTGGGCATAGAATTCTTGGTTGACAGCTTTATTTTTCCCTTTATGCCTTTTATAGGTGTTGCTGTGCTGTCTTCTCTCTTGTATTGCTTTTGACAAGAAATCTGCCATTATCCTTATATTTATTTTTCAGTGCATAATGTGACCTTTCCCTCTGGTTGTTTTTAAGATTTTCTCTTAATTACTGGTTTTGAGCAGTTTAATTATCATATACCTTGGTGTACTTTTCTTCATGTTCCTTTTGATTGTGGTTTTGTTGGGCTTTTTGGATTAATAGGGTTATAGTTTTCATCAAATTTGGAAAGTTTTTAGCCATTATTTCTTCAAATATTTTTGCTGTTCCCCACCCCAGTCTACTTAGGGAACTCTGAAGACACATATATTAGGCTGCTCGAGGTTGTTCCATAGCTCATTGGCGCTCTGTTGATTTTTTTTCTTTTCTTTCTTTCAAAAACCAGCATCATTTCTAACAATTACATAATATTATATCCTATATATGTCTTCTAGTTTGGTTAACTATTTTTCCTTTTAATCAATCAGACATATAATTTGTGTTTATGCTTAATTTTTCTACTATAAATATGGCTGAGAGGAATATTTTTTCCAATTTTCTGGAAGTAGAAATCATGAGATAGCTGGGTATTAAAGTTCCCTTTACATACTCACAGATTATTTTATGAAAGGGTTTGCTTGTTTACTCTCCCATGTAATGTCTGAGAATGTCCATTTCTTGTAACCATCAATAGCATTGGGGGTTTTAAAAGTTATGTTATTCAAAAATAATTTCCCCATAGGAATAAATGTGAGTGTGTGTATGTGTGTGTGTGTGCGCGCACATGTGCTGTTGTATGAATGAATGTGCCTGCTATGAAAATGAAGAGTTCTTTGCTTATTTTTAATTTTAAAGCTTCAATTTAAGCACAATAAATATAAGGAGATATCTGAATAACCATAGCATTTTATCAGATCTTACTTTTGTCCCAAATTTACTGATTTTGACTTGCATTATTTGGCACTTGTACTACCATTTTAATAATACCTCGGTGACACTGTTTTAGGATATAAAAATTTAATATTTTAGATAAAATATTAATAAGCATTAAATTGGAAAAATCCACTTATAAAGCCTACAATACACATAAGCGCACTTCTCATGTTACTGAAAAATGAAGGGTTTTTATTTATCAGCTAATGTAAAATGTCTGTATTTTCTGGTAAAACCTTCTTGGTTTTGCAAGATTATTTGATTAATATCCTGTTGATTATTTTGTTTGTTTTGCTAATGTCTTCCAGTGATTTTTATTTTTATTTTATTATTATTATTTTTAGAGAGAGTGTGCATCTGAGCAGGGGAGGGACAGAGGGAGAGGGAGAGAGAGAATCTCAAGCAGACTCCACACCCAGTGTGGAGCCCAGTGCAGGGCTCGATCTAATGACCCCAAGATCATGACCTGAGCCAAAATCAAGAACTGGACGCTGAACTATGTCACCCAGGTGCCCCTTTACTTTTATTTTTAAATATGTAGTTTCCCCTTCTCTTTGTCAGTTTTTGATATTAGGGTTGTATTCACTTTCTCCAACAAATCTAGCACTTTCTCAGATTTTTGTGTGCTGTAGACCCATGAGTAGGAAATAAATGTTTGATATTGTAAGCCACTGAAATTTTGTGTTTGTTACCTATGCAGTGTGAACAGAGAACAGGGAAAAAGCTGATTAATACATTTGCCAAATTGGTAGTTGATAGAATAGAATTTATCATTACTTATATGCAAAGCAAAACATTTAGCAATTTTGCTTTGTCTGATTTACTTACCAATTTTTATTAATTTAATATAGTATTATAATTCTTTATAATATAATATTTCCTAGTTAACAAAGGCCTTTTCCCCCATACATTCATTAAATAAACATCCACGTGTTAACAGCCCCCTTGAAGTGGGGTTGGTACCGGCACGTCCCATACATTCTGTCTGATGCCCTTCTGAGGGGGGGACCGGGGCTCCCGCTGGGATGTAGTTCTGGCTTCCCAAGCCTGGGTTCTTTTCACTAAATGCCTCCTTAGTTCTATAGTAGAAGCACACTTTTTTTCCATTTGTGTGTTTTCATGGTTACTTAAGGGAAATTCATTGTTACAATTACTTAATTTTGATGCTTACCACGTGTTCTTTAATCTCTCCGTTTTTACGTCCTTCATTTTGACTTAGCCCTTGGTCATGAACATGGCGGGATGAGGTTCCTGGTCACAGTACAAGGGTAGTACATTTTCTGGGGATCCTGCGTGTTGAGGATGCTGTTCCATTTGCCTCCCTGTGGACAGCAGAGTGACTCCGGGAGCAACGAGGGCAGGTGTGGTGTGTGTGGCCGGCACCTCCGGCCAGGAGGGCACCTGTGTATCCTGACCCTATTTCTGCTCCTTTCTCTTTTCTTTTTGGGAAAGCAAAAGTGGTCATTTTTCTCTGCTTCTCGTTCTTACCCTCACCGTGGAGTATTCTGCGTCTCTTCTCCTGTCGTCGTTTCTGCTGTGCCATTGCGGATTTTAATTTGCTGTTTCTGTTTTCCTTGCAGTGTCTTCTTACGTCTGCCTGCTCTCCGCTCTTTATTGTAATACCCTCTTGAATATTATTGGAAGCCTGAATCTGATGTTTTATGAAATACGCTTTTATTGTCATAAACGTGGTTCAGCAGACTTTTTCTTCCGAATCCCTGGGATATTATTCTCATTCTTTCCAGCCGCGGGATTTCATCATGAGGCACACATTAAAGCATTTTCTGTGTTTCTTAAAGAGAGACTGACCCAGGCTCAGCTCTGAAAAGGCGAGGGCCACAGGGGGTAAGCTTCAGTCCTTCGCCCCGATCTCAGAAGTGCGCTGGCGAGCCTGGAGCCCCCCGCAGGCTAGCTCCCCCGCAGGGCAGTCTCAGGTTTGTAAACTGAATCCGCGGATCCCCAGAGGTTCTGGAGAGCCTCCCAGGGGTGCTCATCGTCTTCATTTTCCCCACAGCAGTCCATGAATATGGAGAAGCTTTTATCTAAAACCCGGCTTAGAAAGTTTGAGACCCACCGCCCCAGACTCCTTGGGCCTGGACATGAGGGGACATCGCTGTGTCCTTCATGCGGCTGGCAGACGGCAACCGTCCCACGTCGCAGCTGTGTCTGGAGTTCACTCTGACGTCCCCGCCCCGGTGAGCACGGCTTCTTTGACAGAGGCTCTCTTGCTTCCGGGGACCAACAGGTGCTGTTGGAGGTGAAGGAAGTCAGAGGGGCACCCTTGAGACGAAATCCTGCTAACCACCCATTTCTCAGAGAGGCACGCTTTCCTTGTGTGTGTGCAGTGGGTGAACCGCCGGGAGAGTGGAGGCAGCTACCGTCGTGTCCTACTTTGGATGTTTGGGCTCAGAAGGTGGCAGGTCAGGTGGACCCAAATGTCACTTCTTCTTGACATTCCCTCTTGGCGAAATGCATGGCCCCTAAGTTACATTAATTATACAAATGACATCCACGTGTTAACAGCCCCCTTGAAGTGGGGTCGGTACCGGCACGTCCCATACATTCTGTCTGATGCCCTTCTGAGGGGGGTCCGGGGCTCCCGCTGGGATGTAGTTCTGGCTTCCCAAGCCTGGGTTCTTTTCACTAAATGCCTTCTTAGTTCTATAGTAGAAGCACACTTTTTTTCCATTTGTGTGTTTTCATGGTTACTTAAGGGAAATTAAGAAATCCCATTTTAGGGGTACCTGGGTGGCTCAGTCGGTTAAGCATCTGCCTTCGGCTCAGGTCATGGTCTCAGGGTCCTGGGATCAAGTCCCACGTCGGGCTCCCTGCTCAGCGGGGAGTCTGCTTCTCTCTTTTCGTCTGTGATCTCTCTTGCTGTCTCTGAAATAAATAAAAAATAAGATCTTCAAAAAAAGAAATCTTGTTTTAATACATTTACTCAATATTCTTCACATGGGTTTTTTAAAACTCAGAATGCTTTTAATGTGGAGAAGAGTTTTTTAAAGCATCTTTGATATCTCTTGGGGATGGGGATGTTCTTGGACGTGTCAGTCTTGGGCTGGGAGGTCAGCTGTTGCCCTATGAGGCTGACCTGCAAGGTCACACACACGGCTAAATGACTGATGTATGCTCGATTCTAGGGGGACGTGGACATGCATGAGGCCAATGGGGCATCTCTGCCGAGGTGACAGTCCCCATGCAGCAAAGCCCATCAGGGATTCTTGTGGTGCTGCATCTCTTCCTTCTGGGCTGTGTGACCATGGACGTTTCAGCATCCTCTGTTCAGATGGCAGGGGAATCGTGTGGGGTGGCCAGTGCGATTGTGAGTGGCTGTGGGGCTGCGGGACAGGTGGAGGAGGGGGGCGTGGGGCCACTGGAGTGGCAGGGGCCCCCAGGTCCGGCACCATGTCTGGTGGGCCTCCTGGGAGAGCCCTCCCACAGAAACACCAGCACTGCTTACTGGGCACCATGTCCCCATCATCCGGGTTCCTTCTCCTAGCGCCCTGGCAGGTAGATGCCATGCTGTCCTTGTCTTTGGGATAAAGAAAGTGGGGATTCAGGAGGTTGCTGAGGTCAGTGGGGGCTGGTCAGTGGGGGTTGATATGAGGATGGGGCTCTAAGGCCAGCACCTGGTTACTGTGGTTGTCGGGACCAGGGAGGGCCTAAGCAGACGCTTCCCTATTGAAAATCAGGAAACCAAGAGAGCAGGTGTTTCTTCCTCAAGCAAAATATCGGAAACACCTCCAAGTGTGCGCACAAGGGGCGGCACAGTTGTGTGATCCGCAGACACAGTGCAGGCCAGGGGCCACCCCGAAGCTAAAATAATCTCATTTCTTAGTCAAAATGTCTCTTCCATTCATTTCTTGACATGATAGTGATGGGACCACCAGTTAATTTCTCTCAACCTTGTTCTTTTAAAAAGCCCTCGCTTTTATTCAAAGTAAAATAAGAAGTGTTCCTTTGTTTAACCACCTGAGATAAAAAGCCAGCACTTGGAGGAGGCCAACCCCAGCCTCTGGGGAATCATATTCCAAAGGAGAGAGAACTGATTTTCCTGCACAAGGAGGAACTGGAGTGTCCAACTTTTACCTGCACTCTTTGCAATAGCGGCCCAATGTTAAAGGGGTCCCCTGCTGTCCTTGGTAAGGATTAGGGCACCCCCATCTCCTTTAAGGAGCGGCTGCCCTTTGCATCTACTGTATATTGAAATAAACTCTGGTTCTTTCTGTGCATATGCATGCACTTTTATGTCGGAGCCCACGAGGAAAAGCATCGAACTTCTGCTGTCGGAGTATTTAAGATGTCAGCTCTGGGAGGCTATTGAGATACATTGTTGAAAAAATGTGTGCTATGTGAAACATATTGTCAAGGCTTGCTTTAAATAATTGCTGTTGTCAAGGTCAAATGGGATTTCACTTAAATTAATTAAAGCTACAGGAACAAGGCTGGATATGATAAAATTATTATGCTCTTACCTTTGCAGTTCTGTGTAGGCGTAGAGAGACGCCAATTAGAGCGGCAGTGAGAGAAGGGATGTGTGTCTGTTGAAATTAAGATTGCATAGAACTGGACAAAACATCTGTTAAATTGTGATTAGCCAAATTTCCCAAATTTCATTTGGACGGGTGCTAAAAGGACACATTTGCTAAATAATGAACAAGACAGATGCTCCAATTACATGATCATATTCGCAACAACAGTTTATGTAAAGTCAGAATATATTAGATAAAATGAAAACTAAGTGGCACATAGCCCCATTTTTCACCTAAGTAAGAGGGGGAGAATTGGGGACGTGGTTGCCTGAGGGCGTGTTGTGCTTTCTGGTCTGAACAGAGTGTTTTCATTGCTAACCATGTTTTTGACCAAAATCTCTCCATTGCCACAGATCTGATGGGTCATGTGAAACAAACGATCGCAGGTCTTCATAACACTTAAGCATAACACTTGAATCAACATCCCAGTCCCATGAAATGGGCATAACGAGAGAGCCTGGCAGCTCATGTTGCCAACACTTTTGCTCGAAACTACAAGTGTGTGGCGTGGGCAGGGTGCCGATGGACACTGGCACGTTCCTGCACAGGTGACACCACCACAGGACTCAGAAAGGTCCCTTTCAAATGGGGTGGGTGGGTTTGATGCCATTTGTCTCTCGACCCCACCATCTGTGGGCTGGGGCGGTGGGGTGAGGTCACAGTGGCTTAGTGGCTCCCACGCTTGGAGAGGGAGCCCTGGGGCCGTTCTTGGGGGTTCTCTGGAGCTTGCTCTTCTGCCTCCAGGGATGCTGGGGAGGTCGATGCATTCCCTGAACCAGTCAACAGGTTTCAGGCCCAGATGTGGACGCTGGGGGGTAATGGGCTGATTCAGGAACAGAAGCTTGCGGGCTCTTCATTTTCAGAAACTGCACTTGCCCGGACTGCCTCTTCCTTCTCCTCCGTTGTCCAGATTCATCGCCCGCCTCCAGCCACGTGCAGAAGGCGGCGTGGGATGCTCACAGTCATATCCCACAAGCTTCGAGCAGGAAGCAGAAGGCAGGAAAAATGGCACACCGGGGTGTGCATCTGAAAAAAAGGCCTGTTCCGACAGAGAGCGCTGTGGTCTTCCATATGCACGCGGAGTCGCGGACTGAACATTCGCCTAGTTTTATTGGTAAATTGTGGCCAATATAGTTACAAATTAAATTTAAGAGAAGTCACTGGTCTTGTGCCTCAGTGAATGAATTTTAAAAATTGTTGCTTAGGATTATAAAACTAATATATGCTTATTGTGGAAAATAGCATAAAACTTAATTATAAAAATAGTAAATATTCACAGGCACCCCCCTTGCATCTGCTACTCTGTCCCTGGAGTGTGGTGCTGTTGGTATTATCTTTATTCTTTGCTTTAAAGTAAACACAGCCCACATTATGGTAACAGATGCCTTCTGTGGGCTCTGCTTTGATCCCCTGCAGCCCAGAGCAGGAAGGACCCTGGGGGACAGTCTCCTGCAGCCCTCTACACTGGGGGTACAGTGACTTGCCCAGGGTCACAGTGCCCGGGGCTCAGGTGGGGACCAGCGTGCGGGCCTCCTCACTCCCACGCCAGCCTCTCTCTCCTCCATCCTGACGCACAGTCTCATCCAAAAGCAGCAGGGTACCACTCAGGCCCCCTTTCTCTGTCTTTAAAACCAAGAGGTGTGGGCACCTGGGTGGTTCAGTCAGTTAAGCGCCCGATTCTTGGTTTCGGCTCAGGTAGTGCTCTCAGGATCGTGAGATTGAGCTCTGTGTCTGCTAACGTTCCTCTCTCCCTCCCCCTTTGTCCCTCCCCCCACTGTCCCTCCTCCCAGCACCCCCCAGTGCTCACATGCTGTCTCTCTCTCTCTCTCTTTCTCTAAAATAAATAAAATACATCTTAAAAAAAAAAAAAAAAAAAAACTAAAACTAAGAGGTGAGTCTCTGGGTCCAGAAGAGGGGGCGGAAGGAAGGAGCATGTTGTTTTCTAGCAGTGGACAGAACCCGAAAGACAAGAACATCCTTGTCCAGGGGACCGAGGGGAAATGTCCCAGCCTGACTGCACATTGGCAGTGCCCTTCCTGCCAGGTGCTGCCCCTGCGTCCATCAGTCTCGTCCCCATCGTGGGACCAGTCACTGTAGAGGCAGGACGAGCCCAGGACTGCCGGAGTCTCTTTCTACTGGGCCAGTCTGCATTACTAAGCCTGGTGGGTCCTTTCTGGGAGGTTTCTTCTTCTTGGCTTTTGTTACCTGACCCGATGACCATGTGCTAACAGGCTGAGAAAACTGAGATGCGTGTGTCATGACACCTGCCCTCCTCAAGCTCACAGCTAAGGGGGTGACAGGTGCACCGGCAGTAACCATAAAGAATGTTCGTAGAGCACTTTACAGGCGTACCTTGTTTTAGTGCCGTTCACTTTATCACGCACCGCGGATACTGCGCTTGTAACACCTTGAAGGTTTGCGGCGACCCCGCATCGGGCAAATCTACCGGCACCATCTTTCCAACAGCATTTGTGCACTTTGGGTCTCCGTGTCACACTTGGGTAATTCTCGAAACATTTCACACTTTTTCGTTACTATTACATTTGTTATTCTGACCTGCGATCAGTTATTACCACTAGCTGAAGGCTCAGATGATGGTTAGTATTTTCAGCAATAAAGTATTTTTTGCTTAAGGTCTGTCCATAGACATAATGCTGTTGCACACTTAGCAGACTGCAGTATAGCATAGGCGTAACGATTATATGCCCTGGGAAACCAGAAATTCAACTGACTAGCTTTATTGCAATATTTGCTTTGTTGTGGTGGTCTGGAACAAAACTTATGATATCTCTGAATTATGTCTGTATATTTCCCAAAGCATTTTTCTGTAATGGGGTAGACAGCACTCTCTTAGAAAGATGGGGCTAGGGAGACTACTTGTGACTGGGGAGGATCGGGAAGGCTTCCTGGAGGAAATGCCCTCTGAGCTTGGTCTCAGGTGTCTTCCCTGTTTTCTAGAGGGCTCAGGAGTCATGGCTTTTCTTTCCCTCCTAGATGCTAGGATTAGATTCTGGCTCAAGTTTGTTTCTTAAAATATGATTTATTATAAAACAATTTCAGGGGCTATGTTTTCATTAAAGACCTTTGACAACTTTTCAGGGCATGAAAAATAAAGTAGGTTCTCCATTTGAGCGCATGTGGCTAAGCGAGACAATCCTAGCTTCGTGCAGTTTGCACAAAGTGCTTCCATGAGTGCCTCAGCTTTACTTGGAGGGACTGAGAGCTTCTGTGTTAACGGGAGTGAGTCCCAGGACGCGTTCACAGGTAATTAGATGGAGAGAAATTACCCAGGCTATTTTGGTGTCGGCCAAATATTTTGAATATGTGTTAAGCAGTGATAATCAACTTTATCTTAATTGCCTCGCAGTAAGTTAACAGGTGATTAATATTATGAATATAAACTTCTGCTTGGTGAAGGATTGGGATAATGAGAATTTAAGGAATTCTGAGTCACGCAGGAGGAGCGGAGAAGAACTGCACTCTCAGAGGCTCCTTTTCATTATTCTTGCCACTCAGTTCTCTGTGAAGTTTTATTCCTTATTTTGTCCCCAGTCTCAGAAGGCTCCTGGGCATCCGTGCCTGAGGTTCTCGTTCTGAGCTGCTCCCCGCAGGGGCCCTTCCCTTCCATTGCCCCCACCCTACCCCAAATCGGTGCCCTGCCTCTCTTGTCCCCTGACATTCCACAAAGCCTTCTTCTTTCCATGGCTCTGTTCAGGGACACCACCTCCTCCGTGCCGTGGTACAAGGAGTGTTCCTCATCTCCTTGTGCGCAGAATGATGGGGACCAGTGAGCCCGCAGCACCCAGCGAGAAGTGCGTGCCATCAGGACAAAGCACGTGTGCGCCTCTGGAATTTGTTCTGCCGTCTCCTGGTTGAAAAAGCATGGCTGTCGTGGGTCAGGGCATGTCTCCACCCTCATTTCTCCGTGGAAGTGTCCCTCCTTCGGCCTCCCGAGGAGGATCCGGGTGGGACTGGAATGTCACCAGACCAGGACGTCACGTGGGTTGCTGGGGATTTTCTTCTTTGTCTGGGGTTGTTTGGAGTGCTTGGTGGCTCGGGCTGCTGGCCAGAGCGAGCCCTCCCCGGGCCAGACGTTCTTCCGTGCATCCCCGTGTGCGCAGGCAGCTCTGGTCGAGCATATCCCCACAGCACTTCCTGCATTGGGCACATTCCTGGTGGGCCGTCTGTCTCCCCCGCTAAGAGTGACCTTCGTGACCACAGGGGTTTGGTCTGGTCTGATCGCTGGTGGCTTTGGGGCCTCTAGACTGCTTCCCGACACACAGTGATCATCCTGCAAAGTCATAAGACATCATTTTATAAGATGGAGCCCATCGCTTCTGTTCTGCCGCCCAGTCCCGCTCGACTCTTTCCAGATGGCGTCGGAGCCCAGGCCACTGGGGAGAGGCCGTGTCTAACTGGCCACGCTGGGGAGAAGCTGGCTTCATGGCAGACGAGCACTTACTTTGTGTGCGGCGTGCGGCTGCCTCCACAGTCCCAGCTGGCCCAGGCAGGAGCACCTCGTGAGCTGCCGGGTACCCGGGAGCACCTGCGCACCTGACGTGTCCACCCCTGTCCTCTGCTCAGGAGCTCAGTCCACGCTCCACGAACCACGAGAGCCTGCTGGGGAAGACCGGGAACGGTGGGAGCTGGGTCACTGCGTCCCCATCTCGTGCTGTCTGAACAGGGGAGTCGTCTGAAGGCTCCTCTCTCCCACGGAGCCGTGTGTCGTGACTACATGCAAACACCGCGTCACCCGGTTCATTTGACAAGCTGCTGCTTCTGTGACAAGGACACATTTTGTGATGTCCTTAGACTTTCTCCCCCGCCTTCTGCTGGACCTGCCCGTTTTCGCCATCCCCACCTCACCCCAAGGACATCCCTGGCCATATGTCCACGTGGGTCACTTCCAGGTGGGGCCCTTCATGCTGGATCCCTTGTGAGTGGCGCCCCCTGGCATTGTTCCAGGAAGCCGCGTTGACTCTATTCTGTGCTTGAGAGGAAATGGGGGATGGGGACCAGCTTCATTTGTCACTTGTCACTCGACCATTGCTGACCACGGCTGGAGCCCACCATTGTGTCCTGGAGCTGCAGGGACCAAGCAGAGCTTTCTCCAGGTGACTGGGGCCCAGAGCAGCTGCCCCGGGTGGGGGGGGCATGGAGAGGGGGCCGACCAAGGGCACATGGGTCTTTAAGACATAAGCAGGCACTTGGGTATTTTCGAATCATGCTAGTTTCCTGGGCTGTGTTCTGCTCACTCAGTTCCGGCTCTGCATTCGCTCTCGTGGGCTGTGTCGCTCTGGGAGGGCTCAGGTTTGGGCGTCGTATGGCCCGGTTCACCGAGGGTGTCTCCCAGCACGGAGCGTGGGGCACACCCCTGCAGTCCTCACCTTCCAGTATCGTCGGAGGCCCTTCGGTGAAAACCAACCGCAGCAAAATGCCCCTGTGTTGGCTCAGAGGCCGGCTGCTCAGCTGCGTTCTCCTGTGGGCACCCGGGGCTCCCCATGGGCCGGCTTCCAAGCTCAGTGGCCACGTTGTGTAGAAAGTCTTCTGGGTCAGTACCTGCCCCTCCAGTCATGGGCTGGCTGAGAGCAGAGTTTGCTGCCAGTTAATTCATAATATAAAATACTTGGTATGGAAATCTAATTTCTTAACTGTCAGCTTTTATTTGCCAATATGGCAAGCCTTTATTTATTTCTATTATAAAACCAAATCCCTAAAACTCTAAGTTCTTAATATTTTGAAATTTCAATTATCCTCTGCAACTGTATCTCTATTTACAGACACATTTGCATGCGGTAGGAGCTGGTGATAAACAATGGTGCCTTTTGAAGGGAGGAGAGCTATTTGAACCTGCAGCGAGAGCGGATACCATGATTGGCTGGAGGAAAATCCTTTTCTCTCCGCAAGCCGGAGGGTCGGTTGGACGCCAAGGCACTGGGGAGCCCGACTGGCTGTTGGGCAAGAGCCCGGCTGTGGTCACGAGCCCGTGCTCGGTCGTGGCGTTCTGCAAGCCCCGGGAGTCCGGGTGGGGCTTGGCCACAGGCAGCCCGCTCCAGTGAGCTTTAAGGGGAGGTTGGTGCCTGTGACTTGAGCCAGGGGCTAGTCAGTGACCCACCGGATCTTCAGAATCGTGCCCAGGGTACTGTCATAGTCTAGAAAACACGCGCGTGTCTTGAAATGCCGAGAAGTGAGGGGATCTGGACCTTTGCTCAGTGGATGTTTATTAAGCACTCTTTCGGGTGCTGAGGGCCCAGCCACAGGCCTGACGGAAGCCTGGTGGACGTGGACCCACAGACTGCTGGCCGTCAGCATATCCTGTGCCGGATGCCAGGGAGGGTCTGCAGCAGGGTGGGCGGCGGGGGGGTGCAAGGGTGAGGAGCTGCTCTTTCCATCTCCGGCATGGACAGGGAGGCTTCCTCATAAAGCGATCTCAGAGCATCTATTTGGGTAGATGTTTGCAGATTTTAGGGGCTACCCTTCAGCCAAATAAATGCACTTATCTAAACACTATGTCAAAGCTGTTAGAATAGTCAGAGCTTGTTTCTGGAAGGGTTGAGCATGATTTTGGCACCCCTGGTTTTTATTCCTCTGGCCTCCACCCTCGGGACACGCACGAGGCGTCAAACTGCTTACCCGGGGGATGGAGGTGAAGGCCCGCAGTGGGGCAGCGCCAACGCTGCTGGAGGTGGGCGTGCTGCCCTTGAGGACAGTCCCGTGTGGACGACGGGAGCCCCAAGGCCAGATCAGCGCCTGCTGATGGATGGACTGCAAGGGTCCTCTGGGCTGTGCTCCCCGCTGCCTCCCCCTCCCCGTGCCCCTGGCACTAGCCGCCTGCACTGATTGATCAGGTGTCACTGCCAAGCGGTGAGGACCTGGGGGGGGTGGGGGTGGGGAGGGCCGTGCCGGGGGAGCCTATCAGCGGAGTCTTCCAGCAGAAGGGCCTTGGGACACTGCCGGGCTCGGGGTGTCCTCCCTGTGAATGCAGGACTCACATTCTTGGGAGTCAGGGAGGTGACGTGTCCACCATCAGACGGCCGAGGGGAAGAGGAAAACTCCGGATCTTTGCATTTTCTTCTAGAATTCAGACTGATGGTTGGCCAAAGAGCAAAGAGCAGTCCCCTGCAGGACTGAAGAAGGAGGAGCGCACACCGCCTCCATGGGGCCCCGTGTCCCGCCAGGCCGAGCAGAGGGACATGCCCGGCGTGTCCCTGAAGATGGAGCTTTTATCCTATCGATAGAGTGATTCCATGCCACTGTTCCTTTACTGTGCGTGTTTGTTTGGTTATTTGAAATTTTCTTTAGCAATTTACCAGGCCTGGTATATTTCTTTGTTTCCCTGTTTTTCCTCTGCGCATAGATTACATGTTTTCAGTAGCATCTGCTGTGAATTTTAATTATGATGTTCCACTCCAAGGGAGGCTTGCATGGCACCCAGCGTGGTTAGCAGTCCAGACCCGTGTTGGCGGCACAGACGGAGGGCTGCAAAGTGTGTCGGGAGACGCGGACATCAGACAAAGGAAATAGAACTAACGCTGCTCCTTGTGTACCTCCCGCCCCCCTTTCTAAGAGACCTCTGTAGCAAGGGACCGATATGCATAACATTATTTTTCGCTTTTTTTTTGTTTCGTTTTTTTGCCCGTAATTGTTCTTTGGTTCTTTGAGGCAGTATCACAAAGCCTCTGCAGTTTTTAAAGTGGCAGTTATGGGATTTGGAGCTTGACTAAAATGGAAAATGCAATGCAGTGTTCTGCTACTTCAAATTGCACAAATAAGCTTATAGGACTTCATAAACCCCGGGCTGCTATTACTTATCAGCCTGGGAAGACGGTCCAGGATCCAGAGCCATGCACGTGCACCGAGTCCCCAAGGCCGGTGCAACGGCTCTCAGTGGTGGTACATGATACTCAAGGACCCATCATCCCCCCGGAGAAGGCCAGCCGGTCCTGTGGTGCATGATGCTCGAGGACCCATCATCCCCCCGGAGAAGGCCAGCCGGTCCTGTGGTGCATGATGCTGGAGGACCCATCATCCCCCCGGAGAAGGCCAGCCGGTCCTGTGGTGCATGATGCTGGAGGACCCATCATCCCCCCGGGAGAAGGCCAGCCGGGCTGCATTGCCCCAGGGCCTGTGAGGGGACTGTCCTCCAGCTGGACACGGGCCACGCATCTTGTGTGTGTCGGGCACGGTCCTGGCAGATGAGACCGTGTCTGCTTCTCTGCCACAGGAAGTCAGCACCATGCCAGCCTTTTATTTCAGAAGCAAAACTACTGACCATAAACTGTAATTATGTGCTAATTATTTCGCCGCACTAAGTGAGGGGGAGCCGAGCCCTAGGCATTGAGAACACTTGCTCTTGGAGCCGTCTGTGTGGCCGAGCTGAAATCCAAGGCTTGTCCCGTGGGAGTGTCCTGGGGGCCCAGCACGGCCTCCTCCGGTGGGGAGTGGGTGGAGGCCATCCTCCGGAGCTGGGCGCCACAGCAGCTCGGGGTGCGGCCGCCCCTGGGCCCTGCCTCCAGGGCCTGCAGAAGGCGTTTGCCCCGGGGCCTGGGACTGGCCAGTCCACGCTAGAGCCTCTGCCCAGAGCAGGGGCTGCATGTGACTCTGCTGTGCTCTTCTTAGCTGGGTCCTCCAGGCGGACCAGGGCCTGCTCCCGGCGAGAACCGGGTGCTGAGGATACGGGTATCAGCGTGTTAGCCACGGGGAGCCCTGGGCAGTGATGACCCCCGGCCAGTGCCAGAGGGGCACGCCTCTGACTGTGCATCTGCACACCCACCTGAGGGGGTTCCCTGCTGAAGAAGGCCACATGGGAGGCCCTGTCGTTCACAGACGATCACACTAGGCTCTAGGCTCGGAGGGGTTAGGTGATTCGCCTTCAGCTCAGAGCTGGGACCAGAGTCCTGGACTCAGGGTGGTAACGTTTCCTGCTCTGCCCCCCACGCGCCCTGGGACCATCGGAACCAGCCTCACACCCCTCCATGGAGGCTCCCGCGCTTTCCCCACCTCCTTCCTCGCTTGGCCCCCTGGGCTGTGAGTCCCAGGCCGTCCTGACCCCTGGCCTTGCCTGCAGCATAGGGCCTGTGGGAGAATGTTCTGGAGATCCAGAGACGATAGGTTCTTTCCTTCCTGACCTCTGCAGCTCCAGATGTGCCCAGAGATGTCATGGCTCCTTGTGGTCAGGAATTCTCTGGAATTCCTTCGCCCTCTTTCTGGGCCATGGCCTTACTTCCTCAGGAGCCTGCCCTCATTTTGCTCTGGAGGCTGAATCACCCTCCTCTCTTCGGGCGGCAGAGGGAAGTCGACATGTGATGGTCACCTTGGCTTCTGGGAGAGCACTTTGTGGAGTGGCAGTGGACAGCCTCAGGGCGGCCCCCTCGGTGTGGAGAAATGAGGGAGGCACATTCAGGTCTACGCCTGGGCAGCTGGGAGACATGAGGACCGGTGCTTTGACAGGGGCCGAGGACGGGCTGGCTCCCGGGCGAGCTGCGCTGCCTGATCTTGGAGGGGCTGATCTCTCCCAAGGTAGTATTGTCCCAGAGTGGGGGCGCCTCCCGGCATCGCTTTCCGCAGAGTTGGGCAAGGCCAGGGGATGCCGTGCCCATGCCCATGAACACACCGACTGGGACGCTGGCTGCTAAGGGGTGTTACGTCCGCCCGGCGAGCGGCCTCCTTCACGCTCAGCCTCAGGGCCCACCTCCCACCGCTGACCAGCTGCAGCCGCCAGGACTTGTCCGGGAGTGTCCAGCCACTTGAGAGCTGGGCCTCCCAGGTCAGAATGGAAGAGCCAGTTGCTTTTCTTCCCGATGGCATAGATGCAGGCTCCTGGGGGCTCACCCCACAAATGGCACTGCAGGAAAGTTCTCTGAAGGCCTTGGGAGGTGTTAGCTTCCTGCAAAACAGCAGCTCAGCCCACTGACAGTGTGCTCCTGGGTCCCTGGACTCCAAGGGTCTGAGTGCTCCTGGGTCCTTCTGTCCCTGGAGTCCATGTACTCCTGAGGGCATTATGCTCCTGAGGTCCATGAATTCTTAGTGTCTGTGTGCTTCTGGGGCTCAGGCAGACTGTTCAGGAGCGTGTCTATGAACATGAGACACTTTGGGGAAATCATATACTCTATATACTCTACTTCCTACCCTTCCTAAACTTGACCAGGCTGGCCTCCGCCTGATGCCCTGCTGTTCCCTGCCACGCCTGCCCTGCTCCCCATTTGCACAGTGAAGGCAGGTAAAGACCCTTGCCCTCTGGTCGCACCTCGGTGCACGCCCAGGTATGAAGACCAGCAGCAGTTGGGGTAACCAGAGATCTTGCTGATTGTGTTGGGGAAACAAACAAAAGTGAGCTGGGCTCATCATGCTCCCAGTACCTGGGTTTCAAGACAGAACTGAACAAAGGCCTGGTCTAGTAGTTAACCGGGTGGATGATTACAGCTCAGCCACACGATGGCTCTGCACGTACCCTGGAAGAAGTTCACAGCTGTGCGTGTCAGACCCATCACAAAACTCCGTTTTCATCAACACACGTTAGGGGAAGCTTCCTCGGTTCATACATCTACAAGAAATAAATGGAAATAGAATCCATCCTTGACCCCAATCCCAATCCAGCAATAAGTAATGGAATCACTGCAGGATAAATGAACCGTTTGGAAAAACCAGCCCATCCATTTCATCAAATGATGCACTTCTACTAACATTTTATTTTTACGCTTAATATGTGTCTATCGAAATACAGATAACATTTATGTTGTTTTGATTTGTTATGCTAGTACTAATGTAGAAAACTCCAATCCAGAAGAAGATTATTTTTAACACTTAGAGTCCATGGTCACTGGCAATAAAGAGTAGCTCTGTATTTTGTATCAATATTCCTGAGCAGAGGTGTGATTAGGAAGATGAATAACAGAATCTCAAGTGTAAATATCGATCCCTTTGGGACAAAGTTCTGTGGGAGAAGGGCCTCGGAAATACAGGTTTAAGTGGAAGAAGAGAGGAGTATGTAAGACTTTCAGCTGTTAAAGGGCCTGTCCGTGAATGTTTGCAGTGTGACCCTGGGTACGGAATGCCTCACTACTGAGATCCCGTTGGATGCCCTGAATAATGATGACACAGTTTTATTTTACAAGAGTAATATTTACAATATGTCAGAACTTACATCCTATTCCACTATTTGAACTTATAACACACACGTCACCGTGCAAATTCCAGGGGGTGTATGAGCAAGCGGATGAGACCTGCAGGCCCTGTGCATCGCAGCCTGAGCCTGGAGGTGGAGGACGCAGGGTCTGCATGCTGGACGCACGCAGCCCTTCCAGCAGCATCCACGGCAAACTTGGTCACCATCATATTGTAATTTTTATAAACTTTTTATTTCAGTGCGGTTGTAGATCTACAGACAAGCTGCACAGTTACACGGAGTGTTCTAGCACATGCATGCTCCGTGTCCCCGACACTGAGTTGGACCCACTACGGCCACGCGTCACGATGGGCCCACTGCACGGATGCGTTAGGAGTGAGGAAAGTGCACGCTTTCTTCTTAGTTTCGCCTTGTGTCCGTTTCCTGTCCCAAGATGCGGCCCCGGGCGTCCCCTCCCACTTAGCGCATGTCCTGAGGCTCCTCTTGGCCGTGACAGTTTCTGTCTTCCTTTGTCTGTGATGACCTTGTGACAACCTTGAGAGTTTGAGGGCTCCGGTCTAGCAGTCTGGACACAGCCCCTCCATGGTCGAGCCAGGATGACGTGTTTTTAGAAGGAAGAGCAGAGCAAAGTGCTCTCTCACCACATCATAGCCACAGGCCGCCCTGTCCACGCCACCGGCCAGTCTGACACTGACCTCTGTCCCCTAGCTGAGGCCGCGTCCACCGGGCCCTCCCAGGCTGCTCTCCCCTCCCTCGCAAGCTCTTGGGAGGAAGTCACCCAGCAGCCCACACTTAGGGCTGGGGTTCTGCTCCTCCCGGGGAAGGGCCGCGGATGTCGCTGGGAATAATGTGTTTTCTTTTGAGTTTCCTCATGGTTCCAGAACACGGTCGTGTGTGTGTGTGTGTGTGTGTGTGTGGTGTGTGTATATGTGTGTCGTATTGTGTGTGCTGTACTGTGTGGATGTTGCGTTGTGTGTGTGTTCCCTTATGTGTGTTGTGTGTGTGTGCATGTTCTGTGCATGCGTGTGGGTGTTGCGTGCATATGTGTGTTGTGTGTGTGCACATGCGTGCGCACGTGGGGGATGAGTGAGGAGGCCACACCCTGTGGTGGATCTCAGGGCCTGGCTTTTCCCCTCGGAGGCCTCACCATTTAACTACATGTATCCAGCAGACTCGTCAACCTTTTCCAGTAAAGGAAATTCTCTGGGGGAGAAATGAGACAGAAGGTGGTTTGTTGCTCTTTAGACCTGAAGACTTAGGGGACGCTGGGGCAAACGCAGAGCAGCCCCTTGTCCTCGTCACCGCCGCCTCCTGGGAAGGTGCCTGCCGGCTGCCCTGCAGCTCCCCGGGGCTCTCTGCACCCCTGCACCCGGCCCCCGCGCTCCCGGCCTCCTGCCGGCCGCGCCCTCAGCAGCAAGCCCGGGGAAGTCGGCTGGCTCCGTGGGGTGATCAGGGGCCCAGACCTCGTGGGGCCGCCGCGCCCTGCGTTGCAACCTTCGCGCGGCTGCCGCTTGGGGAGCCCGACACCTGACCGGGCCCACAGCCCGCCTCTGAGGCTGGGGCCCAGCACGCCCACCGTCCCCCTGCTCCCGCCTCAGACCCTGGCTCTCCCTGACCCCGGGACCCCGGCCACGCCGGGCCTGGCTTGCTCGGGGCCCCTGCGCTCCTGACCCCCGTCTGGGCCGCAGACGCCCGCGTGGTGTGCAAGGCCGTAGACCAGGACTTGTGGAAGGCCCGGGGCCTCCCTGTTTCATCGTCTCCTGGCAGAACGCTCTGTGGCTACTCCGGCAATGGCCTTTGAGTTCATGACGTAATATCCGCTCACCCTGTGGGTTTTGTGAGACTCTGCTCCCGTGCTGTGTTGGGGCGGCTGTGCCCGCTCGTGGACTGTGTTCCCGGGGCAGAGGGCAGAGGGGCCAGCCAGCAACTCCCGGGTCTTGGACTTCCAGCCAAGCCCTGTTTAAAGGGCCTGCTCACCCTTGAGTTTGTTTGGTGCAATGAGGAATGTTCTCCAAGCCACCATGAGGCTCCCCCCTGCTGAAGGCTGGGCCCCATCGATCTGCCTTGGCTCGTAGGAACAGGGGCTTCCGGTAGAGCGAGGGAGTGCCAGATGGGGAGCTGCTGGTGACCTCCCCCTAAAATTGCTGCACACTCTCACCCAGAGTATTGCAGGAATCCATTTGGGAAGCAACTTCGATCTGAAGTTCTCTTTGGCGTGTGCACACGTGTGTGTGTGTGTGAGAGAGAGAGAGAGAGCTCTGTGTGTGAGTGCAGACAAGGCTTCAGCCCACTGTTTCCTCCTGACCCTGGACAGAACAAGACTATATTCATTAAATGTCCTGGAGCCCTTACAGCTAGGAGGGTTTTGAATTTTGAACGAGGCAGCTCATTCTACAAATGTCTTTCTGGAATGACCTTCAGAGGGATTTAAAGCCTGGCCAGCTCAGCCTCCATAACTCACATGCATGCATTGTTGACACGGGCATCACTCTCCTTCGTGCCCAGCCGGCCTCCACCCGAGCGCCAAGCCCCCCCCCCCCCCCCCCCCCCCCCCCCCCCCCCCCCCCCCCCCCGGGCCGCCATCCACCTGCAGTAAGGGCAGGACCGTGGCTTCCCAGACGACCACATCAATCGTTTGGGAAAGAGCATCCGAGCAGGTTTGTGAAGAATCAGTCATCTTTGTTGCTGTATTTCACCTTAATTATGGTAACTTTTTTCCACGTGTGGGGTGCACAGAATAGACTCACTGCTATGTGGCTGAAAAGACAAGACTTGTCACTGATGAAAGAACTAACCATCCTGGCACAGGGGGGTCGGGGCTGCCGGGGTGCCAGAGAGGAAGCGTAGGGAGGGCGGGCAAGGGGCCCAGGCCATCTTCAGGGTGCTTTCTTGGGCTTGTGGAAAATACTTAGAAACCTGGAAATATAATTCCACAGAACTCCATCGTTGATGTTGACTTTATGATAAGTTATTACCATTGTCCTATCTGTTGCGTATTCGTGTCTTATCTGTGTTGCAGTGTCAGTAAAATTTGAAAACCCCCAAACAGGTGCCCCACGCACAGCCCGGCTCGAGGCCCGTGCCTGTGACACACGCTGGTGCCCGCGTGAGGAGTGTGATGTCTCGGCTCCGTCCAAGCGTCTTCCAGGAACAGGCTCCGGCTGGTGAACAGTTGAAATTGTTTCCTTGGTCCCACAGGAAAATGGATCAGAGTATTTATGGTTATTAACCTCCTGTTAGTAAGTTCTCCATACCGTTGTGCTACCAGTGCTGTGCTTTCTTACTTGTGAATATTAAGTGTCGTTCTTACCGAGGACATATTTTTCTCTTTACGAGCATTATGGAATCGCACGTCCTAAGCAGCTGGGTGAGTGCAAGTGGCATGTGGGGAGGGGCTGGCATGATCTGTCAGCTCTGCAGAGAGGGGAGCACAGCCCAAGGCTTTCTGTCGTCCCTGCGGTTCCTGTTGACCGGACAGCGGGGGTCCCTCCGGGAGGTGGGGGTACACGTGTGGGGAGCAGTGATGGGAGGGCACAAACAAGGAAGGGCATAAGAAGCAGGTGCGTGGTGACAGGAGGAGGACCCTGCCTGCTCTGGGCCCTGCAGTGGGGGCTTCCTCCATGCAGCACGGATAGTACCAGATCCCTGCTTTTGAGCCCTTCCTGCCACCCCCGGGCACATGGGAGGTATTCAGGGACAATCAGCTCGCATTTGCAGGCATCTGTCTTGCCAAAGCTGAAGAGCATTCCCTGTGTGCCTTTCAAGACTAAGGCATCACATGTGGGTGAATTACCTGCCAATACTCCGAGGATGGAGAGCAGTTTCCGACTCATTCAAAGGTAATACTTTCCCTGGTGTTGAGATCTCTGGGAAACAACCTTTTCTCTTTTGAGGAAAGAAATTAGCATTTCATTTTCTATTTTGGTAACAGAAGGTCTTTCTGCATTTTTCAGTTGCTAAGCTGTAAATCTTATAATCCCCACACAAACAGGTGACCTCTCCACTGTTCTGTAACCAGGAGCGAGCACACAGCCTCGGTGTGTGTGCACCGCACGCGTTCTCTGTGGAGGGAGGCGGCAGGGGGCCTGGGCAATTCAGAGTCAGTCGTTGGGTGCCGGCCCGGGCCGGCCAGCACACCTCCCAGCCCACACAGAGGACCAGGGAGCAGGGTGTGTTGGCCAGGATGAGTCTGGGGCTCACAGTCCTGGGCCTCGTAGGGGCCCATTGGCTGTGGGACCCAAACACATTGGGCTGTAAGGAATCCACTGGGATCCTGTTCTGATAAACATGACTGTGCCAAAGAGAGGGGGCCTGGCTTCTTCCAGTTCTTTCTGGAAGCTCCAGCAGTTTTCTTCAAAACGGAATGCCCCAAACAAAGAGAAAATAGATGTCACTGTAGAACATCAATTCGTTGATTTATCGATTCATTCATTCACCAGCTATTCACTGCATGTCTCCTTGACGTCAGACACTGTGCTCATCGGCTCGAGGATAATGGGATTAAAGAGACAGATAGGTCCCTGGTATAACAGACCTTCATCTGGTGCGAGAGACAGACATTAATCAAGTAATTATATAAGCCATAGTTTAATTATAGTTGTGAGAGGTGCGACAGAGGAAAATACCATGAAGATACAGTGGGGAACCTGGGACGTCATTCTGACTTAAAACGGAGAGCCCTGCGCCAGGCACGCATCCCCAGCAGGACTGGGCTGGGCACAGCACCCCGACACCTGACAGCAGGTCCATCCAGGGTGCGGGGGGTCGCTTTGCCTGGTCCTCCTGCACCACGGCAGAGAGGCAGACGGTGGGGAGGGTCTGACTTGGGAGGGGGGCAGCAGGCTGTGGTTCTCCTCTGCACGTGGTCACCGGGACGGTGTTTTGTGGGCTTGCAAACATCATGCTGGGGATTTCCCTAGCGAGCGGCACATCAAGTTTTGTTGAATTTCCAATCAGGCTAAGTAGGAGAGGTGGCTCTTCTAGGTAAATCATATCATCACCACATTGAAGTTGAACGCGTCTCCTCGGAGGGTACAAGGTACTTAGAAAATAGCATCCAGTCCAAGCTGTTCTCCTAAAATAAATACAAACTGATTACCACCTGCTTCAGAATCAAAGTTGATAAAGTTACAGCAGGAAGAGCATTTATTTCCATACTAATTTCTTTTGGAAAATAATTCCGGAAGATCCCGATCCTATAGATCTTTACGAAAAACGAGACTCTGAATTTGCTAGACGAGCGCATCAGTGGGAAGGTGATGCCAGTCCCCAAAGCCCAGAAGCCATGGACATGTTGGTTTGTCCCCACGGGAGATGCACAGCAGCTGGGCCCTGGGGGTTGGGGGCTGGGGGCTGGGGGCTGCTGACACCTTCCCTGATGGAGAAGCCAATGCTTTGTGGGGAGAGGAGGTGGCCCTTAAGCTATAGGCACTCCTCCAAAGTGATTAAGAATTGCTTTTTCTGGAAAAACATGGTGCCTTTTAACCCACACTTACAGTTGACAAAGGAATTGTATTTGCATTTTAGAGAGGAGCATGGTCACAGGGAATTTTTGAAAGCTGGAAAGGATGGAGATCATCACCTGCATTTCCCTCCTTGTCCACATGTCTTAGCTGAGAGGGTGGGAGGAAGAGGCTTGTGAGTGGCCAAGGGTGGCCATTCTAGGCTCCTTGGCTTTCCACCCCTCCCACTGTGCCCAGTATCTTTTGTCGTTTCCTTCTAAAAACCCCTTTCTTTTTTAAAGTGAAGTTTAATCAGAATTTTCTGCAGGGACAAGCAGAGTGGTTTGAGGCATAGATCTGGGGGTGTTCAGGGAAGCCCCCCATCCTGGGTCCCCACCAGCCCTCTGACGACCCCTGCTGGTGCACACCTGTTAATGACTGGCTCTGCATGGACGCCCGGAGTGCGGGGGCTCAGGGGCCCTTGGCGGCCGTTTTGTCCGCTGACCCAGAGAGAGGATTCCAGAACTGTGTTACCTGGGAGGGCGCACCGAGCATTGTGAGCAGACAGCAAGACTTCTGTGTTTGTCTCTGTCACCTGGAGGTGGTGCCTCAGGCCCAGTGTCAGATGGCAACCCCGGGGCCATTCCCCGCTGCTTGTGCCCACGAGGGGCTCCTTGTTACCCAAGTCTGCACTTCACCCTCTGCCTGACCTGAATGAGTTTATGTAGTGTGAGACACCATGTTTATGCAAGAGGACCTTCCCCCTGAATTTCTTATGTGGAAAAAGCTCTGGAAAAGACAATAACTCTCTGTGAATTTCCATCAGCTGACTCAGTCAATGATACTGAAATCAGAATCTCAGTAGATAGTAACTCACACTTTAAAATATTCTGCAGTGGGCAGAGGGGGACACCCTCTGGAGATCCATTTCCAATCAGGCTTTGAAAATGGGGCTCTTTCTATTTCATTGCTAGTGTGGCTCCTCGTCGGGCCCCCCACTGACCCTCTGGTTGCTGAAGTTGGTTCTTTGGTGTACCTCATTCTTGGGACCCACAATCTTGCAAAATCGAATGGTTACATCTGTACATTGTTTGCTCTTTTTAGCTAAATATGTGATAGAAAAATGAGGTGGACTTTATTTTTTTTTTTAAGATTTTATTTATTTGACAGAGAGAGACACAGCAAGAGAGGGAACACAAGCAGGGGGAGTGGGAGAGGGAGAAGCAGGCTTCCCGCCGAGCAGGGAGCCTGATGTGGGGCTCAATCCCAGGACCCTGGGATCATGACCCGAGCCGAAGGCAGACGCTTAACGACTGAGCCACCCAGGCGCCCCGAAAAATGAGGTGGACTTTAAAATCTAGTTTATGTTCTTTGGGCCATTCCAATTCAGTAATACCTTGTGTGTTGACTGTGAGCCCAAGTGGGACCTATGAACAGAGAAAGTCCCACAGAGCAGAGGGTCAAAGCACACACTTAGCCCTGGGGTCCAGAAGTGGTTCTCAGCCAGGAGAGGGGCTTTAGCATTGCCGACCAGTGAACTCAGTCAACTGGACTCATCTTGAGTCAGACATCAGATGACCTAATGGCAGGATCGCCTCATAAAAGCCTCTGAGTTATGGGATGGTGGATGTGGTTGGTCATGCATGCATCCATCCAATTTTTAAAAAACTGATGTTGATTTATTTTCCATCCAGCTTTTATCAAGCACCTCTGTGCCCACACTTCCTGCCTTGTGAGTGAAGGATGCTATGAATTAGGACTTAAGGAATACGGTTGCGGCATTGCCTGGTTAATTCTCCTACCCTAAAACTTTATCTTCTCTTGAAGTTAGAAATCATAACCTCTTTCTCTTTTCAAGGCTAACATCCCACATGTGAAGCATCTGACCCTCTCCCTCCATAGTGGGTTCTCTGTAGATGTGCTAATTCTTCCTGTTCTCCTGGCAGGAGCTGCCAGAGACTTCTTCTAGATGTTCATCTACGCTCCCAGGGGCTGTGTCCCACTGGATCTCATTTACTGAGCTGGTAACACCCGCCCTCCCTGGACAGCAATGCCTGTTCTCTGCATTTTCACACCACTCTTACCCCAGACATGTGCTGTTTCTTTCTTGATGCTGAGTTTTAGGGGAGGCTATATTCAACAGGATCTTATGTCTTAGTTCTTCCCCTTATCACCCAGCAAGACATTGAATGCTAAATATCAGGGTTGTAAGTTTCTGAGGCTAATTCACCAAGAATGAGCCTCCTTCAGGAAGCTTCCATTGGTTGATGAAGCATGGCTCACTCCATCCAGCCTCCATCCACATGTCCTTAGCTGAGCTCCTTCTGCCTCAACTCCAAGAAACTCTGGGTCTTCTCTGCATTTTCCCATCTTGGACTTCATATTCTCATTAGAGTGGCCTGTGTTCCACCCACCATGACGTTTTCTGCTCACAGGACTTCAATATTTCCCTCTGACCTCTTGAATTTAGTAGAAGAGTTTGAGTGTGGCAGTGAGTCTCTCCAGTCTAGACTCAATCTACACATCTGGCCTCACCTTCCATGCAGTGAGACAGGTTTGCTGTTTCTTTTGGGTCAGATGCCCCATTTCTCCCCTGCTCCTACATACACCCCCTTTGGAACTGTAACTATCTCCAGGGCTTTCTCCCAGAGGCACACGTTTCTACTCAGTCTCATGCCCTTCCAGCCTGCACACCTGGTTTTGTTCTCTTCCTATTCTGAGCCTCCCCAGAAAGGCATTCATTCATCTATTGATCCACCAAACATTTATATACCTCATATCATGTGCTTGGTACTTTGATAGCAACATAGAGATGAAAAGTTACGGTCCCTGTCCTCAGGCAGATTCATTGCTGCCAAACTTTTTGGAGGAGTCATCAATATATTCCATCCTTTCTTTCCTCCCATCCTGTCCTCTGTGCTCCCCAGCTGGCTTCTACCTCCTCTGTATTTCCACCACTTCACCAAAACGTCCTTCTTAAGGTAGCCAATGTGCTCCATGTTGCAAAATCCAACAGAAAATTTTAGTCTTTATCTTACTTGACTTTTGATCACCTTGGACACAGCTGACTCTGTCTCACCTGTGACACTGCACTGTCTGTGTGTATGGTAATCCCTGAATTAGAGGCAGGACATGTGGCATGCATTGTTAGGAGACCAATAGGTCATGTTTGATTCTGTTGGTCTGGGAGGGAATTGTGGAGGCAGTAGATTAGGAGAGTCTGTCTCTCTTCCTCCTATAGAATAGCCCATATCAGTAAAGACACCATGGAGCACCATCACTGAGACCAGAAACCATCCCCCCACATCTGATGGTCTATTTCCAGATCCTGGCAGTCTTTATACACCCCCACCCCGACTCCAACCTTGCCTCATTTCCTGCCTGGGCCATTGCTTTCATTTCCTGTCTGCTGTCCTCCTGTCCACCTTGGCCTGTGGACACCTCAGTAGAGTGGTCTCTAAGGATGCAGACATTCTCTAGGATACACTGATGCAGAATTTCCTTGGGTGTTTCAGCAGCTGTCATCAATAAAGGGAACTCTTTTTTGTACAAGTTTTTACACCCTCTCTGCCTCACTTTCTGGGTCATAGACTTGTGTGAAGGGGTGTGTGAGCTTGATCACTCATGTGTTCCAAGTCTGGGGCTGTGCTGGACATAGGGGCCAGACAACGGAAAGGTGGACAGTTTGAAGGAGGTCTCCTCTAACCTGTCCTCACTGTCCCTGTTGTATTCTGCCGCACACCACATGTCGGGATGGTGTCCTCCTTCCCACTCCCTCACTGCTCATCTGCTTCATCAAGCTTGCCTTGCCCACAGAAGGAGAGTGAAGGGGAGTAGTTTGATGGATTGGCATCTCCACATAATGACCTTTAGTACAGCTTTGAGGATTTGGCAGGCCTTTGCAGTTGCGGTCAGATTTCATCAAATGTGCCATTCACTTCTCTTTTCTCCCGGTGACCATCAGAAAGAGAGTTTTCTTTTTAAAGTTTATGGCCTCAGTGGTTTGCTTGCAGTTATAGTGCCCCTAACAGCTGTTACTCCTTGCAACAGTGGATCAGAAATGAAGCTGAGCTTGGGCATAATGGAAATTGTCCCTTGAAAGGTTTGAATTTGGAACATTTATTCTCCATTAATTTCAAGTAGACTCTAAATTGAGCAAAACATTCTGTCTTTCCTGTCGGGCAGGTTTTAGCTGACAAATGGATTCCAGGGTTGTCTGACGCAATTGCAGGCATTGAAACATGTAGATTTCAAGAAATGTGCTCATCTACCCAACTTAGAGCATTCCGGTTGGGTTCTGGAGCCTACCGCATTTGTCAGTGTTGGAACATCGGGTATGTTGTGATGTCCCGCGTTAGTTAGATGCTGGAGTGTTGAGTGTATTGTGATGCCCTGTCGAGATGAAGTGGACAGCATCCTTTAATTGCTTGCAAAGACACTGAGAGAGACAGAGATGAATATTGGGGAGAGGCCAACAGATTCTGCCCTGAATGGAAAGGAGGTGGCCAAAACATACCCCCTCCCGTCCCTTACCCCTTTCTACAAACGGGGCTCTCCCACAGTGTACATGGGCTTTGGGACAAGTGGCAGCTCCAGGATCTCTCTGAGCATCTGGATGGTATTCCAGTTGGGAGTGGGGGCTGGAAGCTGTGTTTGCATCACACTTCATATGAGGTTGAGAAAAGTGCCAACCAGGGCTTCATCATCAAAGAACACAGGTGGAAGAGTGTTGATATGGATCCTGTCCAAGACCACCCTGAATCGGTAGTGGACATGATTTTAAATGCTGCCATCTGGCTCCAGAAACATGCCTTATTCTCTGTATCATCTTGCCTCCAAACTCTTAGACAAACCAGAGTGTAGTAGCCAGGCACATGTAAGGAGAACCTTACTCATCTGGAACTTGTGAGACTCCATGTGAATATATCTTAAATCTGTCCTTTGTCATATCAATAGAAAGTCAAAACCAGACATTGGTGTGTAACTGACTTCAAGGCATTATACTTAGAAGAAAATAGACATTGTAATTGTAAGCTGCTTATATGATAGTTTATTGTTTATAAGGAAATTTTACACATCACTTGATGTCTTTGTGCCCACCTGGGCTTTAAACTTTGCTGGCAAAAACCCTACAGTTCTGTGATTGGTGTTCCTACTGTTCCATGGGCTCTTGACACAGGTCGACTTTCCTCTCCTTGTCCGTCTTCATTCTTCTCCATTCCCATTCACCAGTGATTCAAACACTAATATTTGACTTACCAGTTCAGCAGGGTATAGACGTAAGTGATTCTAATATTTTCTGAGAACCCTCCTCAGCTGTGTGTTGCAGCCTGTTTGTGCCTCCTGCTGTCATCTTGACAGGATTCCATAGGGTTCTGGTCACTTTTCTTTATTGAAAAGCCCAAGTGTGTCTAACTTGAACCCCAATCTTACCTACTTCCCTTCTGAGGCTCCAGCACCCTGCAGTGGGAAGGAGGTGTGATGCAGTCCCTCCTCTTCCTGGGTCCTTGTCTCCAGAGTACGTCAGGGTGGAGAGGGACATGTGTCCTCAGTGGCCCAACTGCTCTCAAAGCACTGTGTGCGTCATGCCTGCTTCTCCGCACGTGCTCTCTGAACGGCAGATACCCAACGCTGCTCTCTGGCAGGTGCCTCCGTGCACTTCCTGGAAGTGCCACACCAGGGCCCCTGCAGGCTTCCTTCCCTGTTGTTGGAGGGCCACTCAGCTCTCCCTCTTCCTCTGTGTCTCACCTACCTCTGAGCCCCTTGCCCCTTGGATCCTGTTGCCCGGTGTGCCACCTCGAGTGGGGTAGCAAGACTGCCCAAGCCTAGCATTGCTGCAGTGTCCACTGGACATAAGGGTGGCAGGGCAGGGGACTTCACTGGCCACCACACCCTCTCTGTGCTCAAAGAAGGGCAGGAGGCAGTGAGCCAGGCCCAGGCTAACCCTCATTTACGTTCCCCGTTCAGAGCCAGGTTCTCTTGCCCTCTCTTTTGCTCTGGGCAGGCAGGGCACCCCACCGTCCCCAGGGGGGGCAGCGGGCACAGGCTCTGAAGTCCCAGCTGTCCTCCCCCTGCATCTCTGGGCTGCTGCATTAGTGGGCCTGGGCAGGGGAGGCTGGGTGGGGAGAAGGGGCAGAGTTGGTGCGATCTCTTCGATCTGCTTAGAGAATGTGAAGTATTCCATGTCTTTGGTAGTTCTTCGTCCCCAGCTTTGGGTGGGTTCTGAGAGCCAAATTCAGTACAACAGGTGAAAGGGCACTGATCCTGACCCCCTGGCACCCTCTCAACCGCTACTCCACGTCCTCTCCAGCGGGGACTGCACCCCTGCTACATGTCTCTCTGCCCTTTGGCTGCAAGGAAGGTGGCCCAACCTCTTCCCCTCCCGGGGTGAGGCCTCACCCCTCCCTTCTCCCCGGGAAACTTGTTCCGTCCCTCACTTTCTCTTCCTCTGTCCCCGGGATCATCACTGGGACTCATCAGACTGTTTCGTCAGGGGATGCCACTTTAATGATCGGAAAGTTGTCCATATTTTTCAAGTCTGAGAAGCTAATATATCTTGGTAGCCGAGAGCCCAGAAGACTTGAGTATAACCGGAGACTGGAGATGTGGTTTTTTTAAAGGTAATTATTAAAAACATTCCCTCGTTATTGGACTATTTGATTTTTGGAGGCTATTTTGTCCTCTGTACTTTCCAAGTAGAATTTTTCATGGCTCTTTGGTAATATTTTATCAGACTGTGGACATGGAACTCAGCCATTGAGGCTCTTCTGCCGCACACTTGACTTTGGTGCTTGGAAAAGGCCAGCTTTGTGTTCAAGCATGACGTTTCAGTAAGCTGAAATATTGTGTTCTACAGGACTCTAAGTAAAGGGCACTTGTGGGAAGAAAACCCTCACACACCATCTAAATTCTTAGAAAGATTGCCTTTTTAGTGATTTGCCTCTTCTAAAAAACAAAAAAGTCACCAAATTTGTATATTTAAAGTGGGGATATATTTAAATGATTACAAACCAGACCCATTTGCAAACATTTCAAGAGCAATAGCTCCATCAAGAAAGTGCTTAAATAAAAAATAAATTATTGCAATTTTCAGGTTGAGTAATATAGTGTGTGTAATTGGAGTGGCTAATACATGCATTTAATGAAGTATATCTATCTTTATGCAGGAGCACCACCAATCAATTTGTGATGAAGTCAGTGTAATGAGCAAACAAACACTGTTTCCTATGCTTTAAAATCCCCACGTGTCTAATAATACCTTACATTAATCAGCAAATAGTTAGCATCCTCTGTTTGTCGATTCTTTGCTAAGTACCGTGGGATTGGTCACCAGCCGAGTCCGGTTTTGCCCCCAGGAGCCTGCAGTCTGGTCGGCGAAGGGAGGCTGACCCTCCCAGAGCTGATATCACAAACACCAAGTCCTGGGGTGGGCACGGAGGGCTTTGAAGTCAGATGGTCCTGGGCTTGAATTCCTGCTTCTTTTCATTGCTGGCAGATGTGAGGAAATTTCATAAACTTTCTGCATTTTGATTTTCCCATATGATAAATAGCAATACTAATGATTTACTAATGATTTTCAAGGCACTTGAAATATTCATTGCAGTGATGATGATGATGATACCAGCCAGTTATTTCACCGTTAAGGGGTACCACTCACCTGTGACTCGGGGTCCCCAGGCCACAGACGCAGTTGGGGAAGAGGAGGTGGACCCTTGAGGAGGGCTTTGGAGCTTGGTCAGATTCAAAATGGGGAAACGGGGCATTTTATGCTTGATATGTCCAGAACCTGTGATCCAGTCCCCTAACTTGATTCCCAGGTCAGTTTGTTTAATCTTCTAACTGTTGGAATTATTTTCACGCTAGGTGCACCGTCTTATAAAACTGGTTACCTATAACCTAACGATGTCATGTCCACACAGCAGTTCCAGATCGCTCTTGAAAATATATTTCCAAATATTTCAGTTCCTTAACTTGCTTTTTTCAGAATTCTCTTCTCTCTCTGCAGTTTCTTTACATGCCCGCTTGCTTCCAGACGTCTCCAAACCTGGAAGATCTCCTCCCTGAAGGCTGCCCAGCACATCTCTTATCCCCTCCCCATCTCCCTGCCCTGACTTGGCTTCCAAGGCCCTGGCGAGGAGAGTGGACCGGACGGTAGGAGGCAGTCAGGGAACGACTCTCTGGATGGCGGGCAAGGGGAGGGCACGTGGAGGCGAGGTCTGCCCGTCAGTGTAGGCTGTATGTGCATCTTCTAATCCCCGTCCATAGCAGCGCCTGATATCCTGCCTGGGTCACAGAAGGCACCAGCCCTTGCAGACACCCTACACGGCCGTGCCTTCAGGGACGGCAAAGGCTGCTTCGGGTGGTCGCTGCAGGGAGCGGGCCCACGTCCCCAGCAGTGGTGGTACAGAGTGCGACAGCTTCTGCTGACACACTGCAGCCTCAGGGGCCCGGGCGCTCTGCAGAACCAGCCCGTCCCAGACGGACACCTGTCCCGCTCCGCTCTGCCTCCCTCCCGAGGTCAGCGAGTGAAACATAATGAAGTGTCCTCACCGCCGCCCTCGCTCTGGGCCGTACCTCTCTGGTCCACTCCGCCCGTCCCCCCTCCCTGTTACGTTTCCCTTGCCTACGCCCTTCCCTCTGGAGCCCATAGCTGTTGCAGTGACGAGGATGAAGAGTGCAGTTTTGCCAGGTGGTTGGGACTTATACACAAACTTGGAATCTTTGGCCGTTTTTATTCCTAACATTATTGCACCCACCACAGTCTCTGAGGTTCTGACAGCTTCCAGGCAGTTGATCGGGTGCCCTGTGAAGAAATGAGTCAGTTGCTGACCTCTGCCTTCTGGCTGCAAACGTTTCTGACCTTCGGTGATGGAAGAGTCCAGTGCTGAGTCGGAGACAGGCGTGGATGGGAGAGCCACAGAGGATGTGAGGTGTGTTATCAGAGGTCGGCCTTGAGATCTTTCTAGGTGTCTGGTATCCTGTTAGCTTAATGAGAGAGTCAAGTGGGAGTGAACGACACCCAGAGAGACCCATAATCAGATGTTCTTAACGCTACTCTATGCATCATTTCACATTCGTGACCTTTCTGTTACCGGTTTTGGCAGCATGTGAGACCCGCGCCGCTGGGGAGGGGTGTGACAGCGCTGGGTTGGCTGAAGGTGACTGTGAGGTACCCACAGGTGAGCGGGAGAAGCAAACAGGCGCCGGAGAGCCGAGGGCCAGGCACGCCCATGGTCCAGGGAAGGGCGGTAGTGGAAGAAAGACCCCGGGGGTAATTTCAAGTAAGAGGAGAAGCAGAGTCCCACAGCACAGTGGGTAAGTTTTATAAAATACTGCATTTCTGACAAGATTATATGTGACCTGTATGAAGTAATGCTAATGAACCAAGCACCCACATGCGCACCACCCAAGTAATGAAAGAGAATATTAGTGAGCCTTTGAAGCCCCCCGTGGGCCTCTCGCTGATAGCATCATCCTCCCTTCCTCCCGAGATCTTCACCAAGCCAAGTGTTGTGGTTGCCATCCTTGCTTCTCTTGATTTTTTATGGCATGTGTGCCATAAACAATATTTTACTGAGCTTCACAAAATTGTGGACTTTAATCATAATAGAGTGTAAACTGCGTGCATTCTCCTGTAGTTTGCCTTTTTATTTAATATTATGTTTGTGAGATTCATCCACCGTCATGAATAGAAGGAGCCATAGTTCGTTCATTTTCACTGCTTTATAGCGTTCTGTTAATAGAAGATGGAATTATTTATCTATTCTACTGTCAATGGATTATGTTCAGGTTTTTGCTCTTATAAAACACTGCTATATATACGCCTGAATTTGTCTCCTGGTACATGAAGCAAACATGTTCATATACGTACATATCTTTTGGGGCATAGGTGTTAGGCCTATCTTTCCACTTAATGAGGTCATGTCAATTTGTTTTCTCCCCCAACTTTATTGAACTATGATGGACACATAACATTATGTAAGTTCAAGGTGTACAATGTGTTAATTTGATGCACTTTTATATTGCACAGTGATTACCACCATAGGTTATGTAACACCTTCATCACCATTTCTTTTTAGTGGTGAGAACCTTTAAGATCTACTTTCTGAGCAACTTTCAAGTATATACTACAGCATTATTAGCTGTGATCCGCACACTGAGGATTAGGTCGCCAGATCTATTCTGCTGTGATTCCCAGAGTCCACAGTCTCTCATGGTTCGTCTCTCCCTCCAATTCCCTCCCCCCCCCCATTTTTCCCTTCCTTCTTCTAATGTCCTCCATGCTATTCCTTATGTTCCACAAATAAGTGAAACTATATGATAATTGACTTTCTCTGCTTGACTTATTTCACTTAGCATAATCTCCTCCAGTCCCATCCATGTTGATGTAAAAGTTGGGTATTCATCCTTTGTGATGGCTGAGTAATATTCCATTGTATATATGGACCACATCTTCTTTATCCATTTGTCTGTTGAAGGGCATCTCTACTCCTTCCACGGTTTGGCTATTGTGGACATTGATGCTATGAGCATTGGGGAGCATATGGCCCTTCTTTTCACTACATCTGTGTCTTTTGGGTAAATACCCAGTAGTGCAATTGCTGGGTCATAGGGTAGCTTTATTTTTAACTTTTTGAGGAACCTCCATACTGTTTTTCAAAGTGGCTGCACCAGCTTGCATTCCCACCAACAGTGTAAGAGGGTTCCCCTTTCTCCACATCCTCGCCAACATTTGTTGTTTCCTGTCTTGTTAATTTTTGTGAGACTATGGAGTCTGGGAAATAAACCGAGTGTTTCAGAGGGGAGGGGGGTGGGGGGATGGGTTAGCCCAGTGATGGGTATTAAGGAGGGCACGTTCTGCATGGAGCACTGGGTGTTATATGCAAACAATGAATCATGGATCACTACATCAAAAACTAATGAAGTACTGTATGGTGACTAACATAACATAATTAAAAAAAAAAGAACTTTTTCTGCTGTGAAACTGATGACACCATTTTACATTCCCACCGAAAATTCAGTTGCTCGCCCTTCCTGTTAGAGGTTGCTGCTGTAAGATTTTTCCATTTTTCCTCAACTGGTAGGCGTGAAAAGGTGTCTCATTGTGATTCTAGCTACAATTTCCATGATTATTAGTGAGGCTGATAACCTTTTCATATGTTTATGAAACTTCTGTTTGAGATTTTTGCCTATTTTTCTCTTGAGTTGATTGTGTTTTTTAAAATAGATCCGAAAAGTTCTTTACACATTCTGGATACTAACGTTGTGTTGTTCTTAAAAAATTGTTGTAAATAATGATCACCACATGCTTTATGATGTGTTTTATGAGTAGCTATTTTTTATTTTAACATAACCAAATTTATCCATCTTTCCTTTATGTTTGTGCTTATTTCCCTTGTTTAAAAATCATTTCCTACTTGAAATGCATGAAAATATTCTCTTCATTTTCTTCTTAAGGTTTATAGTTTTGCCTTTCACATTTAAGTCTATAATCATCAGGAACTACCTTTTGATAAAGGTCAGTGTGATTCAATTTGTAGAATATAACTAGAGTATAATTTATTCATTTCATAGTTCATTATATAAATAAGCCACGATTTCTGTACTCATATTCTGTTGAAAGACACTTGAGTGTCTTTCTAGTTTTGGACTATGTTGAATAATGTACCAGTGAACATTCTTACACTGTGTGTGTGTGTGCATGCGTGTGCGTGTGTGGTTCATGTGCATGCATATTTATTGGAGGCTGGGAAGTCAGAAATCAAGGTGCTAGCAGTCCCCCTTTGGTGTCTGGTGAGGACCCACTTTCTGGCTCATAGATAGCAGTCTTTTCTCAGTGTCCTCACATGGTGGAGAGAGTGTTGAGGGGGCTCCCTAGGATCTCTGTTATAGTGGCACAAATCCCATCGCTGGGGCATTACTCTCATGATATAATCACCTCCCAAAGGCCCACCTCCAAATACCACCCACTTGGGGGTTAGGATTTCAACATATGAATGTTGAGGGGACACATTCAGTCAATAACATTTATGTATATGTAAATATCTTCTCCTGCCCAATTGGCTTGCTTTTCCACTGCCCTAATGATGAGTTTTAACAAATGCAAATTCATAATTTTAATATAGTCAAGTGTATCAATTATATATTTTTTGTTCATAATTTTGATTTCCTGTTTAAAGAAATTTTCCTTATTTCAAGTCATAAGTGGGATTTATTCCTAGGATGCAAGGGTGGTTCAATACTCACAAATCAGTTAACATGATAAGTCACATCAACAAGAGAAAGGATAAGAACCATATGATCCTTTCAATAGTTGCAGAAAAAGCACTTGACAAACATCAACATCCATTCATGATAAAAACTCTCAACAAAGTAGGTTTAGAGGAAATATACCTCAATATAATAAAGGTTGTATGTGAAAAACCCACAGTTAACACCATCCTCAATGATGAAAAACTGAGAGCTTTTCCTCTAAGATCAGGAACAAGACAAGGATGTCCACTCTCACCACTTTTATTCAACACAGTACTAGTACTGGAAGTCCTAGCTGCAGCAATCAGACAAGAAAAAGAAATAAAAGCATCCAAATTGGGAAGGAAGAAGTAAAATTTTCACTGCAGATGACATGACCTATATATAGAAAACCCTAAAGACTCCACCAAAAAAATGCTTGGACCTGATAAATGAATTCAGTAAGGTTTAAGGATAAAAAAATCAATATACAGAGATCTGTTGCATTTCTATACACTAATAATGAAGTAGCAGAAAGAGAAAGTAAGAAATCATTTTATTTTCTAGAAGTTTTACTGTCCTTCCTTTCACATTGAGGTCTACATTCCAACCAACCCCGCATCATTTATTGAGAATATCATCTTTTCCTCACTGCTCTGCAGTGCTATATTGTCATAAACCAGGTATCTAGATATGTGTGGGTCTATTTCTGGGCTCTCTACTCTGTCCCAAAGGTATGTGCATACTTGTGTCAGTTCCAGTCTGTGTTACTTACTTTAGCTTCATAATCAATCTTGAATCAAGGAGAGCAAGCTGTCCCAATTTGTTCTTCTTCAAGAATACCTTGCCTATCCTGGGTCCTTTGCATTTCCATTTAATTTTAGACTAAGTTTGTGAAGCTCAACAGCTTGGGATTTTGATTGGTATTATTTTGAATCAATTTTCAAAAATTGACATTTTATAAAGTCTTTAAATCAAATGCACATAGTTTATTCCTCCATTTATTTAGGGTTGTCTTAACTTTTCTTAATAATATTTTTCCCCCTGCATAGAGATCTTGCAATATTGTGAGATTTATTCATTGGTACTTGTTATATTTGACCCTATTGTAAATGGCATCTTTATAAACTGTACTTTTTAATTTAATGGCATATAAAAGGATATTTGATTTCCATGGATCAAATTTGTGTGCAGCAACTTTTCAAAACTCTCTCTGATGATTTATCTGTACATTCCTTTGGATTTCATGCATACACAATCATGTCATCTGTGGATCATGCATACACAATCATGTCATCTGTGGATAATAACAGTTAAATTTCTTACTTTCAGTTTTGCCCTAAACATTTTATCAAAACAGAAAAATTATATCAAGTAAAGGTAGTTTCCTGTTCTTTCTGTTTTGCTAAGATTTATTTTTGCCATCGTCCTGCCTGCTGTCAAAGGAATTGATCATTTTCTTAGCCTCATTCTCTGGATTGGATATGAGCCCAATGGGAAAGAGGGTCCTGAAGCAGGACTCACCTCCATGGGTCCCATTCTTCCTCTGATCTTTCTGGATATCCAGTGTCTTTAATGGATTTTTAAAATATATCCTATCCTCAGTGAAGTGTTGGTTCAGATTTCCTAATCTGTCATCTCCAGAAGTGGAATCCCAGATTCACAAATTAGTATTGATATCATTTTTTAATGATAGTTAATGCTTATTTAAATTTATTCATATTTACCATTTTTCTTTTTCAATCTCAGAAATTCCTTCTTAGAATAATTTCCTTTTTCTTCCCCAAATTTATCCATGAGATGTCCCCATTGTGAGGTTCTGTTGTCAGTAAATTCAAGATTTGTTTGTCTAATATATCTTTGTTTCTCCCTCCTTCTTGAAGTTTGGTTGGGTGCACCTCTCTAGACTGAGGATGATGTCCTCTTGGGACTATTTCCCGGCCACAGTTGCTAATGAGCAGACTGCCCACTGTAGATTACCTTTCGTTTCCTCTGGCTGCTTTTAAGATTTTTTATTTTAATGTCCTACAACTTCTCTATGATGTGCTGTAATGTGTATTCCATTTTGTTTATTCTTTGGGGTTCATTGTTTTGTGATCCTGAGGATTTATATCTTTCCTGGGTATGGAAGCATCTCCCACATTATCCCCAAATATTGCCTCTGCCCCAGTCTTTCGATTCCTTTCTGAAATGTCCACTAGACTTATGTCACTTTCCCCATCTGTCCTCCCTTCCTTTGTCCCTCTGTTGTGCTCCTGGCACTTCCTTCAGATCTGCCTCCCCATTCACCAGTCCTCTCTGCATCTGGTTTAATCTTTTCTTTAATCTCATGCATTTTAATTTTAATATAGCTTTTTGATTTAAGGGTTTTCCTGTTTATTTTTAAATCTGCATAATCATTCATCTCTTGTTCTTTGCTAACATTTTGTGTCTCTCTTTTGTTTGTTCATAATGCACATAATTATTTTGAATCTAATATTCTAATATCTGGAGTCTTTTTGAATCTGATTCTGCTGCTGATTACTTCTAACTGATGCTTATGTGCCTCATTTCCTTTGTTGTTTTTGTTTGGTTAGTTTGTTTCCTGATGTGTGGGACTTCTGGGGAAGTTTTTGGATTTGCTTCTTCCAGGAAACCCAGGGTCTCTTGACTGAGTATCTTGGACCACTTTAATCTAAATCCTCAGCTTGCATTGTATGGATCTTGCAGATGGTGGGGTGGTGGCTCTCAAACCCATGAGTGTGGGCCGACGTGTTACTGTCACTCCTTGTTGCACCCAGAGTCAGGGCATGGGAGCCAAGTGTCATTGATAATCTTGTGGGCAAGTTAGAATTTGTGTTTGTGTTCTGGGAGGGTGCCCTGCAGAAGTTCTGGCTTCACCTGCTGTCATGCTGCAGGGATGGTCAGAGGAAGTGCCAGGTCACTGCAGATCAGTCTGGGACCCCAGGTAGACCTCAGATTTGGTACTCACCTAATTTCATGTGTTAATCTTGTTTGTAGCCTCTGAGTACTTTTGCAATTTCTTTCAAGGTCAGTCATGTACCTAAAGTAGTGTCTTTACATTTTAAGTTCCAGTATGCATCCTCATCCTTTCTCATTAGCATTTCTCTCCCAAGCCTGCCTGTCTCCAGGTGCAGGGTTCTAGTACCCTCATTCAGCATGATCTTCTCTGACTGCTTCCTGTTTGTGGGCAACCCTGCGAAGTGTGTGGTTTATACCCAAGCTCCATTATTGCTTACTCATTTTAACCTTAAGCATTACCTCAAATGATGTCATTGGTATTGGCTGCATTTCAGACAAATGTAAGGGAATGATCTCCCCCTAGCCCTGTGAATGACAGTTGATGAATAAAAACTGAAAAAGACCTATTTCTACCAGGCTAAAACATATTGCTTAAAACCCATTGTGGTTCCAAGGTAATGAAGAACAAAATCCAAATGTTAATGATCTCAAGAAAGTTTCTGAGGAAGGATTGCATTAGGGCATGATTAAGGGGAAATTTAAAAGGAAGTTGAAGTGGCAAATTCTTTTCTAGAGATCTAAGCAAGAAATTGTCAGGAAGGTGAATTCCCTTCAGACAAGCTAGTATAAGCCTTGATATTGCAAAAAAAATTATATTTGACTCATGCAGTATATTTGCCTTGGAACAAGACATTTTGTCAAAATCAGATACAGGATTGGCATATACATCATTTTCTCTTAAACTCCACGTTGGAGTTTTCAGGTGTCCCTCACCTACAATTGGCAGATGGCTCTGGTTTTCAAACAATGAAGTGAGTTCAGTCACCTGCTGAATGGTTTTTGGCACAGAACATCAGCACTGTCGTATTTCCAACTTGTCACATTAGTAGGAGATGCTGTGATAGGAAACAGAATTTTACTGCATAAGGAGTATGATTTGGAAATCTGTATCAGCATTTGTCAAGTGTCATAGCCAAGATCACCGGGAGTCGGGCCTTACCTGACAGCCTTCCTTATCTCTGATTCTGCCTGATTCGGTGTGAAATTATTTTTCTTGGAGGGAGGTGTTTAAGAAGCAAGGAGAGCCTTTTTTTTTTTTTTTTAAATTTTATTATGTTATGTTAGTTACCATACAATACATCATTGGTTTTTGATGTGCTGAACCATGATCCATTGTTTTCGTATAACACCCAGTGCTCCATGCAGTACATGCCCTCCTTAATACCCATCACCGGGCTAACCAATTCCCCCCAACCCCTCCCCTCTAAAACCCTGTTTGTTTCTCAGAGTCCATAGTCACTCATGGTTCATCTCTCCCTCCGATTTCCCCCCCTTCATTTTTCCCTTCCTTCTCCTGATGTCCTCCATGCTATTCCTTATGTTCCACAAATAAATGAAACCATATGATAATTGACTCTCTGCTTGACTTATTTCACTTAGCATAATCTCCTCCAGTCCCATCCATGTTGATGTAAAAGTTGGGTAGTCATCCTTTCTGATGGCTGAGTAATATTCCATTGTATATATGGACCACATCTTCTTTATCCATTCATCTGTTGAAGGGCATCTTGGCTGTTTCCACAGTTTGGCTATTGCGGACATTGCTGCTATGAACATTGGGGTGCATATGGCCCTTCTTTTCACTACATCTGTGTCTTTGGGGTAACTACCCAGGAATGCAATTGCTGGGTCATAGGGTAGCTCTATTTTTAAATTTTTGAGGAACCTCCACACTGTTTTCCAAAGTGGCTGTACTAACTTGCATTCCCACTAACAGTGTAAGAGGGTTCCCCTTTCTCCACAACCTCTCCAACATTTGTTGTTTCTTTCCCTGTCCATTTTTGCAGAGCCTTTTATCTTCTCTATTACACAAGCTTTTGAAATGGGCCTTGGTTCACCTCAGATATTTAAACCATAATATGTGTTTCACTGCATCCTCCTCTGATCTGTCCTTTATGTAACTATAGGAGCTATCTTCCTAGAATCCAGGTTGGATCTTCTTAAAATATAGTTTTGACCATGAATCCTCAAAAATTTCAGGGACAGCCTTCACACTTCTTTTTAAAAAACTTTTTTTTTTTTAAATCTTGATTGAGGCATATTTTGTATATCATATATATCACCCTTTTTAAGTGTGATTTTTTAATGTAAATTTATTTTTTTAATTTCTTTTAGTACATTGACCAAGTTGGAAAACCATCACCATAGATCAGTTTTAGAACATTTTCATTCCTCCAGTATGATTCCTTGTGCACATTTATCTGCCCTAGGCAACCACTCGTCTACTTTTGTAGATTAAAGCTACTTTGTGGCGTTGCCTTTTCTGAATATTTCTTAAAAATCAACCTATACAGTATGTGGTTTCTTGTGTATGGGTTCTTTCATGCAACATAATGTTTTTGAGATGCATCCAGGTTGTAGAATGTACCTGTGGGTTTTTCCCTTTTACTGCAAAGTAGTACTCCATTGTCTACTTACCAGCTGAGGGGCATTTAGGTTGTTACCAAATTGGGGATATTATGAGTAAATATTCATAATATGAAAGAAAGAAATATGCAAAAATTCTTGTGTGGGCATGTATTTTTACTTCTCTTGGGTGGATACTTAAGAGTGGAATTGCTGGGTCATATGGTGAATTTATGTTTTACTTTTTAAGAAACTGACAAACATTGTGGAAGTGGCTGCGCCATTTTGGATTCCTACCAACAGTGCACACGGGATCCAGTTTTCTACATCCTCGCCAGCATTGGTTGTTGTCTGCTTTTTTTATTGCATCCGTTCAATTAAGTGTGCAATGACACCTCATTGTAGTTTTAATTACCGTGTTCCTAATGACTAATGTGTTGAGCATTTTTTCAGGGGTTACTAGCCATTTGTCTGTTCTATATGGAGAAATATCTATTTAAATTTTGTGCTAATATTTTGATTGGGTTGCTTGTCTTTTATTCTTGAGTTGTAAGAGTCTTTTGGGGTTTTTTTTTGGTGTGTATATTCTAGACAAAAGTTCTTTATGAGATGTGTCATTTGCAAATATTTTCTCTCAACCTGTTGCTTGTATTTTCATTTTCTTTTCGGTGTCTTTTGAATTGCCAAAGTTTTGAATTTTAATGAGGTCCAATTTTTATCAGTTTTTTTTTCTTTAATGGACCATGGCAGGATCATATGTTAACTGTATGTTTAAGTGTTTGAAAAACTGCTCTCTGAAAAGTTCCAGTTCCCCCATAGAATCACCAATACTTGGCATGCTCATTCTTGTCTGTTTTTGCAACCCTAATAGGTATGTAGTGACAACTCACTGTGGTTTTAATCTGCGTTTCCTTACTGACACATGCTATTGAGGATATTTTATTAGATTACTTGCTGTGCATACAGCTTCTTTGGTGAAGTGTTCAAATCTTGTCCCTAGTTTTAAAATTGGGTTATTATGTTTAATTGCATTTTGAGAGTTCTCTATAGATTCTGATACAAATCCTTGATCAGATTTGTGATTTGCAAATATTTTCTCCAACCTCTGTTCATTCTCTTAGAGGGTCTTTTGAAGAGTGGAAAATTACAGTTTTCATGAATTCCAGTTTATTATCATTGTTTTCTTCTATGGATGGTACTTTGGGTATGGTACCTAAGGACTCTGCTCCTCGGCTAAGATCACAATTATTTCCTTTCACTTTTATTTTCTTCTAGAAGCTTATTAGGTTTCACTTTGAGGTCTGTGAAACATTTTGAGTTAAATTTTATATATGATCTGAGAATATATTATGTGTACGGTATATTTGTAGGAGGTAATGCTTGCACATAGTTGATTTTCCCAGCACATTTGTCGAGGAGACTGAATTGTCTCTGTTCCTTTGTCAAAAGTCAGGGTCCACACTTGTGTGTCTGCTTTGGGATCTCTGCCTTCTTCCTTCAACCTATTTGTTTATTTTGGAAATAATGGCACACTGTTTGGTTATTCTACCATCACAATAAGCCATCAAGCAAGGTGGTGCTGTCCTCCCAATGTTGTGCTTCTTTTTCAAAGCTCCTTTCATTATTCTAGGGCCTTTTGCAATTCCGTGTGAATTTTAGAATCATTTTCTCAATTTCAACCAAAAACTTTGACAGACTTCTGTTTGGGTAGCGCTGGATCTCTACATCAGTTTTGGGGGAACTGAGGTCAATACTCCTGGGGCTCCTGACCTATGAACAAAACTGTATCTCCAGTCGTGAAGTCTTTAATTTCTCCTAGCAAAATTCTGTAGACTTTAGTTTAAACACACGTTTTGTTGAATGCATACCTTGTACATATTTTTAATGCTATAGTAAATAGCTTTAGAATTTTTTATTGTTTTCTGATATAGGAATAAAATTGATTTTGGGGTACTGGTGTTATTTCTACACTGCAGCCTTTTCAAACTCACTTACTTGTCCTAGTAGCTTTTGTAGATTTTATTGAATTTTTGTCATTAATGATCATGTCATCTTAGAATAAAGACAGTTTTACTTTCTTCTTGCCCATCGGTTTGCTTTTTATTTCTTTTTCTGGTGTGAGTGCACTGGACAGAAGCTTCACTACAGTATTGATAGACATGGTGAGGGCAGACATCCTTGTCTTGTTCCTGATCTTAGGGGAAAACATTTATCATTATGTATGACATCAGCTATAGTTTCTCAGTGATGCTCCTTATCAAGTTGAGGGAGTTCACATTTATTTCTTGTTTTGTGGGAGTTTTGAAGGAGAGCAGATGTCAGGTTTTATAAAATGCCTTTTTCTGTTCAGTTAAGATGATCGTCTAGTTTTTATTTTTTAGTTTGGTAATATGGTGAATTATATTGATTAATTTTCAAATGTTAAACAACCTTACTTTTCTGGAATAAAATTTACTTGGTCATGCTATATTATTCTTTTAATATATTGGTGGATAATTTGCTAAAATAAAATTTTGTTTAGATTTTTTTATTTTGGTCTGTGTTTATGAGGGATATTGGTCTCTAGTCTTTCTGATAATGTCTTTGATTTTGGAATCTGGGTAATGCTGGTCTCAAAAATGAATTTGGAACTGTTTTTTCCTATTCAATCTTATGGATGTATTTGTGGTGAATTCGTATGTTTTTTCCTTAAATGTTTGGTATAGTTCACAAATAAAGCCATCTAGTTCTAGAGTTTGGTTTTTTGGGGAGGTGCTGGTAGGCATTAGGTGCGGGTGAAGACTTGTAGCTGTAAATTCCATTTCTTTAATAGATATAAGGCTATTAACATTATTTTTCTGGTAGTTTGTATCTTTCAAGAAATCTTTCATAGCATCTCTGTTTTTGAAAGTAGGCTTCAAGTTGTTCATAATATTCCCTTATTATCCTTGTAATAACTTTTGAATCTATAATGATGTCACTTTTCTCATTCCTAATGTCGATAATTTGTATTTTCTGTTTGTTTCTTGATCACTCTATCAATTGTGTTGATCTATTCAAAGAGTCAAATTTTTGATTTTATTCATTTCTGTTTTCTTTTTTGTTGGCTTCCATTTTGAGCTTTATTATTTTCTTTATTCTGCTAACATTGGGTTTAATGTGCTATTCTTTTTCTAGCTCCTCCAAGAGGAAGTTGAGGTCCTTATTTGCGATCTTTCTTCTTTTCTAATGTAGGCATTTGGTACTATAAATTCCTCCCTAATTACTAATCACACATTCTAATATGATGTGTTTTTCATTAAGTTTAAAATACTTTCTAATTTCCCTTTGTTTTTTCTTTGACCCATGGATTATTTAGAAATACATCATTTTTGTTTTCAAATATCTGGGTCATGTTCAAGATTGCTGTTAATTTGTAATTAAATTCCATTTTGGTCAGAGCACATATTTTTATGACTTGAATCTTTTGAAGTTTGTTTAGACTTAAATTATGGTCCAGGGCATTGTCTCTCTTGATAAATTTTATGTATACACTTGGAAGAGAATGTTCATTCTGCTTTTTTGGGGGGAGTGTTCTGTGTCAGTCAAGTTTGTTGATAGTGTTATTGAAGTATACAGTATCCTTGCTGGATTTCTCTCTCTATTTCTTCAACAAGGTCCTGGGAAAGCTACCATGATTTTATTTTCTCTGCTTTACTTTTCAGTTGTATCTGTTTTACTTACTGTATTGAGAAGCGCTGTTATTGGGTTCATAAATGTTTAAAATTATTTGAGCATCTTGATAAGTTGAGCCCCTTCTCCTTATGAAGTGACTTTCTAAATTTTGGCTAATAATTTTTTTCTGGGATAAAATAGTCAATCCAACCTTCTTCCAACTAGTGTTGGACATTCTGACATTCCCTTCATCTTAATTGGAATGTTAGTCAAATTACACTTAATGGAACTATTGGTTTGATTATGTTTAAGTCCGTAAGCTTGTTCTTTGTCTTCTACTTTTTCCATCTCTTCCTTGCTCCTTTCTCCTGTTTTTCTGCTTTCTTTTGAGTTGATGGCATATGTTCTGTGATGTTATTTATATCTTTTTTTGGCTTATTAGCTATAATGCTTTCTTTTATAAAAACTAGTGTGACTTTAGGATATATGGCATACATCTTTAGCTTATCACAGCCAGTCTTTACAGGATACTATACTACTTTGCATATAGTTTAAGAACCATATGACAGCATACCACCATTTCTCTCCTCCTGACCTTTAAGCTGTTGTCATATATTTTACTAATGTGTGTGTTATAAATTCCACAATACATTGTTATCATTATTTTTTAGCAATTATATTTTAATGAAATTTAAATAACAGGGAAAAATCTTATATATTTAGCATTGTAAGTACCATTTTCAGTGCTCTTCATTCTCCTCTGGAGAGCTGTATCTCCATCTGGTATCACTTCATTTCTCTAGAGAGGACTCCCTTTCAAGTTCTTGTAGTGTTATAAATTCTTTGTTATAAATTCTTTCAGCTTTGTCATTTCTGCAAATGTCTTCATTTTGCCTTTGTTTTTGAAAGTTTTTGTCTGGGTATAGAATTTCAGGTTGATGGGCTTTCTTGCAGTCACTGAAAGAGGTTGTTCTACTGTCTTGTTACCTTGTTTCTGATGAGCAATACACTGTCATCCTTATCTTTGTTTTTTTATAAAATGTGTTTTTTCTGTTTTTAAGATTTCCCTTTATTACAGGATTTCACCACTTTTAATTATGATATACTGTGGGATTCATTAAGTTTCTTCAATCTATGGATTTATTGTTTTATCAAATTGAAGACTATTCTGCAATTATTTTCTCAATTCTTTCTCTGCCCTCTCCTCCATCCCTTGGTACTCAAATCACACATATACTGTAGCTCTTGAGGTTGACCCACAAACGACCAAAGGTTGGCTTCTTTTTCTTTATTATTTTATCTCTTTGTGTTTTATTTTACATAGTTTCTGTTGCTATGTCTTCAGCTTTACTGTTTTTTCTTCTGCAGTGTCTAATTTCCATCCAGTGTAATTTTCATTTCAGATCTGTTGTTCTTATCTTTAGAATTTCTGTTGTGTTCTTTATTTCATATCTTTCATGCCTGCAAGAAACTTGAACATATGGGATACGCTTGTAATAAATTTTAATGTTTTTATTGGCTGATTCTAACATCTGTGTCAGTTCTGGGTTGGCTTGATTGATTAATCAACTCTCCTCATTATGAATTGTGTTTCCCTGTCCCTTCATTTATCTGTTCATTTCTGATTGAATGTCAGACATCATGAATTTTATGTAGGTGCTGGATATTTTTGTAATCCCATAAATGTTGTTGGATTTTGTTCTGGGACATGGTCAAGTTAATAGGAGACAGTTTGATTCTTTCATGTCTTGTTCTTCTGATCTGTTAGGTGGTTCCATAAGAGTATACCATCTAGAACTATGGCCACTATTGAGGCAAGATCTTCCTGCATATTTACCCAATGCACCCTGAATTTTGAGATTTTGCAATCTGTTGGTGAGAACAAGCACTGTTTCTGGTCTTATGTGAGGCACAGCTTTCTAATCTTTTGGGTAATTTTCTCCTGTCTCATGTAGATCCTCCCACCTGTGACATATGCTAGCATGGACTTTGCTCTACCTTGCTGAATATCACAGGACATCCTTTTGCAAAAATGGGTTCTCCCTGTGAGCAGTTCCCTCCATCAGCCCTCTGCTGTGCAAACTCTTACCAGCTTGGTGCCCTGGAGTCTCTGTCCTGTCTCCTGGGTTCCCATTCCCACACTGTGGCTCTCAAGGCAGTGAGGGGGCAATGATGGGGCTCATGTGGTTTGTTTCCTTCTCTCACAGATCACTGTTCTTCATTGTCTGATGTCCAGCATTTTGATAACTGCTGTTTCTTATGTTTTGTCTGCTTTTCTATTTTGATTGCTTCAGATGGGGCAGTAAAACCTGTCCCTGTCACTCTCCTGGGGTGGTAGCAGAAGTCTTACCTCCCAACTACCTAATCGGACATTCAAGGCCTTCTACGACTGACCTCAACCTGCCTTTCCAACCGAATTTCTCATTACATGCTTATCTTTTGAAATTTCCAGTAAAAGCCACATTTTTCTGCATTGCTATGGTCTGAATGTTTGTGTCCCCCCCCGAATTCATATGTTGAGATCCTAATGCCCAATACGGTGATTTTAGTAGGTGAGGCTTTTCAGAGTTGCTTAAATCATGAGGGTGGAGCCCTCAAGAGTGGAATTAGCACTTTACAGAAGAGACTCCAGAGAGATCACCACCCCTTCCACCACTGAGGACACAGTGAGAAGGTGCCTGTGAACCAGGAAGCAGAACCCCACAGGAGGTGGCCATGTTGGCAGCTTGGTACTTGTGAACTGGGAAGCAGAACCCCACAAGAAGCGGCCATGTTGGCAGCTTCAGCTTGGATTTCCCAGCCTCCAGAACTGTGAGCAATACATTTCTGCTGTTTGTGAGCCACCGGGTCTGTGGTCATTTGTTATTGCTGCCTGGATGAGCTGTTGAATGCCCCTTCCCGCTATCTTCTACTTGTCAGTTATTGATGCTTCACAGACAGGACAGTGTAAAGACTTTCCTTCCTCATCTCATCCATATATATTTACTGAGCCCCTGCTGTGGGCCAGGCAAGGTGCTAGATGCTGGAGATGATGATGGTGGCCCGAGCAGACACTGTTTGTGTCCTCTCAGAGCCCCAGTCTAGCTGACAGGCACTTGTAATATGGTGTGGGGAGTCACTTGATAAGTCAAGAGCTGGGGGTATGGTGGAGAGAAGCAGGAAGCCACACAACCCAGATGTGGGGTCACAGAGGAAGTGATCTCCATGGTGAGACAGGAAGAAGATGCTATGGGGTGGAGGGGAGCCAGGGGGTGAGGTAGGGTAGAGGGTTCTAGAACAAGCAGGGCTCATGCAAAGAGCTGAGTGGTGCTAAAGATTTAGACATGAGCAAGGAGAGAAAAGAGAGACTTTACCAGCCTCTTAAGAACTGTGGACTTAATGTTAAGGGCAATATGGAGCCGTTGAAGGTTTTAGTCCAGATACTGACATGGCCAAACTTGTGTTTTTTTGTAAAATGTACTCCAACTTTGGTGTGGTCAGGGGAACAAGACTGTAGGTAGGGGGCCAGTCCACGTGGGAGGTGATGGAAACCAAAAGTAGACCAGTGGTGATGGGGTGGAGAGAGGTGTGGGGAGACAGTGACAAACCAAATGTGAGGCTGGAGGGGAGGGGACATCTAGGATGGAGCCCTGGGCTCTGCCCAGGCTGCCGGTGGACACTGTGCAAGGAGGTTGTGAAGAACAGTGTTGGAGAGAAATGCTACCTGCTCCCTCCGCCCAGATCTTCCTTCAGATCTTCCTTTTTTTTCAGTTAATTGCTACATTTCCTTGGCGTCCATAATTTTCCACATAATCTTTAAGGCATTTACCTGGTATTGGAGTTTACTGAAGTTTAATCGTTCATGGGCTTCTCTTGCTGGCTTGTGATTGCCGGGGGAGACGAGGTCGCATGTTATTCCTCTTTGTATTCCAGCGCCGTTATCGTCCCCACACAATGCCTCACACACAACAAGTGATTAATAAATTTTGGTGACTTAGATTAAGAAAGGAGCTTATTTTCATGTGACATAATATATGCATGATTGAATGCTTTCCTATCATGAAATGTAGCACTGTGGTGTCCTTTGCCATATTCTCGAGGACTTTGTAGGCATGCAGTTTTAATTCCGAAATCTAAATAGATGCGTCAACAGTGTGAGATCACACAAGAAATTCTCAGCTTGATTTTTTTTTTCATTGTCATAACATTTATGATCCTGTAGAACCACAAGTAATTTCCTCAGTCAAGAAGGAAAGAAATGAACAGGCGTACAGGATGATAATACCGCTGCCCACGGTACACGGGCAGCCCGGTCTTTGTCAGTTTTGATGCTAATAAGGGTCAGGGAGCAGAAGGTAGCCTTGCAACACATTTTGTGGAAGTAAGTCTTCAACAGGCATGGAGCTGAGTGCTGCTGCCGTGCAGAGGCTCGGCTGAAAGGTGTCTGGAATCACAATCCAGGCAAGGAGCTGGGAGGCAATTTCTATTAGCTGGGGATGTGCCTGCAGTTTATTGCTCCTGATAGAGTCAGTGCCCAGCGAGGTACCTGTTGATTTCGTGTCAGGACATCAGTGCGGAAATACCAGCTCCTGGAGGAAAGCCTTTCAGCAAAGATATGAGAGACTCAGAAAAATCAATGCCCCTAATACAAAGATATTTCTGGAGGTGATCCTTTTAGAATGAAGAGACACCAAGCTCTTGCCAATACTTCAGATCTTAGAAACAATATTTCTTTTTTAAAGATTCTGGATCTAAAACACAGGGTGGCTTAAAAAAATACAAACAAAATCACTTACCTCTTGTCAAGGGAGCTCTTAGGGTAGTTTCAAGCCCATGCCAGGGCCCCAGGACCGAGCCTCCTGGGTCTCCTTTTTGGGCCCTTCTGCACACCTGTGAACGGTGGTGATACTACCAAAGTAAGACCCGCCTACACGCACCATTGTGATTCACAGCCCAGCTCTGAATGTAGGCGGGGAGGGTGTTTGATATTTCCAGTGATTTCGAGAACTTTGACTAATCCGTGTTTGCTTCTCCAAAACTTAACCAACAGTGGCACCTGTTCACGCTCTTACTTCCATTTGTATTCCTTCACTGTTCATGTTCACTTTTATATATTTTTTCTTCCATATGGGGAAGAACACTTCATTCATTAAATATAGTTTATATTTAATATA
>NW_022589731.1:25238998-25269774 GCF_004348235.1 Phoca vitulina
CATGAGGTGGGCTTTATTACCGTTTCCATGTTGAAAATGGGGAAGAATTGTCATTTTGAGGTCTATTTTATCTTCATTCCATAATATGTTTTCAGCTTGCAGGTTGGGGGGTACTCGGTGGTCTCACCCAGCAAGAAGGATGGGCTGGGAGTCCCAGCAGGGAGACATCCGTTCTTCCTGGCATGTGGCCTCCATCCTCCTGATGTTCCAGACACATTGAAATGTTGAGTAACTTGCCCGAAGCCCACTAGGGTTTTCCTGGTGCTGGAGGTCTGCCTTGACCACTGTGCACACTGTCTCTTCTGAGCCTCTTTGGGAGCATTTTCCACTGTGAGAGAAGACAGTCTCTCTAGCACTTTCCAGACGTTCTTGTTAATACATTTTGCATTTAAATCTTTGACTCAGAGGTGATTAACACTGTGTTTTGCTTGAAAAAGACATTACTCATTCAATTACCAGCCAGTTTCCCCAGAGCTATTTGCTGAGTACACCATCTCTCCCTGATACTCTAAATGACACCTGTACCATGTTCTAAATTCTTGCCTGTTTTGAGCTCCTCATTATGTGTCATTGGCCTGTGCTTTCTTCTGCATCAGTGCATGCTTGGATGTCCCCCAGGTGTCTGCTCCATGGAGAACCTACCCAGCCTGTCCTAGAAAAGGCAGCGGGTTCTTGCAGTCCCTCTCGATTTTGGCTTTATCTTTCTTGTAATACTGCTCACACTCTGAAATTATCTTACCCATTTATTAGTATTTATTTATTTATTTTTATTTATTGCCTATATTAGGGTTCTCCAGAGAAACATAAACATTTCTTATAAAGAATCGGGTCCCACAATTTTGGAGACTGACTAGTCCCAAGATTTGAAGTCAGCAAGCTGGAGACCCAGAAGAGCAGATGGTTTAGTTCCAGTCTGAGTCCAAAGGCCTGAGACCCACAGAGCTGATGGTGTCACTCCAGTCCGAAAGCTGCAGGTTTAAGACCCAGGAAGGACTGATGTTTCAAGGGAGGGTCAACTTTTTAATCTACTCAGACCTTCGACTGATTGGATGAGGCCCACCACATTGGGGAAGGCTATCTGTTTTAGTCAGTCTGCGGCTTCAAATGTTAATCTCATCCAGAAGCACCCTCACAGACACACCCATGATAATGCTTGACTAAATGTCTGGGCACCTGTGGCCCAAACTGACATTAAATTCACTATCACATTGCCTATCACCCCTCTAGATTGTAAGCTCTATGGCTTCATCCCCAGAAATCAGAATGTTGCCTTGCCTATGGTAGCTGCCAAAAATGTACCTGTTCAATAATGAACTCGAATGGTTTTAATTATCGTGCTTTTAGGATACGTCTTAACATCCAGCAGTGTAGATTCTCCCTCAGTATGACTGTAATACTGAAAAAATTAAAAAAAAATATATTCTCATGCTCCCCTTGTACTTAGGATAAAGAGGAACCTCCTCATATGATGCCTCTGCCCTCTGCTCTCTGGCCCTGCCTCCTCCGCAGGCATTCACGCACTTGGCACTGGTGCAGCAGTCCCGGCCGCCTGGCTTTCTTTCTGATCCTCATGGCACAAGTTCCTTCCTGCCTCAGGTATGTTCCCCATACTCTTCCTTCCAGGCTCTCTTTCCATTTATTTAAAACTTTATGGATAGTATTCATAGTGGTGGTTATTTTTCTTTTGTTTTGTGAGCTAAGACACACATAAAAGTGGGAAACAAGATGGATATACAGATTAGCAAATTACAGTAGGGGGCGCCTGGGTGGTTCAGTCAGGGGAGCGTCCAACTCTGGATTTCAGCTCAGATCATGATCTCAGGGTTGTGAGATGGAACCCCATGTTGGGTTCCATGCTCAGTGGGGAGTTTGCTTGAGATTCTGTCTCTCCCTCTGCCCCTCCCCCACCATTCTCTCTCTCTCTAAAAACAACAACACCCAACAAATTACAATAAAAGAAACCCTTTTATTGTCTCTACCTAAGTCAAGACTAGAACTTTCTCAGTGTTCCAGAATCCCTAAACATACTCTTACCACATAGCTGCTATCTTGAATGTTATGGTATTCCCTTGATTGATTTTCTTTATAGGTTTCTACCTAATAATGCATCCCTGATAAATAGAGTTTAATTTCTCCTGGCTTTGAACATTATGCCAATGGAATGCTATAATTTGTGTTCATTTGTGTCTGGCTTCTTTTGCTCCAAATGATGTCTTCGAGATTTATCTATGCTCACTGTACTCGAGTTGTGTGCATTTTTATTGCTATATAGCAGAACATTGTATAACTATGCCACCATTTGAAGGTTTCTTTTAGTCTAGTGTCAGTGGACGTTGGGTCATTTATAGATTGGGCTAATGTTAATAATACTGCTATGAATTTTCTTGTACATATATCTTAGTGTGTGTGGGTATACCTCTCTCCAAAGTAACTATCTGTGTGTGGACTTGCTGATTCATAGGGTTTATATATCTTCTGCTTTATTTTGTACTTCCAGATATTCTTCCAATTAGTTGAACCAATTAATGCTGCCATCAGCAACGATTGTGAGTTCCAGTTGCTCCCTACCTTCATCAGTGCTTGATGTTATCAGTCTTTCTAATTTTGGCCATCCTGTAGGGTGCTTTTCAGGAGCATTTCCCTGACTACCAGTGAAATGCAGTGCCTTTTCATTTGTCTGTTTGCTAGTTGGATACTCTGTGAAGTGCTTGTCAATTCCACACATAGGGGTTTTGATTTGCAGTGTACTGACTGAACTAATAAATTAGTCTGGAGTGAACTGTCAACTTTATAACATCTTTTCATTGACTCTTCTTACTTATCTTTAAAACTTTATTTTTCTCCATTGAGTTCTGACACACCATTTGTTGGATTTATTCTGATACCGTTCCTGATAATTTTTAGTACTATTATTATTTTCAAATATTCATGTCACATCCTTTTGTTATTGGAATAGAGAAATACAATTGATATGATACAACCTCCTACTGAGGTTGGAAAAGCCTCCTACTAATTTTTATAATTCAGGTGTAGGCTGTTTTGGATTTTTCATGCACACAATCATATCATCTCCAAAACATAACAGTTTTTACCTCTTTCCATCTCCAGCCTTTACCTCACTAACCCTGTACATACTCTTCAGGTCAGAGCCTGTTTGTCGTCTCCACAGAGCGGTCTTCTCTGACCCTCCTGTATAATTCTGTGCTTCTCACTCTTTTCTCACTGCACCTGTTCTTTGGTATTAAATATAATCTGTGCTTGTTTCAGTGATGTCCCACTCTTTTAGTAACACCTTGAAGGAAGGAACTGTATCTGTGTCACTCATTGATACACACCCAAGCCCAGGACAGTGCCTGGCACATTGTGGATACAGAAATATATTTCTTGAATAAATGAACAGAGGGGTTTGTTGAAACAAATTTTGAAATCTGCTGCTAAATTCACTTCAAAAACTCTGGTTAGTTCTTTAATTTGAATCTCATTATATTTTTAGTTAATTTTGAGGAGCTATAATAAAAGGAGAAATCAAAGAGCTATAGTAATGATGAAATTATATGCATGTTAACAGCATAGGTTCAAAATAAAAAGGGCACACATGGGAAGGATTAGGAGGAAAACTGGTATAAGCCCAGCATCTCACTAACAGTGCATGGAACTAAGAAACTTCTTTTAGCATTGGACCAACCAGACAAAAACTTGGAGAATCAATTAAATTTTTGATGTTACAGACACAGGGATGTTTACATTCTCCACATAGGAAGTCTTATCCTTTTCTTTACCCAAACTACATTTACAATAATTGGTCAGGAGCCATGGAACAAAAGAGACCCGTTACAATTCCAAAGAATTGTAAATACAGATAAAGCGTTCTCTGCTTTTACGATAATACGTTTGGAATCTGGAAATAAAGAGATGTAAGAAAAAGAATGCTCTTATGATTGGAAACTAAACTGTAATTCGTGGTAATTATAAAGTACTTAGAAATTTATATCCCTGGCATCCAGAAGGATGCCCGATGCATAGTTGGTGCTCAGTGAATCTCTGTTGGATGGATAAACAATAATGTTCACATTAGATAGGAAACCCTATAGGATGTAGCAAAGTCATTTCTTGCAGTAAATTTGGTGCTAGTGCCTATATTAGACTCAAGAAAAAAGAGTTGTAAGTAAATATTGTGGGTTAAATACCTACATTTTCCTCTCTTCCGTCCGTAAATTCCCCCAAGCCTCATTGGTACTAATTCTGGAGGTTCGGGTCAAACAGTGAGATGCCATTTTACACCCAGAAGACCGGAAGTACTTGATAAGGCTAAGTGTGGGTGCGGACATGGTGAGGGGACAGTATTTTTGGGTGTGAGCCCCTACAACCACCTGCAGAGCAGTGTGGCGATTTCTAGGGACCGTGGACGGGCATTACCCGGCGTCCCCTCTCTGGGCGCTTGCAGCCTAAGATGTGCACAGTGTTTCTGGCTGCAGCCTTGTTTGTGGCAATAAATCTGGAAAACAATCTAAATGTCCATTGACAGCAGAACTAATACAGACAGCAGAATTGATAGCAGAATTACTACGGGCCATTGGTGCACTTATGATATAGATTACTATACTCTACAGAAATAACAATGATTGAACCCAATCAACAGTGTATTAATTTGACAGATCATAAAAGCAATAAATTGAATAAAAAAGCAAGTTGTAGAATGAAAGTAGAGTTTGTCATTTGTATGTTCTTTAAAAAAAAACTACACAAACTCTATATTGTTTGCAGGTTTATGGTTATCTGTAGTTAAGACAGTAAGACATGAACAAAAGGATAAACATAAAATTCCTATTTGTTGTTGCCTATGGGAAGACGGGGAAAGAAATGGGACCAGGGAGCATTACAGAGGGGATTTTATTATATCTGTATTTTGTCTCACACTGGATTTTCTAGAGTAGCAGGAAATCAGAGAGGGAGAACGGGAGAGAGGGGGGATCTGCAGGACTTCTGTGGGGGCTGCTCCTGGGGTCATGACCATGGCCAAGGGAGAAGTGAGCTGTGATGTGAGCCCAGCAAAGACCCAGATGCCTCCTGGGGCATCGTTGGAACTGGGACACCCTTCAGAGTTGCCCTGAGTACGGTCTCTTTATCCCCTCATCATCAGCCATTGGCTGTGGGCTTTCCCGGGGAGGAGGTGCGACCCAGTTCTCTTCAGATGAGGCAATGCCCCCCCAGAGCTGAGAGCTGAGGGTGGTCTTCAGGCAGTTCTGCTATCAATCCTGGATTCCTGAAAGGGTATTGTCCTAAAACAAGAAACAAAGAAGAAACATAGGGAATATTCTAAAATTCTGGGTGGCAGTTCATGGATATTTTTGCTGTATTATTTTTCATAACTTTTATGTATTTTTAAAGATTTACAAATATTTACAAAAAGGGGGGACTGCATGATGGTCGCAGAGAACAAACTTTGGCCCCCCAGGGAGACAGCCTGTGCCTGGCAGGGGTTCTGCTGTGCAGTCTTTGGTCTGGGGGAGATTCTGAGTTTCCGAATTGTGGGGCAGTGACCTTCCAGCCATTCCATGGGGGTCGGGGGTGAAGTCTGCTCCGGTTGTGAGGAAAAGTTGGGTGAACTTTTCTTGTAGGACATCTTCCCATAGGAGAGCCAGGTAACTCCCCAGCCTGACTTTTCCTGTCCTTCTGGGCACTCATCGCTTTGTCCTTAAGATTATTTCAGGAGGATTCGAAGGGTGGGCTGCATCTGCGGCTTCTCTCCAGATGCCCTCTTAAACCCAAAGACTAAGAAATTCAGCTTAGTGAGCACAGCTCCCACGGCAGGCAAGTCCTCTGTCCTCATGAAGCTCAAAGGCCACATGGAGTGGGCCTTCTCGTATGGGATGAGAATTTTTCTAAAAGGCTCTTACTGCTTCCAGCAGCCCACTTTTCATCATACCCCCAAGCCTGTGTCCATTTAGGACCACACAAAACTCCTTTGGCAGATCTTTAGAAGCACTCACACATTCTTCTTGTCTTTCTTTGTTTAACTTCATTTATTTTTGATAAATTAATTAAAGATTCGGGACTCAAAAGATTCGAAGGGCTATCCAGTGTAATGTCCCCAACCCCCTCTCCCAATCGGTTTCTTTTGTAAACTTTCTGGAGGTCATCGATCGCCACACGAACAAACTTGACCTTCACCCCTTGGGAAGTAGGAGCTGGGGGGCATATTTGTGCTGGGGAGAACCACTGAGTATGCTTGGGGTGAGAAGGTTGGGGAGTGTGAAGGTGGGTTGGATGGAAGGGGCAGGAAGCTGTGACATCATGTGTCAGACTCGTCTGTGGTCTGAGTGAGGGTGATCAGGGAGGCCCTTGTCCTTGGGCCCCACGGGTCCGCCAGGTGGAGATGCGTGTGCAGAACCTGGCGTGGTGATGGGTGTCACTCTCTTCTCTTCACACAACGTGCTATGCTGGATTTGGAACTGCTTTGCTCTTGCACCACCACTCAAAAAATGTATCTGGAGAAGCCCGTTTCTGGGGCGCCTGGGTGGCTCAGTCGTTAAGCGTCTGCCTTCAGCTTCATGATCCCAGGGTCCTGGGCTCCCTGCTGGGGGTGGGGTGGAGCCTGTTCTCCCTCTCCCACTCCTCCTGCTTGTGTTCCCTCTCTTGCTGTGTCTCTCAATGTCAAATAAATAAATAAAATCTTAAAAAAAAAAAAGAAAAGCCCATTTCTCAGGGTACTGTTCAAGCTCTCTGACTTTCCTGAGATGCTATTAAGCCAATAAGATCTGTGGGTTCTTCTGGGAAAACCTGGGGTATAAATTGCCAAGTAAATCCCATTTAATTATAGAAGCAAAATACAGCACCATTAGAACGAATTGATGGGGCACATTCATTATAAATGAGGTTGTTCACTGGCTGATAGGGAGGAAAACATCCTTCCTTTTAGCTTTCACCACCACTGCAGTGAAATAACCAGCTGTGTACTTGCTTGTTTACTGTACAGCGCCTTTGCCGTGAGAGCAGGGCCCCGGGCTTGTCTTAGTCAATGTTTCATTGCATGACCCAGCAGAGTGCCGAAATGTCGGGGCACGTGAAACAACAGATAGACTGAATGTGGGTAAGAACACGAGGACCCCTGAGATAGGATGAGCGTGTGCATGTGTGAGAGTGTATGTGTGTCTATGTGTGCACACGCGCGTGGGCATGGGGCGGGGTGGAGGGACTCGGAAACAGTCATGTCCAAAACGTGAATCACCTTAAAGGAAGCCGGAAGCTCCCAACCAACCCTTTAAAATAAGATATAAAATCCACGTGAACGTGTTTCACTGGGCCAAGGAGAATAGAGAGCTTATTTATCTCTGAGAAGACATGGCCAACAGTGGATGATTTAAATTTCCATGAACATATTACCCGAGAGGAGGATGATTCAGGCTTTTCACTGCTGCTGATGACAGAATAAAAAGAAATGTCTGCAGGCGGCTGAGAGAAGGCAGCGTCTGAGAGGCAGGGCTGGGGGGCAGCTGGGGCTCCCGTGGGGCGCGGGGCATGGCAGGTGCCAGCAAGCCCTCTCTGCAGGCAGATTTGCTCTTTCTTTCATGGTCGAGCGCGAACGTTCCTGGAGACAAGGGGGCGGAAGAGGCCAGTGTTCTTCCAGAATGAAGCTGAGTTCTGTGACTCGTCCATGTTTTGTACACATTCTGGGCCAAGTTGGGAGGAAATGGCGGTGGGAAGAATTTGGGGAGATGACAGGAGGAACAGTGCCAGGCTGTGTTCAGGGAGGACTAGGGGACTCGGGGGTAAAAGAGTGTTTGCCCGCCGTTTGCCCTGTAGACAGACCTTGGTCACACCTCATTATGCCTGTAGATGTATTCACCAGGTGTTTGTCCCCAAGTCTCTCCATGCTCTCCAGAGAAGTAGCCAGTCTTGGGGGGCACACCCTTGCCAGGGCATTAGCACCATGGGCCACACTGTGGCCTGGTGAAGATGAGGGACCCCCACCACGATGTCCACCTGCTGTGAGGCCCAGGAGCCTTGTGGCTCTTCCCTTGGGGCCAGGAAGAAACTGTGGTGGTTGTTGCTGGAGAGACTGGCAAGGGTAGGGGAGCCCCAGCTTGAAGCTGCGCCTGCCACGCTCTGAAGTGGGGGGACGCAAGCAGGGCTGTGTGGGGCACCAGGTCCTTGGAGGGAGCTGGCCATTCCTCAGAAGCTCCTCTTGGCCTCTGGCTGGCTGGCCTCGCTCTGGAACAGAGAGCCAGCTCTTGCGCCTACTCATTCATCATGGGGTCATTCACTCTGTCATCCATCCCTCTCTCTGTCCTCTCACTGCTGGCCTGGTGCCAGCCCTGGGGTTCCAGCCCACTTGTATGGGCCTGTAGGTTCTCCAGGGGCCATGGTCTTGGCCACCACTGCAAGCGGGTGCCACGCTGAGCTGCCCCATCTACAGGTCATGAGCTCCTTAAAATGCTGTTTCTCTTTCTTCCTTTTGCTTCTGCTCATCAGGCTGTGTCTCAGGCTGCTGTCAGGGATCTGAGCTGAGCTCCAGGCAATGCCTTGTCCTCTCGCTGCCTCAGTCCCTTTCATCCTGACACTCGGGGCTGGTCGTAGGCACCGGGGACCAATTTCTGCCCATCACCTGCGTGTCAGCCGAGTGTGGGCTGCCGGCGCCAGGGAGCCCTTCGAACCAGCTTGTTTGCTGTGATTGCTGTCACCTCCGTGGGCACAGGGCCCTCATTTGTAACTTTTTTTTGTGTGCATTTGCTTTATTCTTTGAAGGCAGTGAAGACACTTGGAACACCTAAATAAAGGGGTATCGCATTTTGGTTTTAACATTCCCATTTATTCACAATGGGAAAACATGACTTGTAGCCAAGGGAACGTAGATTGGAGGGGACCCTCCGGGGCTCCAGACCCATGCCACCCCAGGGTTCAGCACATTTCATCACGAATCCCATTTTATTATTTCAGAAAAAGCCTTCCTCTATTGTTCAGTGAGTCCTACCATAGCCCCTCATTTCTTTCCCTTTTGAAATCATGAAGATATAAAACTGCATCTCCCCACGATATACACGTCTTAGAGCAGCGTAGAAGTACCGTTAGCATCCCTCTGCAAACTCGACCCAGAATAGAAGATGAACTTTCTCTTCCACTTAAACATTTCATACTTATTTGCCCTGATTTACGACACTTTCTGGCATGGCAGACAAGAAATGGTCTTCTAGAGGCAAAAATCCAGCAACACGGGAGTGTCTGCGTCCATCAGCAAACTGGTCTGAGGTGGGAGCTGCCCCTTACCCCGCCTGTCCCCAGGCCCTGGATCCCCCCTTCCTGCCCTACGGCCTCTCCCCTATCCATGGGCCAGTCCTCTCTGGATCCACCTTCCCCCAGAAGGAAGAATGTCTGTGCACCTGTGTGAGCCCATGTAGACCTGTAGACATCCCTTTTGTTATTACAGACCATCCATACACATCTTCCCTGAGTGTCTGATGATTTTCTTAACTGTTGACTTATCTGTAAGTATTTACTTCCAGTTTCTACTATTACAGAGCCAGGGCACTGACGACTTTGCTTTTTTTTTTTTGGCTTTAGCACAGATGTTCAAAAATGGGCTTTCGCCATTAGGGTAAAAGTTAGGATCACTTTGAAGGCATTTGATGAATATCTTCAAATTGATTTCCAAATGGGTTGTGGGAAGTTTTATATGTGACATCCATGGGTGGGAGGCCCAGTTTTGTGCCCACGGTGTTCATGGCACCTGCTCTCATGGCCCCCAGAGCCAATGTCTCCCCAACCCATCTTTACGGGGTTACCCTGGAAGCTTGAGCCTGGTCGTGGTGGGGGTATTTACACCGTGCGAATCAGCACAGCCAGACACCAGGCTATCCCCCGCCCCTCTGCCCGCACAACCCAGAACTGGTTGGTAAACTTCTGCCCCCATATCACTGCGGTTGATAATTGAACAAAGAAACAACACAAAACCAGTTTGGAAAGGTTTAATCAATGGACACCGTCTCTCCCTGGGAGCCGAGTCAGGAGAGGGGAGCCAGGCGGCTCTACCAGGCCCTGTCTGCTTCCCGTGGGTCCCTCGTCCTCGGTGCCATGTGGATGGTGCTCAGCAGCCCCAGCCAGAGTGTAAGCGTCTGCTGTCCTGTGGCCTTTCGGCCTCTTGGGAGACTGGCTGCCCGCCAGCCTGTGTCCCCCGTGGCCCCAGCACGAGGCCTGGCATCCTGTGGTGAAGGCACCAGCCGGCTTGTGATGGGGAAGCCCTGCAGACCCTCCTAGGCAGCCTCCTGCCCCCATTGCTGGGAGGGAGGTCAGGGTTCCTTCCGCTGCAGCGCTCGCAGGAGGACACGGGGTGGTGGCCCTGCCTCCCCGCTGCGGGCTGCGTTTCACTCTGACAGCCTCCAGTCTCATCCCTGTGAAGGCTGACACTCCCTCGGAGTGGAGGAGGGCACTCCCTGCCTCTGGAGAGCTGCTCCAGCCACTCCAGCCCCCCAGCCCCCCAGCCCAGTGACGTTCCTTTCCTCCCCCTGCGAAGTTACTGACCGGCCAAGGCCACCGAGGTGCCCGGGGCTGTCTGTGCCTGCGCCCCGCTCCGTGCACGGTCCTGCGGCCCGTCCTGAGCATGGTCCTGCTGCAGCCCCCGCGCACACCAAAGCAGAGGTGGACACAGCAAACTGGAGTGTGCCTGTAATTACAGTGGGAATACGGATGTTTCTATAAAGAGTAAAGAGTGCTTAATGAAAAAGTCTCAAAAAGTAAGGAAAATGGAAGGACAAAAATGAGTGTGAGCACCAATCAGAGAGAAACAGTGTCAACATTTCCATGTGTTCCCTTCCTTTTCCATGTGCATTTTCTAGATAATTTCATTCTGATTTTTGGCAACATATCAAAAGCATTGTCATGTGTCACTATCACGTTAACGCTGAGCCAGACTGAACCACAGGACACGTTCCAGTTGATTAACCACCGTGCTACTGTCGCACGTTTATGTTGGCCCTGCTTTTCTGGAGTTGGCTTTGCTAACAGAGTGTGAAACCTCAGGGGTCTTTCCACCTTTCTGCTCTTCTGTCCCCCACCCTCACTCCTATGTGTGGGAATCAAGGGCAGACCCTGCTACCCCAGCAGAGGGTGGGTCACTTCTATGATGTAAGGTCACACTCAGAGGACGCCGGTTGGGGTCCTGGTGCATGTGTGGTTTGCCCTGTCTGGGACCCCATGCTTATACCCATGTGGTATGGATGGCCCGCAGGCTCTGTGCCCGCTGGGTGCGAATCCACACATCTCTTCCCGTCTCTCACCTGCTGGTGTAGGAGGTGTGTCCTTTCCCACTTGGAGACAGGTCGAGTCAAGACCAGCTCTGCTCCAATCCACAGGTCAAGGGAGTTTTCTCTTTCTCTTTCCTCCCTCATGGCTCAGCATGGAGAGACCCTGGGCTCGAGGACATAAGGCCAGGTCTTTCCATTCTGCCCCAGATTCCTAGTCCATGTATAATGTTGTAGGTATGGCTTGAAATCATATTCTAAATGAACTTGTTTCCAATAGCTAACCGCTTACTTCTGCATCTCGTCGTAAGTGCTTCTCTGGCCCAGGCACCTGTGCTGAGTTATGTTACACCACCCTGAATCACACGAAGACCATTTGAGGATCTTTTCATTGGATTAAGCTTGGTTGGGGGCCTATATGATACATTTAATTTTGGTAATTTTACAATGATTTTAGAATTACACAGGGCAGTGTTTGTTCTCAGAATTTTCTTTGTTGTTACTGTGTTTTTCTTCCACTCCTTAGAATAAGTTTGAGGCAAAGAACCCCCCCCCCCCAAAAAACCCATGTTGAGATTTTGCCTGAAATTGGCCTCAATTGATCTGACCTGGTCCTGTTTGCGTGCACGCTGCCTGGGTTTGAGCCCCACATTTCCCAGCTTCTGGGACATGAATGCAGGCAGGTGGCTGGCCCCCCTGCAACTCTGACTCCTTGCACTTAAAAGGGAAAAGGTACCTACTTCACAGGCTTTGTTAGAAGCATGATCTATTTGCGTCTTTTCTAAGAAATCCTTGACCACCACAGGATGGCAAAGATGTTCTCCTGTGCTTTTTTCTAGAAGTTTTATGACATGAGTTTTTACTTTATAGGTGCTGTGAGCACTTGCAAGCTAATTTTGGTGCATGATGTGACTTTTTACCCCTATAATGACAAGCAATTTTTCCAGTGCCATTTGTTGAAAATACAGTCCTTTCTCTATTGAATTGCATGGGCACCTTTGTCAAAAATCAATGGAAGATATATGCGCAGGTCCATCTCTGTGCTCTCTATTCTGTTCCATTGATCTATATACCTATCCTTCTGTCAACACTACACCGTTCTGACTCCTGTAGGTTTATGGTAAGTCTTGAAATCGATAGTATAAGTGCGGCCATAGGGATGTGGCTCGGGGGTCTCCAGCCACAGGAATGTGATCGACCGAGGGTCCCAGCTGTGCTCTGAAACCCACACTGCTCCTACCACGTGCTCCCAGATGATGCTGGGTGACTCAGAAACACAGAGGTAGGCTCTCTACTGGAAGGCCTAGGACGCGTCTCAAGGATCCCCCCAGGCCTTGCACAACTTCTGAGACATCACAGCAGCCTCAGGTGGTTCCATCAGCCGTCCTTCCTTCTGCTTCCCCTGGGTCCTTCTTGTTCCACATCCAGTTGTCCCCCAGCTCGGCTTCCAAATTTCCCATTGTCTGCCTCCCTGTTCTCCCTCCCATGGGCATTTCCCCCAATAACATGCTTGCACTGACTTCTCAGAGCCCGTGGACAAACACAGTCAACTGTCAAATTAGTTTAACTTTTTATAAATGTTATTTTAATCCTTTGTGTCTTCATACACATTTCTGAGTCATCTTACAAATTTCTACAATAAAAACTTGATGGAATTTTGACTAAGGTTGGGCTGAATAGAAAAACCAATTAAGGAGAATTAGTATCTTTCCTTGAGTGAATCTACCGATTGATTAATACCTTATGTCTCTCTATTTCTTTACGAGTTAATGTCTTTAGGGAAAGTTTTGTAGTATTCAGTGTATGAGTCTTACACATATTTTATTTAATTTACCCTTAATTACTTCATATTTGTGCATGCTATTATAAATTAAATTGTAAATTAAATTTTTACTTCATTTCCAATAGTTTGTTGACAGTATACAGAAATACAATGGTTTTTCTATACTAACCTTGTTTTAAAGAGCAGTGCTAAATTCACTTACTTCCAGTAGCTATTAGATACATTCCTTAGTGTTTTCCACTTATACAATGAAGTCATCTGTGAAAAAACACAGCTTCAGTTCTTCTTTTCCAATCTGCACACCTTTTATTTTGTTTTCTTGACTTGTGGCATCAGTTACGTTAACCCTAACCCTAACCCTAAATTTAACCCTAGCTCTAACCCTATAACCCTGTAACCCTAACTCCATAACCCTATAATCCTAACCCTAATCCTATAACCCTAACATCGGTCTTTCCAGGATGATGTTAGCTGTGGGTTTTGCACAGGTTGTTCTTAACTGAGTGAACTTTCTTTCTTTCCCGTTTGCTGAGAATTTTTTTTATTGTGAATGGCTTTGTTTCATCAAGTAGTCTTTTCTGCATCTATTGAGATAATCATGTATGGTTTTCCCTTTCATTTTTTAATATGGTACATTTTATAATTTGCAAAAAGTAATCTTGCATTGCCAGGACAAACACTAATTGGCATGTGTTATCCTTGTTACATATTGTTGGATTCAGTTTGCTAATGTTTTATTAAGAGTTTTCATGTGCCTGGTTCTGAGGGCTACTTGCTGGTGCTCCCTTTGCAGTGTCTCTGGCTCTGTTGTCAGAGGGAAAGCGATCTCATCAAACCCACTGAGCAGTATGTCCTCCTCCTCCTGTTTTCTGAAAGAGTTTCTGCAGGGTTGGGGTTATTTTTTCTTTAATGTTTCATAGAATCTGGCAGTGACGCGTTCTTGGTGTGGAGTTCCCTTTGTAGGTAGGTTTTTCATTTTCTTGGTAGATGCAGGCAGAAATTCAGATGTTTTGTGACTTCCTGGGTCACTATGGGTCACTTTTGTCTCTTCTGGTGCTGGTTTTGGTCTTAGGTCAGAGGTATCTTTCAGTCTAAGGTGTCAGGTTTATTGGAATAACCTAATTACCATTTTAGTATCTGTAGAGCTCGTGACAGTCCCCCCTGTTGTTCCTGATTCCTGTAATTGGATTCTGATTTACTTGTGCAGATTGTTCAACTTTGTAGATCTTTGCAAAGAACCAACTGTCCTTTCCTTGATCTATTCATTTTCACTCTTTATTATTAAATTCCTCTACACGTTTGTCAGACTCATCGATGTCTATTTATCTGTAGACAGCGTAACCAGTGCTTCCTCTCAGACACCAGTCTGCTACTGAGTCCTGAGAATGGCTTTTAGGACCTGCTGCTGGCCTTGCCAGTGCTGGAAAAGAAGCTCCACTTCTTGGCTGAGACTTGCTGTCTCCTGTTAGTAAGACCCCCTTCCCCTTTCCCCTTTAATTCTCTTTGCAAGAGCTGCTCTGAAGCCCTTGCTTGCCTAATCCAACACTGGGGCCACCTGTGGTCGGTTCCCAGTGGCTGACTTTCTTTGTGTGGACAGATTACACATTTCTGTTTATTTGTGTGTCTACTAATTTGGGTTTAGAAGCTAGACATTGTAGGTAGTATGATACAGTGATTCTGGAGTCTGCTGTGCTCTGAGTGTTTATTTTTCTTGTTCTCACATGTAGTTCAGTTGTGTGGCCTCAAATAACAAACTTTGCTTTCTGTGTTTTATGCAGCTACTGAAATCTCTATTCTGTTTTTGTGTATTCCAGGTGCGATTATGTAGCCTACTTTTGTACATCGAGCTTGCTGGTAATCATATTTCCTTGTAATCTTTTAAAGCCAGTTCTTCACAATCTTAACATATTTGGACAATTAGCCTGTGCCGTGATAGTTTAGCAGCCCATCAAAGATTTGGCCTGAGATTATATTCAGGCTTGGGGGCTCAGCTTCTGCAAAGTTTCCTTGCTCCTAGGGGGTCCCCCTCCCCAGCTTCCAGCAGCTCTGCAGTCTGAGGCTCTGTCCTCTGACATGGCAAGCCCAGGAGGTGTTATCTTTCTGCCCCTTGAACTGTGCATTTGGGGAACACGCTGAGTTAGTTAGCAAAGCAGCAAACACACGAGCACATTGGTACAGCTCTGATTTCACGAATGATCCCTCCTCGTCTCTGCAGCATGTCTGTTGAGTCCTTTGTGGTATCCTGGCTGTGCAGAGTTTTCTGGGAGCCAGTGATCTGGGTGTGGGTCATATTTATTCTGTGTCTCACTCCTGCAGTGCTCTGACTTGCAGGATTTCCCTTGGAAATTCCAGCCACTCTTCCAGTGCTGACTTGTGTCTCCTGCACCTCGAGGTGGCCAGGCTGCCACTGCTGTGGCCATAGCCATGCTGCTGGAAAGCTCCTTGGGCCCCAAATGCCACAAACTCATATTCTCACTTTTCTCGGTTGCTTTTTTTGGTTTGTTTTTAAGAACATGAACCCTTCCCTGACTTTTGTCCATTCCTTTCTGCTTTCTCAATGTCTTTAAGTTGTTGTTCTCAGTATTTCATCTAGGTTTTATAATTTCATTTGTGGGAGAGTTTACAAGAACATTTCACTGTGCTGCAGATTTTACCTCCCTCTGATTAAAAAGAACCCTCTCCCTTTAAAGTAAATATACTTTGTTTTTTTTCTGTTTCATGATTTAGTACATAGGCCTCCTGTTCCTTCTGAAAGAATTTAAGTAATTATGGTAAGAGCGAATGTACTGTTTTTTCCTTATCCTTACTAGAACATTTTAGTCTTTCATTGTTAATTATGATTCTGTATGTAGTAGAAGTATCTGAATATGCCTAGTTTTCAAAAAATTTTTTTTTGGTAAATCAGAAATGGGCATCCAATTGTATCCAATGCATTGTGAGCATTGATTTTTATTTTTATATGTACATTATTTGACTTACTGTTTTTATTAGTAGATTAAAAACATGTGAGCCCGATCTGCTTTGTAACTTGATTTTTGCACTGTTGTTATAGTTTACATTTCCTTGATTGTTCTTGAGAGTGAATGTTTTTCATATGTGCAGGAGCTGTGCAAAATTCCTCTTTTGTGAGTTGATTTTGCAGAGGTTCCTATTTCACAGTAATATTTTTCTGTGGATTTGCTGTAACTTTTATGCATTAGGGTTGCAAACCTTTGCCATATGTGCATCAAGATCTTCCCCAAGGCTTCCTTACTTTCTAATTTTGTTTATGGTGCTTGTAGAGTTCTATATTTTTATGTAGTCAAATATAACATTTTTTTTCTTTCATCTGGTATTACATTTAAAATGACCTTTCGCCTACACACTAGGGTCATCTGCATTGTCTTTCAATGCGATTCTGGCTTACTCTGCATTTACTTTTCAGTTCACCAGAGATGTATTTTGAACTGAAGGTTGGAAAAGCAAGATCTAAATACTATTTCCACCCAGTTTCCCATTTTCCTCACGTCATTTATTGGATGTCATCTTTTCCCCACTTTGAAATCCCAATGTTATATTTTAAATAGCTGCCTGTACTTGGACTTGTTTCTAAGCTATTTTTATTGTGATCCTCTGCCTTCATGTGTCTGTGTGACCTTTGTGTTATTCTAATGAATATACCAGCGATGTGTGTTTTATATTTTATAGGGTAAGCATCTTTATTACTCTATTTTATCTTTTTTTTCTCTAATTTCTTATACATGTTCCTTTACAAAATAATTTTAGAAACATTTTGTCAAGTCCAACTACCTATTTGTGGTTTCTATTAAGATTACATGACATCTGTTGAGTAAATGGGGGGAACTATGACATCCTTACAAGTATTGGAAGGTCTCGTATGGAAACATGGCACACCTTCATTTGTTTAAGTTTTATGACTTTCATAATCTGTACAGTTTTCTTTCTGCAGATCTTACCACTTCAGGATATTTTTGTCCCTAGTTTTGTTGCTATCATAAATGGGATCTTTTGTATTTTTACATTACACTTGGTTGTTATTGGCTATCATAAAGTTACCAGGTTTGGTGTCTACTAAAATTACAAACATTAAAACACTTTGTTCTAATACGTTTTGATTTGATTCTCTAAGTCAGATGAACTATACAAATTTACAATAAAAATTCTTTGTTATACTATGCCCTATTTTTAAGATTTGCATTGACTTCAGAAATAATATCTGAGAATTTTTGCTTTAACAGGAAGGGCTAATAATTTGAGATAAATCTTTTTTATTTTATTTTAAAATATGCTCAAATATTCTTCTATCCTTATTTTATTAATAATTTATAAAAATCAAGAACTAATGCTGAATTTGGCCAAATGGATTTTAAACATTTATTACAATAATCATGTAGTTTGTTTTTATTGGAACTACCTTGGTAAATTATATTAATAAATGTACTAATTTTGTCTAGAATTATACATATTTGGTCTTTTTCTGTTATTTTAGATATATTGATAGATTGGACAGATTTGCAACTCACTCGGAATTTTCAAATATTTATCCATAGCTAAGATTACCGTATAGTTTTATTTTTGTGCTTCTAAAAAGATTTTTGGCCCCAGAGTTATGTGCAATGAACTGGGAAGTTTTCCACATTTCTATGTGCTGAAATAATTTAAAGAGCATAAGAATGATCTCTTTTTGAGTTTTGAGATAACCTACTCATACAAATGCCTGGTCCTGGCATATTTTATGAAGTTAGTTCTTGGGCAACTTTAGACATTTCATCTTTTAAATTAATTTCTAACTACAAGCCATATATGGATAACTTTTGTTATATATAAATTTTTACAAATACAGATAAAGCAAAGCCTCTTTTAATAATTCCCATGCTGCTCTTCCTGTCCCCATCATCTGGGTGTGGATCCTTCCATATTTTCTTCTGTGTATTTAAAGGCATATAAAGCACTCATGGAAATATACACTTTCCCTCTCTACTTTATTTTCAGAGAAATTCAATAATTCCGAATGTATAACTTATCTGTTTCTTTTAATAATCTTAGAAATCTTTGCTGTGAACATTATGTGGCAGCTCCATCTCCTTCTGTATTTTACTACTGCCTTTGGTGTTATCTCATGCAGTTATTGTTTGTTTATGTTTTCTGGTATTTCCTTAAACGAGTTTGGAAATATTTGTTTTCCTAAGATATCTTCTATTTCCTCAAGATTTACTTCCTTCTTTTCTCCTTCCACTTACTAAATAGTACATTCATTCATTCAACAAATATCTACTGAATGCTTGCTGTGTGCCTGGCACTTTTCTAGAGGCTTAACATATATTTGTGGATGGAACAAACCCAAATTCTTGACCTCATGCTGCTATTTATGATGCATATTTTATTTATTTATTTATTTATTTATTTATTTATTTATTTAAAGAAGATTTATTTATTTTAGAGAGAGTGAGCAGGGGGTGGGGCAGAGGGAGAGGGAGAGAGAATTCTCAAGCAGACTCCCCACTGAGCAAAGAACCTGAGCGGGGCTTGATCTCACAACCCTGAGATCATGACCTGAGCAAAAGGAAATCAAGTGTTGGGCACTTCACCAACTGAGCCACCAAGGCACCCCTGTGATGCATGTTTTAAAATTACAGGTTTGGATTTACTAGAATTATAAACATTAAAATAATTATTGTAACTTTTATAGGGTATTTTCTTATGATTATCCACTTCTGTGAAATTTACTTCCTGTTTGGGATTATCTGTTTTTATTCCCTTTTACCCTGCTTGATTAGAATGCATGTGTTTTTCTAATTCATGTATCTTTCTTTATTATCAGTTTTTGTCATGATGACAAGAAGCCCACAAACAAAATTTATGAGATTTACTACTTTAAAGGGACTTATTTCTTCATTTATCTTTTTAACTGTGTTGATTTCTCTTTTCTCTTTAATTTAACTGGTTTCCCCAAATTCTCAGATTAGATGCTTAGTTCATTTACTTTGTTTCTTTGTTGTTTAAAAACAAAGGTGTTTCAGGCATTGTGTGCTCCTGTGAAGAAGCGCTGGCATTGACCATGTTTGTTTCTGATGGTCGGTGGCAAATATATCTGTACTGTCCAGGGTGGCTCATGCTCACCTGCTCTTCTGTCATACTCACAATGGCCCAGGAATCGGTGGAAACCATGGTGAGCCTTCTCCATGTTCTTCCATCGATGAGGAGGCATGTGGCTGAGGACAGGCAGCAAATACATGGCCCTAGGAGTTGGCCCATCAGGCACGTGGCATGGGGGGGACCACGTGGCCTTCTAACTTCAGTCAGGGAGGGCAAGAGAAGAGATGTATTGCCCCCATGAGGAAGAGGAAAAGTCTGAAACCAATGTACTCTTACTCTCTTCTAGTTAAACCATGTATCTGGTTAGAATATTTATAGTAGCTTTATCATGAGTCTCACACTTCAGAAATTTTATGTTATGAAATGTGCGTCTCTTTCCCAGTTTTCCATGGTAATTGTTGGACTTTTCTGACATTAATAAAAGCTCTTATTTACCATGCGCTTAGTACATGCCACACAATGTACTGAGGACTCTTTACCTCTTCTGTGCTTGGAACATGTCCTCCACAAGCAACTCTGCAATTTGATGGTGTAGACGGAGACCTGCAGGTGGTGAGCTCGCGGGATGCGGGGATAGTCAGCGTGTGTCTCTACTTGAACTCTGGGGGCTACCACTACAAAGCCTGCACTTTTCACCACTTAGTTTTTAGAGCACATAGGCATTTTATTTTAGTTTCTATTTTACTTCGGCTGCTCTCTTTCTCCCTTTTATCAACAGTCGAGGGAGAAATTCTCCAGCTGGTCATCTAATTCGCAGATGAGATTTTCTCCTGTTCCATTCTGTTCTCTCCCTCCATTGTCCTTTTAAAAATTCAGCAGTCTTGTTTTTTTCAACTGAAAGCAGTATTGCTGATTGCAGAGTGTGCTGTCATCTGAAATTTCATTTAAAAAATTAAAATAGGGAAATAAAAAGTTTTCTTTTGGATAGATATTGCAGTAAGTTCCCTACATAGGAGGACATTTCTGACTACACAGATTATTGCTTTTCTTTTAACTACTACATCATTGTGCAGATTTCTCGTTGTTCATATGGTTATTGGATTTGAGTCAGGTTCTTGCACAGCTTCTCTGGGATTCTGATTCATGTCTTTCAGAATGAGGGAAAAGCTGGCTTTGCTCTTATTTTAGTTTGCCAAATCGAGGGTCAGTTTGTTGAGGGGAGGGCAGGGCCACTGTGGGCAGCAGTGAGCCTCATCGCGGTTTGGATGCTTTCTGCTGGTTTGTTGTTTCTCCATATTGAGTCTGCTGCCCTCAGATGCCTCAGCCACCAGCTCCCCCTGAATAACAGGGACAACCTTTCTCTTAGGACCTGCCCAGGGTACCTGTTCTCATGGCATTCACCTCACCGCTAGAGAAGAGTCTGCGCTCAAGTGGGCTGTTTTTACCCATGTATTATGTGCCAATATTCAGAAATATGCAATTTCTGTGTCTGTGACCCTGAGATTGGCCCCACTCTGCCTGGTTTGTGTGTCAGGATTGGCAATGGCCCCAAAGATATGGGGGCCACTTGGGGACTGTGCACGACGCATGCATGCTCCTGCAGTCAGAGGATGCTCGAAAGGTTCCAGACATCGCCCACGCCAACCTTCTCCGTAGCCACATTTGAAGTCCCTTTGTCACATGGGCCACCGTGCCACCGGGGCTGAGCCCACATGTCACATGAAGGGCCCCATTGTGATTCTGGCATTTTCTCGTCCCAGGAGAGGGTCCAGGTAAACGTGTCTCCCACCATTTCCTGTTCATCTGGTCCCCAACCACTCATTCTCCTCATTCCAGGCCGAGACTACCCAAAAGCTTGTGAGGAGGGGGCAGCAGGCTCATTCTAAATGGCTCCCGAGAGCAGGGATTTCAAGACTAAGAGGCAGACTTCATGGGGAAATAGATTTTAATTATTTTGAGGAGAAGGTTAAGGGTAGAAAATGCCAGAACCATTCCTGTGAGGTGGCTGACCTTGGCCTTCTCTCACCCCTGGGGGTCGTGCCAAGCTCCCCGAGGGTCTCCTCTGCTCATGCTAGGCCTCGAGCGTCGGGATTGGGCTTGGCTCTGTCGCTGCCTCCTTGCTGCGGACACCCAGCCACTCCCATGCTGCAGGTGAACTCTCTGCACACCTCAGTCTGCTCAGGCTGACGGAACAAAATCCATGGACTGGGTGGCTTCGAAGGGTGGCAGAATATACCAGCCCAAAATAGGCCACTCTGCCATAATGCTCATTTTGAGCTGAAGACACTTGAGAAACAGCAGGACAAGAAGGACACTGACCCCCCCTTTTCTTCCTGAAAACAGAAGATAACACTCTCATGTGGAAGATACCCTCCCTGCCCCTGGAGGGAAGGAACACTCTTATCACCAGAGACGCAGAGAGTTGGGGCCAAGAGAAGCATGCACACGCAGACCCCGATCAAAGAGCTCTCACCTCCGAGTCCTCTCTTGCCGAGTCACCTCCCTTGTCCCCGTCTCTCCTGCGGCTGCCGCTCTTTGTCCACGGGCACTCAGGCCTATCTGCTCTCTGAGTCTTCCTTTGCCCGGGCCGCATGCACCTGCTTTCTCCTGTGAGTCTGTCTGAGGCCCCGCTGGCTGCTGGTGACCTAAGAGGATGGAGGCAGGGTTTTGCCTCCCCTATAGCTTGAACCACAGGAATTTATTTCTCACAGCCTGGAGGCAGGAAGTCCAATGTCAAGGTGTTGGCAGGTGGGTTCTGTTCTGAGCCTCTTGGCTCCTAGGCAGCTGCCTTCTTGCTGGGTGCTCATGGCCTGCCTTCGGGAAGCAGGGAGAGAGTGCCAGCTCTCCAGCGTCTTGTCTTTTAAGGACACAAATCCTGTCATGTGAGGGCTCTACCCTCATGACTCATTTAGCATTAAGTACATCCACAGGCACCTTATCTCCATTACAGCCTTGCTGTGGGGAGGGGAGATTTGGGAGACGAGCCTTCTGTCCACAGCACAGATGAAGCACACATTTCATTTCTATGTTCATCCCGGGTTTTCTCCTGTCCCAGGTGTGTCTCCAGCTACCCAGGGTCCTCCCGCGTGGGTGTCCCACGGGCATCTTGAATACACCTGTGCCAACCTGAACTAGTTCTCCCTACTGCTGCCCTCGACATCCTCCTTCACCTGCGGTCTCAGAGCCTGTTGTCTCCCTCTGCCCACTGCCTGCCCCGGAAGCTCCAACCTCCCTCTGTTGGCTTCCCAGAGCCTCGTGGTCACCTTCTGCTTCCTGGTGGTCAGCTTCTCAGCCTGTCCCTCAGATTCCCCCTCAACCCTACGCTCTGGCTAAGAGACCCTTTCACAGTCTCCAAACAGACCATACTCTCTTTTTGTCTCTAGAATTTAGCATATGACTTTTTCCTCTAGAATAACCCATCAAAAGAGGATTGGAGATTTAAGAGTATAGGGGAAAATCCAGAAAATGAACCTAAAGAGCTAAGGATGCAGAGGGACTTTCAGAGCTCCTTATCAGAAACCAGGATCCCAAGTTTCCAAAACAGTAAGAGATATGATGCATATCACAGCCTCATTTTAACCAAATGGCCCTGTTGGTCAGCTGGTGCTTGGTCCCAGGGCTCCCCCCACCAGCCTCCCTCCTGCTCCTCCACCACCCCAGTGACTGGCTCTCATCCTTCTCCAGCGCCGAGCTCAAATATCACTTCTGTTCATGCACAGCCCGTGGTTTGCCATCTTGCACAGCTCTGCACGGCACAGGCAGGGGTGCCCGTGGCAGTGATGGGGGCCGCTAGTGTGGGTTAGTGAATGACGGCGGCAACACTGATGCTCCACCCAGCATGGGCTAGTAGTGTTCTCTCTCTTGAAGTCAAGTCACATTGTCACACAGTCACCGTCCGGGTGTAGGGATATGGACTCCACCAAATTCTAGTAAATAATTAAGGAAGAAAAAAATGACAACCATACACACATTTTCAGAACACAGTAGATAGGAGAACAATTCTCCAGTCATTTTAAGAGCCTAGGATAGCCCTGAGATCAAAACCAGGCAAGGGCATTAAAAGAAAAGAAAACTGTAGAACAATATCCCTATGAATCTAGACACAGATGTTCATAACAAAAGATTAGCAAAGCAAATCCAGCATCGTGCGCGCACACACACACACACACATTATACATACATACTACACATACACACAATAAATACTACATACCTACGTATGTGATGCATACACATGCGTGCATGCATACATCATGGTCAAGCACAGCATATCCCAAAGATGCAAAGTTAGCATTCGTAAATTAATTAACAATAAGTCACCATATTAACAGGAAAAAGGAAAATTCAGTACTGCAATCATTTCAATAGATGAAAAAATAGCATTTGACAGAATTTAATACCTGTTAATGTTGAGAGTTCTCAGCAAACTCAGAATAGAGAGAAACTTCCTCAATCTGATAAAAGACATCTTCAAAAAACACTGTAGCGAATATCACACTTAATGCTGAATAACTCAACGCTCTATCCCAAGATCAGGAACAAGGGAAGGATGTCTGTTGTGGGCACCTTGATTCACCACTGGCCTATCCCATCCCACCCAGGGCACTATGGCAAGAAAAGTAGATGAGAAAATAATAAAGCTCCTCAGTGAACTGACAAACAAAAGAAAGACAAAAGACCAGAAAACAATGGCATGAAAATAATTGCTAAGCCAGCAAACCGGTCTTTCAATGATGAAGATTAAGTGGATTCCAGGCAAACATCCCCGAAGGCATGCCCCACAGATGCACAGTGAAAGCAGTACTAAAGGGCACCCATAGTGATGTCCACGTGAGAGAGACGAGCAAGAATGAACGGAGAAGCAGTATATGTGGGAGAATCTAATGAATACTCTCTGCAGGGGAATAATGTGGGCCATCTTCATGGCTGGTTAACATAAGACAAAAGCTTATTAGACCCTGGGAGGAGGGCGAGCTCATTCCCCACCTTCCTCTGCTCTGCGCTGTCGGCATCTCGAGGACACCAAGATGGGGCAAAGCATTCTTGAAAACGAGGAACAAGGTAGAAACCCTGCTTTTCCAGATATAGAGACTCCAGTAATTGAGTCCAGGTTGTATTTGCACAAGGATGGACATATAACAAATGTCACAAAATGGGAGTCCAGCAATAAAAGATTTAGTTCCATCATCACTTGATTGATAATGAGGCTGTGCTGCAAAGTTGGCTCTCGCTATAAAAGGAGGTAAGGATGGTGTTTACAAAAATGTTTGGCATTAGGCTCATCCTAATTAAAACCACAATGGGATACTGATGCCCAATGGCTAAAACGTAACACTAGAAAATACTTAGTGTTGACAAGGAGAAGCAGTGGAGACTCTAATGTGCTCATGGATATGAATGTTGATGGGAGCAACACTTTGGAAAACCATTCAGCATATCTGCGTGAGATGAACATGCTCAGGCTCCAGCAATCCCACCCTTTAGTAAATACCCAAAGGAAATTCATGCCCTCATGCACTTGGAGAATATATATAAATAAGAATGCCCAGACCTCTGGTCATTTGCAATAGCTAAAAACTGGGAGCAGGGCAAACATCGAATTGATGCGTAAACTAAGAAAGTACATCTATCCCCGTCAGCGTGGTTGAGTCTCACCAGCGTGGTGTGTCGTGTGAAGGAAGCCCGACACAGAAGGTTCCTTAGAGGATGGCTCCATTTATATAAAGAAAAAGTAAGGCGAACCTGCACTGCAGTGTTCAGCAATGAATACCTGTGTGGTGCTAATACAGGAAAAGTGAGCAACTGACTATGAACCAAATCAGGTAGAGACTATGACTCAAGGGGAAGGACGGAGGGGCCATGCCTTGAAAGGGCACTCAAGAGGTCCTTGGGATCCTGACAATGTTCTATTGTATGACTTGGTGCTTACACACTGTTCAATTTATAATAATTCATTAAGTTCACATTGATATTTGTTGTGCATGTAAGTAATTAAAAAAAATAAAATGGTTAAAAATACAACACAGGCAACGCGAATGGCCAATCAGAACATTTCACAAGGGACGGGGGAGGAGCAAGATGGCAGAGGAGTAGGAGACCTAAATTTCGTCTGGTCCCAGGAATTCAGCTGGATAGGGATCAAACCAATCTGAGCACCTACGAACTCAACAGGAGATCAAAGAAAAGGAGCAGCAACTCTCTGAACAGAAAAGCGACCACTTTCTGGAAGGTAGGATGTGCTGAGAAGTGAATCTGAGGCGATATTCGGGAAAATAGACGGCGGGGGGAGGGGCCTCCGTCGGCCGCTTCTGGCAAGTGATAGAGCCGCGGAGCACAGAATCCGAACGTTTAGAAGTCGGCTCCGCTGAGGGACGTCACTCTGGTGGCTAAGTGGGGGGTGGAACCCTCGCGGGACAGTGTGGTCTCAGGACCCTCGGGGTCACAGAAAGACCGGGGGTGCCTGAGTGCGGCAGAGCTCCCAGGGATCGGAGCAGGGAAGCCAGCTGCAGAGACGGAGCCCAGGCGCGGGCTCTCAGCTCGGGGTTGTCATAAACTGTGATCCGCGGCACAGTCGGGCCACTGCTCCTCCAGCAGGGACCCAACAAGCGGCAGATCCGGGGAGACTCACCTTCTTCCCCCGGGAGGAGAGGTGCGGGAGCGCACCGCGGGGATCTGCTGGGTTTGGAGACTCCACCCGGGGTCGGGTGCCAGATAGAAAGGCGCGGTCACAGGCCGGGTGAGCACGGAGTGCGGCCGGAGACCGGGGAGACGGGAGTGACTGACGGCTTTTCTCTGGGGGCGCACTGAGGAGCGGGACCCCGAGTTCTCGGCTCCTCCGGGGCGGAGATTGGGAGGCTGCCATTTTCCCTCTCGGCCTCCAAAGCTGTTCGGAAAGCTTGCAGGGAACAAAAGCTCCGGAGAGCAAACCCGAGCAGATTACTTAGCCCGGAGGGGCAAGGGCGGGGCAATTCCGCCTCCGGCAAAGACATTTGGGAACCACGGCAACAGGCCCCTCCCCCAGAAGATCAGCGAGAACAGCCAGCCAAGACCAAGTTTACCGATCAGTGAGAACGGCGGAACTCCAGCGCTAGGGGAAGACTGCACATAGAATCCATGGCTTTTTTACCATGATTCTTTAGTTTTTCAAGGTTAATTTTTTTTTAACTTTCTTTTTCTTTCTTTTTTTTTTAATTTTTCTTTTTCCCTTTTTCAACCAACATGTTATCAATCCGTTTTTAAAAAAATCTTTTTTATTTTTCATTTTTAGAGTCATGTTCTATCCCTTCATAGTAGTTAACCTTATTTTTGGTATATATATGTAAGTTGTTCTCTCTTTAAAATTGTGGGGTACAGTTTCTTCTAACAGACCAAAATATACCCTAAATCTCTAGTGTATGGCTTTGTTCTAGTCTCCTGCCTGATCACATTGTCTCCCCCTTTTTTTTAATCCTCTTCTTTCTTTTTTCAACCAACTTCTTATCAATTCCTTTTATAAAATCTTTTATAATTTTCATTTTTACAGTCATACTCCATCCCATCATCATATTAACCCTTATTTTTGTACATATATAAGTTTTTCTTTCTTTAAAATTTTGAGAGGCACTTTCTTCTAACAGACCAAAATACACCCAAAATCTAGTGTGTTGCACTAATCTGTGCACCAGCCTGATCATATTTGATCATATTCTGTTTTTGTTTGTTTGTTTTTTGTTTGTTTGTTTTTATCTTTTTCTTTTTCTTTTTTCTTTCTTTCCCTTTCTTTCCCCCTGGTTTCAGGTCTCTTCTGATTTGTTTAGTGTATATTTTTGGGGGGATGTTGTTACCCTGTTAGCATTTTGTTCTCGCATTCATCTATTCTCCTCTGGACAAAATGACAAGATGGAAAAAATCACCTGAAAAAAAAGAACAAGAGGCAGTACTGACAACCAGGGACCTAATCAGTATAGACATTAGTAAGATGTGGGAACTAGAGTTCGGAATGATGATTTTAAAGATACTAAATGGGCTTGAATAAAGCATGGAATATATTAGAGAAACCCTTTCTGGAGAAATAAAAGAACTAAAATCTAACCAAGTCAAAATCAAAAAGGCTATTAATGAGGTGCAATAAAAAATGGAGGCTCTAAGTGCTAGGATAAATGAAGCAGAAGAGAGAATTAGTGATATAGAAAACCAAATGATGGAAAATAAAGAAGCTGAGAAAAAGAGAGATAAACAACTACTGGATCATGAAGGCAAAATTTGAGAGATAAGTGATACCATAAGACGAAACAATATTAGAATAATTGGGATCCCAGAAGAAGAAGAAAGAGAGAGGGGCAGAAGGTATATTGGAGCAAATTATAGCAGAGAACTTCCCTAATTTGGGGAAGGAAACAGGCATCAAAATCCAGGAGGCACAGAGAACCCCCCTCAAAATCAATAAAAATAGGTCAACACCCCGACATCTAATAGTAAAACTTACGAGTCTCAGAGACAAAGAGAAAATCCTGAAAGCAGCTCGGGACAAGAGATCTGTAACCTACAATGGTAGAAACGTTACACTGGCAACAGACCTATCCACAGAGACCTGGCAGGCCAGAAAGGACTGGAATGATATATTCAGAGCACTAAATGAGAAAAATATGCAGCCAAGAATACTATATCCAGCTAGGCTGTCATTGAAAATAGAAGGAGGATAAAAAGCTTCCAGGACAAACAACAACTAAAGGAATTTGCAAACAGGAAACCAGCCCTACAAGAAATATTGAAAGGGGTCCTCTAAGCAAAGAGAGAGCCTAAAAGTAACATAGAACAGAAAGGAACACAGACAATATACAGTAACAGTCACCTTACAGGCAATACAATGGCACTAAATTCCTATCTTTTAATAGTTACCCTGAATATAAATGGGCTAAATGCCCCAATCAAAAGACACAGGGTATCAGATTGGATAAAAAAACAAGACCCATCGATATGCTGTCTGCAAGAGATTCATTTTAGACCCAAAGACACACCCAGATTGAAAGTGAGGGGGTGGAAAACCATTTACCATGCTAATGGACACCAAAAGAAAGCTGGGATGGCAATCCTTATATCAGACAAATTAGATTTTAAACCAAAGACTATAATAAGAGATGAGGAAGGACAGTATATCCTACTTAAAGGGTCTATTCAACAAGAAGATCTAACAATTGTAAATATCTATGCCCCTAACATGGGAGCAGCCAATTATATAAGCCAATTAATAACAAAAGCAAAGAAATACATTGACTACAATACAATAATAGTGGGGGACTTTAACACCCCCCTCACTGAAATGGACAGATCATCTAAGCAAAAGATCAACAAGGAAATAAAGGCAATAAATGATACACTGGACCAAATGGACTTCACAGATATATTCAGAACATTCCATCCCAAGCAACAGAATACACATTGTTCTCTAGTGCCCATGGAACATTCTCCAGAATAGATCACATCCTAGGTCACAAAAATGAGGTCTCAAATGGTACTAAAATATTGGGATCATTCCCTGCCTATTTTCAGACCACAATGCTTTGAAACTAGAACTCAATCACAAGAGGAAAGTCGGAAAGAACTCAAATACATGGAGGCTAAAGAGCATCCTACTAAAGAATGAATGGGTCAACCAGGAAATTAAAGAAGAATTTAAAAAATTCATGGAAACCAATGAAAATGAAAACACAACTATTCACAATCTTTGGGATATAGCAAAGGCAGTCCTAAGAGGAAAGTATATAGCAATACAAGCCTTTCTCAAGAAACAAGAAAGGTCTCAAATACACAACCTAACCCTACACCTAAAGGAGCTGGAGAAAGAACAGCAAATAAAGCGTAAACCCAGCAAGAGAAGAGAAATAATAAAGATCAGAGCAGAAATCAATGAAATAGAAACCAAAAGAACAGTAGAACAGATCAATAAAAGTAGGAGCTGGTTCTTTGAAAGAATTAACAAGATTGATAAACCCCTGGCCACACTTAGCAAAAAGAAAAGAGAAATGACCCAAATAAATAAAATCATGAATGAAAGAGGAGAGATCACAAGCAACACCAAAGAAATACAAACAATTATAAGAACATATTATGAGGAACTATATACTAGCAAATTAGATAATCTGGAAGAAATGGATGCATTCCTAGAGATGTATAGAACTACCAAAACTGAACCAGGAAGAAATAGAAAACCTGAACCGACCTATAACCACTAAGGAAATTGAAGCAGTCATCAAAAATCTCCCAAAAAGCAAAAGCCCAGGGCCAGATGGCTTCCCAGGGGAATTCTACCAAACATTTAAAGACGAATTAATACCTATCCTTCTGAAACTGTTCCAAAAAATAGAAATGGAAGGAAAACTTCCAAACTTGTTTTATGAGGCCACCATTACCTTGATCCCCAAACCAGACAGAGACCCCATCAAAAAGGATAACTACAGACCAATATCCCTGATGAACATGGATGCAAAAATTCGCAGCAAAATACTAGCCAATAGGATCCAACAGTACATTAAAAGGATTATTCACCACAACCAAGTGGGATTTATCCCTGGGCTACAAGTTTGGTTCAACATCCACAAATCAATCGATGTGATACAATACATTAATAAAAGAAAGAACAAGAACCATATGATCCTCTCAATAGATGAAAAAAAAGCATTTGACAAAGTACAGCTTCCTTTCTTGATCAAAACTCTTCAAAGTATAGGGATAGAGGGTACATACCTCAATATCATAAAAGCCATCTATGAAAAACCCACAGCAAATATCATTCTCAATGGGGAAAAACAGAGAGATTTCCCCCTAAGGTCAGGAGGATGGCAGGGATGTTCACTATCACCACTGCTATTCCACATAGTATTAGAAGTCCCAGCCACAGCAATCAGACAACAAAAAGAAATAAAAGGCATCCGAATCAGCCAAGAAGAAGTCAAACACTCACTCTTTGCAGATGATATGATACTTTATGTGGAAAACCCAAAAGATGCCACCCCAAAACTGCTAGAACTCACACAGGAATTCAGTAAAGTGGCAGGATATAAAATCAATGCACAGAAATCAGTGGCATTCCTATACACCAACAACAAGACAGAAGAATGAGAAATTAAAAAGTCGATCCCATTTACAATTGCACCCAAAACCATAAGATACCTAGGAATAAATCTAACCAAAGAGGCAAAGAATCTGTACTCAGAAAACTATAAAATACTCATGAAAGAAATTGAGGAAGACACAAAGAAATGGAAAGGCGTTCCATGCTCATGGATTGGAAGAACAAATATTGTGAAGATGTCAATGCTACCTAGAGCAATCTACACATTCAATCCAATCCCTATCAAAATACCGTCAACTTTTTTCGAAAAAATGGAGCAAATAATCCTAAAATTTGTATGGAACCAGAAAAGACCCCGAATAGCCAGAGGAATGTTGAAAAAGAAAAGCAAAGCTGGTGGCATCACAATTCCGGACTTCAAGCTCTATTACAAAGCTGTCATCATCAAGACAGTATGGTACTGGCACAAAAACAGACACATAGATCAATGGAACAGAATAGAGAGCCCAGAAATGGACCCTCAACTCTATGGTCAACTCATCTTCGACAAAGCAGGAAAGAATGTCCAATGGAAAAAAGACAGTCTCTTCAACAAATGGTGTTGGGAAAATTGGACAGCCACATGCAGAAGAATGAAACTGGACCATTTCCTTACACCACACACAAAAATAGA